>NC_136490.1:130182381-130432381 GCF_053919585.1 Euprymna scolopes | reverse complement strand
AAATAAGAAAAGATATGGCGAGAAAAATGTATTGAACAACAATACAAAATTGGACAATATCCAAAATTCTAGGTAACATTGGAAATAAAAATGAATAAATCAACATCATATGGAATCTTTATTGGCACAAAAGTACAAATATTGATAACACGTCACTAATACACCCATACGTACACATGCATATCGTGCACCTGTCATGAGAGAGAAATGTTTGCAACAAGAATAGAATCACAAATGTCCACATATAGTCACGAACTAAAATATAATAATGTATAAGAATATAATTTTCATCACTCTAAGCGATTAAAGTTAAGATTCCTCATATTTCGCTGAAGGCTATTAATCATTAAATACTTTTCAGTTAATGTTTCTGAATTTTTTTAGATGAGGATTGATTGTATTCTTTCGATTTTTCGAACTACTGTTCTCATCTTGAATGTCATTTTCACAATGTTCCGATCGATGTAACATCTGACCGTCTTGTCGAACTCGAGAGTCTTTCTGTCGAACTAGAAAATCTTTCTATCAAACTCTGGAATCTGTATAGAATTTCGAACGAAACCCTTTATATAGCATGCTCTCCTTTCGTCAGACATGATTGGATAAACTTTGTAAGTAATTCACAATTGTATTTTTGAGTGTCGCTCGTAATGAAAATAGAACCTTCACCCCCATCCCAAGAAGAGTGTACTTTACAACTGAATTTTTCCAAGTATTTTATCCACTACGCTATGAGTAATTGCGGGATCGTGTTACACCCGTGCATTAAATAAAGGATTCTGTTCGAAATTCAGTGTGGATTCACGAGTTCGACAGAAAAACTCCCGAGTTCGACCAGATTAACCGGAGAAGATGAGTGATTATATCGACCAAATAGGTTGTGAAAATTACGCTATACATGAGAACAGTAGTTCGAAGAATCCAAATAATACGTACTTTTCAACTTGCGTATCATTTGCCTTTTTGTTATTCTCATCTTGGTTTTTACAATGCGACTCTTGAACGTCTACAAGATCTTTTCGAACGTGGGGACCTTTATGTTGAATTTGGACACCTACATGAATTTCAAACTAATTTTGTATTTAATACACGGTGGAAGATTGTTGTCGTTCTGTCGGCGATTGCAGCGTAGGAGTGTTAATTAACCCATTGAATTGCAGGGTATCTAAATGTTTTTTTTTTTTACTATTGAGATGAAACTTAATGTAATGAATAAATTAGAATACACAAATTAAAATGTAGAAGTTATTTTTTTATTTAGCGAGCGACATATTAACTCTCATATAAATAGAACGTTAAGTACATATGATATATTTAAGATATCAACAGGCTATACATTCAAGATAAGATTTACATGTTATCGAAAGGAACAAAACAATTCGCACAAAGAGTTACATTGCACTGTTGACTATAAGTTAGTGACTTACTATTGCAAGACTAATTTATATAAGTTCATATATCATCGCACAAATAGAATTTTAATAAATTTCACATTAGAAAATATAATCGTTATATATATATATATATATATATATATATATATATATATATATATATATATATATATACAGGGCGACCCAAAAAAACAGAGGACATTTAATTGTTTTTCTGAGCATCTTACAGTCAACGGAGAAGAAAAGGGCAAATACCCTAGTGTTTTGATGCGATGTTTTGAATATAATAAACTAGTTATGACCAAAGTTTCATTTCATTCGGACAAAACATTAAGAAACGGGGCCTAATTAGAGTTGGGGCCCGTTTTTTATGAATCACCCTGTATATATATATATATATATATATATATATATATATATATATATATATATATATATATATAGTAAGTTATAAAATATATATGGCGATTAACCGCCATATATATTTTAGAAGTTACAACCTAGCTATATATGTTTTATAACTAACTACCTAGCTCTACCTACGTATTGAGCACTGTGGAAGTAAACACTTAAAGTTTACGCATAACCCTATACTTTCGTATATTAATTTATGTGATTAAATGAAGTAGTCATATATATATATATATATCTGTTATATTATTATTTTTT
Source organism: Euprymna scolopes (assembly GCF_053919585.1). NCBI lineage: Eukaryota > Metazoa > Mollusca > Cephalopoda > Sepiida > Sepiolidae > Euprymna > Euprymna scolopes. The sequence continues at coordinate 130,430,318 of NC_136490.1, read as the reverse complement.
AAAATGTGAAATTTGCCATAATTTCATTTGTGCGAGGATATATATATATATATATATATATATATATATATATATATATATATATATATATATATACTAGCGGGACCTGTGAAAATTTCACATCGGCATCTTTTATATGTAATATATTGCTGTTGGCCATTCTGTGGACGTTTAACGTCAATGGAGACTTGTTGTTAAAATTAAAAGTATTTATCTAAATCTGGTTAATATGTGAGAATATATGTGATAATTACGGTTTATCTCCGAAATCTTTATAGAAATCTGTCCCTTATATATATATATATATATATATATATATATATATATATATATATATATATATATATATATTAGCGGTTCACTCGGTTGTAAAATACGCTTAAATATGATATTTTAATTAATGCAGATTTCGTATTCATTATTATATTATATTGGGCCCTATATATAGTAATGATTTAAAAAGTTAAAATAAAAATAGCTTGTGGACTACCACTGAGAATCGAAACCAAAACGTTTACTTACGATTTACCTTTTCCTTTGACGTTAATGCCTGAGCTATGAATACATGTTTGCTGAAAGGCTAATAATTAGAACAGAAACCAATAGCTATTACGTTACATGTGTATATTCCCCAGTCAAATTCCATTATTTTAATTTTAAGATATTTGCACCGATTTTCCCCGGCTAAAACCCAAACATAAACTTTCGCATGTGTTCGAATACCCTATATATTAAGTTTCAAAAACTGACAGAGGAGTTTAGTAGGCAAAATTTTTTTAAACAAATATATATACGCATACATATTTTTAAACAGATATGTATACGCATACATATTTTTTAAACAAATATATATAAGCATATATATATATATATATATATATATATATATATATATATATAAAGTTTGTATTTACTATAAGCATTTTACGCAAATATTACGCAAGTATAAACCATGTACAATATCTGCATGAATATAATTACACGTAAGAGTTAATTAATCATAAAAATCGGAAAAACTAATAAGGAATTAATTAAAATGAATGTTTAAAGGAATATGCAAACTAGATTTTTGGCAGATGAATGCAATTCCACGACCCATATATAACGAAGTTGTATTTTCTTTTTAAATATATAGAAAAAAAGGTTTTAATATTAATATCAATACACACACAAAAAAAGAAACATAAAAAAAACGGCCCACTCTAATTAGGCCCCATTTCGTAGTGTTTTGTCCGAACGGAATGAAACGTTGATCATAACTAGTTTATTATATTCAAAACATCACTTCAAAACACTAGGGTCTTTGCTCTTTTTTCTCCATTGACTGTAAAATGCTCAGAAAAACAATTGAATGTCCTCGGTTTTTTTTGGGTCACCCTATATATATATATATATATATATATATATATATATATATATATATATATATATATATATATGTTATATATATATATAATATATATATATATATATATATATATATATAATATATATATTATATATATATATATATATATATATATTATGGCAGTAGAGTTTAGTTTCTTTGAAGTGCATCCAATGAAATAACATGTGTCTACCAAAAAATGCTCAATGAGTAAACAGATCAGGTAAATAAAATTTATTTATACAAACATTGATTGCTACATGTGTGCATACATTACCCTTGAAAACCCTAAAGTTTTCAAGGGTAATTCTTGGCCTGAAGACCTAATCTCCCTAATAACGGGTGATTACAGAAACATGTATGCACATATGTAGCCATCAATGTTTGTATAAATAAATTATATATATATATATATATATATAAATAAATAATATATATATATATATATATATATATATATATATATATATATATATATATATATATATATATATATATATATAGGGGCGCCAAAAAGAAAGTTCGCACTTGCTATTTTTTCAAAAACCTCAAATTTAAGTTCAATGGTACCTAATTTGATTCGCGTTTTATTTCTCTATAATTTTACCTGTTCATAGTTGACTTTTATTTGAAGTATCCTAATGTTCACGTCAATTAAAAAACAAACTTTTAATCAAGAAGGCAAAACGAAACTCCGCACAATGGAAATTTGTTATTTAAATGTAACTTTAGAAAATTAATGCAACACAAATACAAGGACACAATAAACTGATTAATATTTAGTAGCATAGCCCTTTTGCAATTTGACACCCTGTAATCTTTTGGACATTCTTTAAATTAATCTGCGGCAATACTCCGGTGAAAGGGCATCCCACTTCTCTTTAATTTTATCCCAAATTCTTCCAGATTTGAAATTTGATCATTACATAGCTGTTGCTTAATGTAGTGCCACACGTATTCGATAGAATTGAGGTCTGAAAATTTTGCAGGACAAGAGTAGAAAGCGAACTGTAGGTCCTGGACTACTAGTAATAACGCTGCACACCAAAACCGAACATCAACCACCTTGCAGCTTTAAAACTGTGCAGCTACGATTAAATTCTTCGCCCTTCCTTCGACGGACGTACTGCCTACCATTACTGCCTACAATTACTGCTTAGCCCATTGAATTTTCTTTCGTCGCTAAAAATCACTTTCGACCAATATGAAGGGTCATGATCTTAATAGCATCTGGCGAAGTCAAGACGGCGCTTTCTGTTCTTTATCGGAATCATTAGTTTGCGTCTTGCAACAGTCTCGAAAAATAAATTCCTTTAATCTGTTCTTACCTGTAGAAGCAGAGCACTTTTTAACAAGATTACACTGTTGTTAGATTTGGGGAGTCGTTTGAAATCTGTTTCTGAAGCTTTGGATCTTGATAGTATTGTCTTTCCTGTAAGAAGTAACTCTAGGATGACCAGATTTAGGGACATCATGAAAACTGCCAGTGTTTTGTTACTTTTGCTCAGTCATTCGTGCCATTTTCTCATCACTTTTCAACCTGCGACCGATTTCTCGATTTGATAAATCAGAAAGGTGGATATTAATGAGCTCCTGACGATCACTAAGAGAAAGTCGAGGCATATGGCCTAAATGTTACGTTGCATAACTTGGAACAACAGCAATTACGATTAGAGATACTTTGTTTTCTAAAAGGTAGATATTTTAAGCTGGTTTAAGACTCATTTGTTGCCGCGGAGTTTCTTTTTGCCTTCTCAATTTGAAGTTAATTTTTTTGAATTGACGTAAACACTAGGATACTTCAAGTAGAAGTCAAATATATACACGTAAAATTATAGAGAAATAAAAGTGCGAATCAAATAAAGGTTGTTACAAATAGTTACATTCAATTTAGCTCAAATCTGAGGTTTTTGAAAAAATGAGAAGTGCGGACTTTGTTTCTGGCGCCATTCTATCTATCTATCTATCTATCTATATATATATATATATATATATATATATATATATATATATATATGTTGTGTGTGTGTGTGTGTGTGTATGTAACACCTAACCGACTTGTTCAGGGAACCTTGGTTTGGATTTTGATTCAACCTGGGGAAAAGAAATGTTGGTTTCCTTTCCCCTTCAGCCTGTTCACCGAAGAGAGAACGACAATGAAATTTCTCACTCTCAAACTGAAATTAAGTATCGATCTCGAAACGAAACACTTTTTTTACGTTATTATTTACATCACAAAAAATATAACATATTTGTTTATATATATTTTCTTATGCTTTTAAGCATTTAAGATTTTATGATTGGAAGTATGACTTTGCCAGCAACAAATATGCGAAGCAAAAAGTAAATTAATTATAATGTCCATTTTTATTTTATTTTTCTCTGGAAGCGAGAAATTTACGTTTTTATTATACTTTAAGATGAAAAATAAATGTCAATAGAGTATTTCAACTGGCGCGGTATGCCAATCATTATTTGTTCTAAACTTAGAATCTCCAAACCATTTTAATCTTGTTTCCTGTATCCGGACGACATAAAAATATAATGAATAAAAACAATAATAATTTGCTTACAATTTTTGCTATCAAATACGTTGGTTTCATTTCTTGAACAGAAAATTATGCATATGAATAGGCGTAGAAACATTTTTAAAGAAGCAATAAAAGATAGTGAAATACGTACGAAGTTTCTAAGCGATTCTGTTTTCAGCTAAAGAAGATGAAGACGCTTTTTAAGAAAACGGAACCAATTATGTGTGTGAATTTTTGAGACGAGGATTGAATATTTGTATTATTTGGATTCTTCGAGTTACTGCTCTCATTTTGAATTTAATTCTCACAATGTTTTCGTCGATGCAACATCCAAACTTCATCAGGGTATCTTGTTGGACACATCATCAACGCTCTGATCCCCATCTGGCATCAATTAGAAATGGCTGGCTCTCGTCTTGGAGAGGCTCCATGTTTTGACAAGCTTCTGGGTTTGACCTTTACTTCCGATCTGAAATGGAACACGTACATCAAGTCTGTTTCCAAGGTCGCTGGGAAAATGGTGGGATCCTTCTACCACTGCAGAAGATATCTAATTACTGATGCAATTCTCTATCTGTATAAAAGCCAAGTACGTCCAAGGATGGAGTACTGCTGCCACATCTGGGCTGGAGCTGCTAAAAACAGCCTATCCTGCCTTGACAGAGTACAAAATAGACTTCGTGGCTTAGTGGGGGATGCCCTTTTCTCTTTCCTGCAACCTCTCTCCCACAGAAGAGACGTTGCGAGCCTGTCTTTGTTTTATCGTTATTTTCATGGCAATTGCTCGTCTGAGCTCCAATCTTTGGTCCCCTCACCAATCTCTCACGAAAAACACCCGTCTAGCTGAAACCACAGTCAGTAATTTTCCCCACACTTTATCTGTGCCTAAATCAAAACGTAGATTCCATGAACAAAGTTTCTTTCTTAGAAGTGCACGCCTTTGGAACTCTCTGCCGTTTGCCTGTTTCCCACCTGACTACAACTTGGATGTCTTCAAGTCCAACATAAACAAATTCCTGATAAATCGCCCCCTTAAGTAAGACACTTTATCAAATCTCCACCACTAACGATTACTACGATACTATCCCATTGATTACTGTACACGCAATAACCCTTATCCCCGAGTGGCTTCCGGGCTTGATAAGTAGTGACCACCATGTAAAAAAAAAAAAAAAAAAAAAATTCTACCGAATTCGAGAATCTGCACGGAATTTCGAGCTGAACCCTTAATTTAATTCACGAGGGTAAAATTATTTTTTTTTCGGATAGAAGTCCTAAGTAATTCGCAATTGTATTCTGAGTGTTGCCTGTACTGAGAATTGAACTTTAACCTGCAGAGGAGTGTAACTTTACAACCGAATTTTACCAAGTAATTTATCTACTATGCCACGAGCCCTTGCAATCCTCAGTACTGCCGACCTTCAAGATACAATTGCAAATTACTTTGGACTTTTACCCAGTCATGGCTTACGGAACGAAAGCATGCTAACCGCGAGGATTAAATAAAGGACTCAGTTCGAAATTTCATGCAGATTTTTGAGTTCGATCGAAAGATTCCGGATTTCTACAGTAATATTTCCGAGTTTTGTAAGATACACGTGAAGGATTTCGGAGGTTACATCGGCCAAAACGTTGTGAAAATAACACCAATGATGATAGCAACAGTCCGAAGAATCCAAATAATTCGAATGAACTAATTATATGTTAAAGGAATCAAGAGTTCTTTTTCTAATAGTTTTGCAGTAATTTGTTACGCCTTATCAAGGCCAAAAACACTATAGGATAACGGCCAAAGAAATGGATCGATTGTCAGCTGAAATGATGAAGAACATTATGAGAGGATTAAAACTGATGTAGAGAAGGAACAAAATAGGATTACTTATAAAGGCAGTTTTTGATTAATATTCGTTGTTTAAGTTATTCCGGTAAATCAAATAGGGGAAATACCCCATTATTTTCTTATATATGATTAAATGTAAATAAAGGTATAAATAATTTTAAATTTATGCATTTAATTAACTAAATGCATAAAAATAAAACTATAATATCGAAATGAATCGATTTCATATATATAGATACATACGTACACACACACATACACACATACACACACACATATATATATACATATATATGGAGAAATGTAAAGGATCAAACCAAGTTATATGTTCATCAACGGTTCGTCTTTATTTCAATACTTTCACAAGATATTTAAATTAAAGAAAATAAAATATCAGTAAAATATTTGAAAATATACCTGTTGTGAAACCAAACCACATAGCTCTCCAGTGTTATTCATTACCATCTGAGTTAATTCCATATGCATATCAAAACTTTGAAAATTAACGCGGTTAAATAATTAAATGTATATTTGCGCATGCATAGAAGATACACGTCTAGTCGAATTAAATCTGGAAAGCTCCAAAGTTTTCAGTTTTGACCACTTAACAGTTACTTTTAACGGCTAAAAACCAAATCGAATTTGTTCCACAGGTTTGAATCCCTATTCCCTATATATCAAGTTCTTAATCTGTAGATAAAAAATTACAAAGTAGTTTAGTAGAGACTAGAGACTTTTCCGCACACATAAAGACATGATCAATTATATATATATATATATATATATATATATATATATTATATATATATAGGATATATATAGAATACCGAAGCAACTCCTGTATGGCCAATTAGACAGAGGCCGTCGAAACGTGGGACGACCATGGTTGCGTTACGAAGATAAAATAAAGTCTAATTTGCAGGTTCTAAATATTGAATATAACAACATTGAGCTAACTGCAAAAGACAGAAGGAAGTGGATAGAAATGTGTGACAGAAAAATCAAGGAGTTCTCGGCGTTTTGCATCGAAAAACTAAAACAAGCGAGAGTCAAGTCAAAAAATAATACTGAGCAGTGTGGAGCTAAATTCTCGCATTTATATGTCTGTCACCACTGCGGTCGCCATTGCAAGTCTCTAGCAGGACTAAAGTGCCACATACGTCCAAGTGAATGTCGACACGCTGAGTTCTAGACCTTCAGGTCAATTGTCGGAGTCTCATACGTCGAAAATCGACGGAGAGTCCGTCATCACATATATATATATTAGCTCTTATATTGATATAAATATTGGAGCACTCTTGAGGAAGGTTACCCACGACACAGAAGAATTTTTGCTTACATACCCAACCACTTCGAAGAAAGAGAAACACACGGTGGAATATCTTACAAAAAAAAAATTCCAATCCTCAATAATCAGCTGTAGACGAATATTCTGACTAAAATTGAGGAAGTAATCAAGAAAATCAGATGGAAAATTTTGAATGCCAGAGGTAGGTAAAAACTAATTCGTGCTTAAAATCGATTAAATACACCAGAAGGATTTACTAGATAGTACTCCCAAACTAGAATTTACAAACACACCAAACATTTTCAAGAAAACCTTATCCGTCGATATCAAGAGACTTAAAATAAATAACGAAGCTCTAGTATTCTCCCGACAAGGGCGAAAGCTTATACAGAATAAAAAAAAAAGTAAAATAAAACGCTATTAACCATAACTGACAACTATCAATTAGCAGAAAATGATTTTACAAATCTATTAACAAAATAGTAACTCCAAAATTAAGCATAGAATATAGATCTAATCATTTGACGAAGAAAAAAGCATTTGTCCCTTTAAAAGACCACAGAGAGAATTTCTCAAACAAGCCAACGCGCAGACTAATATACCTCACAACTGATGCAGTTATTAGAGGATTAGTCAAAACAATACGAATCTCAACCTCTTGGAAAAACGTGAATTCAGTGCTAAACTGGTTATACAAGATACCAGAGCCACATAGATGCAATTTCACCGAATTGGATATAGTAGTAGACTTTTCTCCATCTATCAGAAAAGAAACCCTAGATAATGCGTTACAATTTGCCTCGACATATAGAAAAATATTGATCTAGATAAAGATACAGTAATACAGGCTAGGCAAACTCTTTTATTCTTTGAAGGCAAAACCTGGATAAAAAAATTAAACCCCGAGGACTCATTTAATGTAGCAATGGGGGAGGCAGACGACAGTGTAAACATCTGTGATTTATTCGCCCCTTGAAGATTCTAAAAATATATTCCCGGTCATCTCTTTGGCCTTTATAGAGATGACGGCTTATGCTTATACTTTTCACACTACTGCAATGAAACCGTCTTTGATAGATCTAGAAAAAACAAAGATTACTAGTAACACCAATCTGAATAAGGTAGATTTCCTAAACACACACATACACCTTTCCACAAACCAAATAAAGCTCTAAAATATATAAATAAAAGATCATGTCATCCCCTACAGTCTTCAAGAATATGTTTAATAACATTAGTAACATTATCTCAAAACTCCTATCAAATTCTGAGATTTTGATCAAACAGCACCATACTACAACGAAGCACTACGGAAAATTAGGTCCACATTAAACCAGAAAAAAAACTAATCACAATATACATCATTCGGTTCCCGACGCCTTTTCTCTCAGCACAAAAACATGAGATTATGTAGGTCGTATATTCATTAAGACAAGAACTTTTCAACACAACACAAGTTACTTAATAGAAATACAATTAAAATAAGCTACCCCATCATCCCATCCGTAAAAAAAATATCACAGGAAAGAAAAAACGCAGACCGCTCTTGCAAATTCAAGGATAATTTCTCCTGCTCTAAACTACAATTCAATCTAGTGGCAGACCAGAAACACACAAAGCAGTGCCTCCTTTGCAACAGGGAGAAATATATACTAAGGACCATTAACGATTCTAATAAGATTTGTATAAATAAAAGAAGCGAGCTGTTCACATTTTTGGCAATCACTGTTAATAAAGTGTGAAAAATTTTGGCAATCACTGTTAATAAAGTGTGAAATTTTTGGCAATCACTGTTAATAAAGTGTGAAAAACCAGTTGACAGAAACCGATATTACGTAATCACTACATTTGAACATATATATATATATATATATATATATATATATATATATATATATATATATATATATAGATAGATATAGATATAGATATGTGTGTATGTAGAGTGTGTGTGTGTGAGAGAGAGAGAGAGAGAGAGAGAGAGAGAGAGAGAGAGAGAGAGAGAGAGAGAGAAAGATATTGTCTGTTTCTCCTAATCGCGTATCCAGCTCTCTAACCAACTCCCATGTAAAACAACACTATTAATGGAGAATTAAAGCCTTCACTGTTTTTTTAGAGTATTTTGCTTGATAAGTTGAGTTACGATCAATCATATTTTCCTTTCATTTTCTAGCCAACAGCATGTTGCCTATTATTCATATGTTCAAAATATACGCTTTTCTTACATAAAATAAATACATGTATATATATATATATATATATATATATACTTCTACTGGCGAAAAAGATGGAACTAAAACACTTAGAGAACATTCGCTTATATATGTTTATTTAGCTTAACATTGCGTTGGCATCATTCGTTCTCGAAAAACTATGGGGTGGCACTTGGTTAGCAAATTCTGGGATAGTAATTATGAAGAACAAGCCCTTACCGATGCAGAAAATATTCATCACCATACCGGTGGAATGGTCAATTGGAAAAACAAGCCTTGAAACACATGGTGTTTATAGAGTTTTAGGATTCAGTATTTTCTTGAATATGTTTTATGAAAAAACAAAACAAAAAAACAACAACAATTTTTTAAACGAAATACACCTAATTCTTAAATTAATTATGAAATTGTGCCCAAGCCTTTATCCGTGCCTAAACCTAAACGTAGATTCCATAAACAAAGCTTCTAACTGCACACCTTCCGTTTGCCTGCTTTCCAGCTTATTACAATATGGTCGTCTTCAAGTCAAGTTCTTGCTGAGCCGTTCCCCTTAAGTAATCCAATTTACCAAATTTACACTACTAACGATTCCTATGATATTGTCCACTCTTTAACTTATCCTCCAGTGGCCTCTGAACCTTGATAAGTGGTGACTCCTATGTAAACAAACAGCCACGCTGGGTGAAATATTCCAAAATACCCAATATTGATGTCTTATTTGGTTAATTCGAACTACTGTTCTTATCTTGAGTGCTATTCTCACAACGTTTTGGCTGATGTAAACTCCGAAAATTTTTCATACGCATCTTGTTGAACTCTCGGATGTGGACGGAATTTCGAACAAAAAATAAAGGTAACATTCATTAGATCTTTAGTTCTTTAGTTCTAACCTTTTTTTAATTACAAAACGATAATTGCAACATTATTAACGATGTTTCGCACAGCGTTCCATAAAGAAATTACATAAAAACCTCCATTTCTTTGTCAACCTCGACATCATGCGCCGTATCGACTGTCACCCTCTGTTTTTATTCTGTTTTTATCTACTTTAACTTCACCTTTAAGATCATCACTTTCGTGTTATCTTTTGTAGGAACTGGTTTACTTCCCAAACTTCGTACCACTTTAATTTAAACTTAGTTCGCTCTAGTCAAAATTAACACTAGCTGATGTAATCGTTTACCGATATAGGGCCATCCATTGTGTAACACATTGAGGGATAGATATCAGTATTGAAACCAGTGTTCATAGAGAAGAGTATACTACGTAATCAAGTTGCAATGAAGAGCACATTGTTACCATCTTTTCTTTTGTTCTATGTAGAATTCATTATTAAAGGTACGAATTTCACGAACTTAATACATCTTTTAAAAAGTAGTTACAGCTTTGTCGAGGTGTTAATATCTTTATTGATTAATGGACCTTCTCATGGGCCAACTTTTAAAAAGAATCTATTTTCAATTTCCGATTGAATTTAAATCAAGGCTTCATTGGCTACGTCATTGAATTTATATTCTCCCAGAAGAAAACATTTAATCCCTTTTACTCTGTCACAAGACACATTATCGTTCTGAAAAATGACTTTACCGCCAAACCAACTTTCAGTGAGTTTTAAAGTAATGTTTACTACATTGTATAGACTTTTAAATAACACATAACTTCATAAGCGGAAAAAAATTTTAAGATTTTTTTTTACAAAGCAGTCATCATTTATCAAGGCCAAAGGTTACTCGAGCATAAGGTTAATGTAAGTTTTCCTGATCTACATTAATGATCTTCCAAATCACATCCTTACATCATTCGTAGACATTTTTGCTGACGACACTACCATCTATGGTAGTACATCTAAGACAGTAAACGACCAAGTTCTCTCCGATTCTCTCTCCTCTGATCTTGATCACGTTGTACAATGGGGAAAGGAGTGGCTGGTTACTTTTAATGCATCTAAAACCAAGCTTCTATCTTTACATCATAAACGTTCTGATCACCATCTCGCATCAATTAAAATGAATGGCTCTCGTCTTGGGGAGGCCTCAACTTTTGACAGGCTTCTGGGCTTGACCTTTACTCCTGATCTTAAATGGAATACGTACATCAAATCTGTTGCCAAGGCCGCTGGAAAAATAGTCGGATCCTTCTATCGATCCAGTAGATATCTCACTGCTGATGCAATTCTCTATCTATATAAGAGCCAGATACGTCCAAGGATGGAATACTGTTGCCACATATGGGCAGGAGCTGCTAGAAAAGACTTGTCCTGCCTTGACAGGGTTCAAAATAGACTTCATGGCCTGGTGGGAGATGCCCTTTTCTCTTCGCTGCAATCTCTATCTCACAGAAGAGATATTGCGAGTTTGTCTCTGCTGTATCGTTATTTTCATGGAAAGTGTTCAACTGAGCTTCAATCTATGGTCCCCCTTCGCCAAACTTTCACAAGAAACACTAGACTAGCTGAAAACATTATCAATAATTTTCCCCACTCTTTATCTGTACCTAAACCTAAACATAGATTCCATGATCAAAGCTTCTTTCTTAGAACCGCACGCCTGTGGAATTGTCTTCCGTTTTCCTGCTTTCCAGCTGTCTATAATATGGTTGTCTTCAAGTCCAATGTGAACAGGTTTCTGATGAGCCGTTCCACTTAAGATAACAAATTTACCGAACTTCCATTACTATCGATTACTATATTGTCCTTTTGACTACTGTACACTCTTTAACCCTTATCCTTGAGTGGCCTATCGGCCTTGATAAGTGGTTACGCCTATGTAAAAAAAAGTTAGTAATCGTTAATGGTGTAGATTTGGTTAGAATTAGGATTATTTAAGAGGACGGTTCAACAAGAACTTGTTTACATTGAATTTGAAGGCTATCATATTGTAATCGGCTGGGAAGCAGGCTAATGGAACTGTGTTCCACATACGGGCAATTCCAAGAAAGAAGCTTTGTTCATGGAATCTGCATTTAGATTTAGGCACACAGATTTAATATAAATTGTTGATAGTGGTTGTAGATAGACGAGTGTTTTCTGTGAAAGTTTTACAAGGAGGGACCATAGATTGGAGCTCGAGCATTTGCCATGAAAATAATGATAGAACACAGTATCTCTTGTGTGGGAAAGAGATTGCAGGGAATAGAAAAGGGCATCACCTACTATGGTTTCGAAGGCAAGATAGGCACGTTGAACAACTCCTGTCCAAATGTGAACAGTATTCCATTTTACTTTACGTACTTGACTTAGTTTTCTTCTTCAGAAAGTCATCTGTATATTTTAGTTGAACAAAAAAAAAAAAAAAGAAAAAAGAAAAAGATCCAACATCATCACATAGATGAATGAAAATTTGATTATATACTTGCTGTACCTATTCGATGTTGTCCGGGATCGTTTTATACTTCCATTTAAACTTAAATTTAATAATTTATAGCTCTACAAAGCTACCGTTCGTCCAAGCATCGAATATTGTTACCACATATGGGTCAGTGCATAAATCACTAGTCTATCTCTATTGAGCAGGACCCCCAAAATAGTTTCCAATCTTATTGGTCTGGCAATGTTAACAAGCTCCAACCATTGCGTGAAAATGCGATAAAACTTCGCGATCGGACTTGAGACTTTCGAAGCCATTTGAAATGTAAGCGAAGCTAGGCCTAGAAATTCGAGAAGAACTTTACACCTTAAGACGTCATGAGTCGGTAGTTTTGATTTTAATCATATATTCTAATTGTTGTGCGTGTTGCAAGGAAAGTTGTTGACGGTGCCTGCGTAGATGTGCGTTTTTTTTTAACAATTTAGTTAAACTTAAAATTTTATAACGCATTATTATGCATTAAAAATAAAAATAAAAACCGTAATATAGATGATAGCAACTGATTTCAACGAAAGTGACGTAGCGAGTTGTTCTCCAAAATGTAATGCGAGAAAAAGTTGAGAGTAGTCTCCATCTTTTTACTTATGTAATAGCGTCGGACGCGGATCTATAAATCAAAGGCTCTTTTCGATTCATTCTCATCCAGAAAGCCAGTTTAGGGGCGGAATTGGAATACTTGTAATTAAAAAAGATATAACGTTATAAGCCTTATTGATGAGATTTTTTTTTTGCAGGTGCGTGTACATGCGTCCTTAATTAAAGATAGTAGCCTTGTAAAAGCACTTTGACTTTATGCTTCAAAATTAATTGGTATTAATAAAAAGACTCCATTAAGTCTTGACAGATATTTGTTGTAAGGGTATTTCCGCGAGAAATGTTTGTGGCAAGAGTTGCGAAATCTCCAACCACATATCTGCCAAGTAGGCACTGTTTTAATCCCAGTTGCAAGTATATATAAGTTCAGAACGACTGGAAACAATGCCGAGATAAGCGGAGACCATATACAGTGCCTGGAATTCCCAAATGATCACCTATCTGGTACTGGTCAGGCTGATCGTTATTTAACTTCAGTGATCTGGTGAAAACCGGTGTCAAACATGATTATTCATGATTAATAGTTAGTGTTAATGTTATATTGTTTATCTACCGTAAGACACCGGAAACTATTAAAATGGTCGATTATTACGTTTGGTAAAAGTATTATGTTAGATAAATATATTTTAAAGATTTGAAAATTTATGTTAAGTTGAAATATTTACATTTAATAGTTGTCGGGAATGTTAACTTGATGGTTATTTGACAGATGGAATTTAAATTAACCATAAGCAAAAATACGTGACAAAACCGAGAAAAAGATATTTAGGCTACGTATGGTGATGACGTAATAAAATAGTGATGACGTAATAAAAATAGTGATGACGTAATAAAAATATAGAATTTGAGATGCAGATGTGGAAGATCAGTTTCGATACGCAACGCGTTAGAAGACAGACTTTTTTTTTTTTTTAATAACTGAACGCCCATAAAAGTCAGGAGGGGGCGACTGAGAAAAATGTAATCGTATGTAAAGCGTGCCAACTCTGCAAAGAACTCAGCAAAAAATAAATGATTATATATCAAAATATAATTTCACTTTCGGAGAGAAGCACCTTTAATTTCAGGACGCATGGAAGGGACGCATAAAGAGAAGATCTGAGGTATATTTTTGCTGGTGTTTCAACCGAAAACGATTTCTATAAACTGTTAATTTATGTATACACACATCAATGCCCAATAGAGAATAAACCAGACGAATCATATATCTGAACGTTAACACTCATGAATTAAAAGAAACTCATTATAGAAACACACATCTGTTTATATATATATATATATATATATATATATATATATATATATATATATATATATATATATGTGTGTGTGTGTGTGTGTGTGTGTGTGTGTGTGTGTGAGTTCATTCCTTATAGACTCCGAAACGGCTGAACAGATTTTCTTAAAAATTTATAGAACTTATGTGTATATGTCTGGGAGTGATCTTAGCTAAGTTTTGTTTCAGAATACCCACGATAATTACCGATAATCAATAATCGAAACCGTTATTTTGGTTTATCTATCATCACTAAAGCCATTTTTTTCCTGTCGTCGCTTAGCAACAATGATAGAACAACGGGCCGTGAAAATTCTGTTGTGGGTAAGTTGATAGAGTGTTTTCTGTTTTTTTTTTTTATTTGCGTGACGTAGTTTCAAATCCGCACGTAAATTTCTTAATATTTTTTCATTAACTGCAAAGAATTTTATAAGTTTTTTTTTTTTTTGGTTTTTGTTTTGCATGACGTGGTCTGTAGGTTCAAACCCCGCACGTAAATTTCTTAATATTTTTTATTCGTTAACTGGAAAGAAGTTCATATAAAATAATTTTATAAAAGAAACAGTAGGTTCTCTACAGTGAAATGTAGAATAAAATATATTTTGGAGTAAGTTACTGCATGGGGGCATGTGAAGCTTCTTCCCGGGCGATTTCACGGATTTCGATGACAATAAGAATATAAGAGTGTGAAATATATATCATCGAAGTTAAACAACGTTTAGCCTGGCCAGTATCAGATGAGTGACGATTTGAGTATACCAGGCGCTTTACGTAGGACGTACAAACCTCCCAGCAAGAAGTGTAAAAACCTAATGTAGTCATTGGGGTATGCATGCATCAATATTGCAATTTCATTCCATTTTCATACATTTTTTTCGGTTTAAAAGTGAAAACAAAACTCGACAAAAATGAGGTCATTAGACACAAACATCACCGTCCTGCAACCCGTCGTCTTGAGGTAAATGCAGTTTAAAAAATAGAGAAAGAAAGACAGACAGATATTGTGATTTTTATAAATTACTAGCAGGGAGATCCGATGTTGCCCGGGATTAAATGATGATCAACGAATATTTCACATTCCTATATTCTTATTGTCATCGAAATCCGTGAAATCGCGCGGGAGGAAGCTTCATGTACCTCCATGCAGTTACTCTGTTCAAAATATGTTATTCTATTGCACTCTAGAGAACCCACTGTTTCTTTTATAAAATTATTTTATATAAACTTCTTTCCAGTTAATAAAAACAAAACATTAAGTGATTTACATGCGGGGTTTTAATCTGCAGACCACGTCATGCAAAAAAAAAAAAAATGATAAATAAATAAAATGAAATAAATAAAATAAAATAAATAAATAAAATAAAATAAATAAATTTGATATCACTTGGGATTCACGCAGAAAGTTGTCGAGATACCTGAAAAAGTGGTAGTCGGTAGATGAGAGGTCTGGAGAGTATGGCGGATGAGGCAGAGTTTCATAGCCCAATTCAATTTCTGCAGGGTTGGTTTAGCAACGTGTAGTCGGGCATTGTCATGGAGGAGAATTGGGTCTTTTCTGTTGACTAATAGTGGGTGTTGTTGTCAAAGTTAAAAAAAAAAAAACAAAGCAAAAAATCAATCCTTATTTAAGAAGCTCAATGTAATTGCAGAGAAATATAGAGAATAAATGACAAAAAGTTATATTCAAAAATTCATGATGTTGACCATCTTATAATTTATTCCTTTAATTCAGTTGACATATACAATTCTTGACAGTATCTGTTTCGTAGCGTAAAATCAATCACTTAATTCTTATATCAATCAGTGAATCTATTATGCCCTTAACTCATCAACCGGTTCTCAGGAACCGAAATGTGATTTCACATGATTAAGATCCGAATATTGGAAGGTAAGCTTCAAATACCTTTTCATTTTTCCATTACGCCATATTGAATTTTTATCAAACAAAGTCATTAAGCCCAACTATTCGCACCAACAATTTAATTAATTTATGAATCTTCTCTGAAAATGTTCTATTTAATAATTAGTAAATTTATCAATTTTAATTTATGTATACATACTTAAGAAAATAACATCAACAAATTATAAACTATTATACATTTTTTTTTTTACACAGGGATCACCACTTATCAAGGCCCGGAAGCCACTCAGGGATAAGGGTTATTGCAAGTACATTAAGCTAGTGAGGAGATTTGCTGAAGTGTTTGTATATACGAAACTAAACTAAGCTGAAAAAACAAACAAAAAAATAAAACGATCAATCATTACGGCCGGTTCTCTAACTAAACAATTGATTAGAATTGAAAACCATACATAATTCAATTCTGTTAGCTATTATAATCAAACTTATTAATTATTACAATTCAAAAACTATACTTACGTTTTGTTAAGTTTAAATATAATCTGGAAACTCCTTTATATCGTAATTATAAACAATTAAATTTACTTAGCAAAGTAAGGTAGAGTTACCTCCTTTGGAACAAATCAAACGCGATATCAACTTTTACTTATATATA
Source organism: Euprymna scolopes (assembly GCF_053919585.1). Lineage (NCBI taxonomy): Eukaryota > Metazoa > Mollusca > Cephalopoda > Sepiida > Sepiolidae > Euprymna > Euprymna scolopes. Next base: position 130,413,308 of record NC_136490.1, on the reverse strand, counting down.
TTTATTTAACCAACATGTAGACATCCATATTCAACTAATCAGTAATTTTAATATAGTTTTAATGTCTTTCACTTAATTTTAGTTAAAAAATTTAAAACGATTTAAATTATAAATTAATTCACTAATTTTTACAATATAAAATGTTAGTAGTAAAAATCTATAGTCATAAGTTATTAAGTTATACTTCATATTTTGCAATGTTGAATTTTAAATTAATTAGTTACTTGCAATTACTTTAATTTTTCTTTTTTTTTACGTAGGCATCACCACATTATCAAGGCCAAGAGGCCACTCAAGGATAAGGGTTAAAGAGTGTACAGTAGAAATTGGACATTATAGTAATCATTAGTAATGAAAATTTGGTAAAGTTGATAACTTATATGGAACGGCTCATCAAGAACTTATTTACGTTAGACTTGAAGACAACCATATTGTAGTCAGCCGGAAAGCAGGAAAACGGAAGACAATTCCACAGGCGTGCAGTTCTAAGAAAAAAAGCTTTGTTCATGGAATCTACGTTTAGGTTTAGGCACAGATAAAGAGTGGGGGGAATTATTGATAGTGTTTACAGCTTCTTTCTTTATATATTTATTCATATTATTATTTAAATTGAAAGTAATATTTTTAATTTTACATTTCACAAACTTTACGACAATCCAGTATTAATAAATATTTTTCGAACTTGTTCCTTCTTGTAAATTTAATTTTTATTTTATATATATACATATATATATATATATATATATATATATATATATATATATATATATATATATATATATATATATTAGTCTTGATTTCCCTACAATATATCAGGTTTAATATTATAGTCGTGCTAGACAATATAAGCTATAATAATAAATACGTAATCTGCACGAATTTAAATATCATATTTAGCGTATCTTACAACCGGGCAACGTTGGGTGACCTGCTAATTTTCTTATAACTTTTCATCTTATGACATTCAAAAAATGTTTCTCCCAATGAAGGTATCGTTTAATAACACCACATGCCAGATATTGTTTTTAAATAACATTAACTCCAGGGAAATCCTAATAAAAATGCTATTAGGTATTACTTCTAAGTAACTCACTATTATTTAATATTTTTGAACCAAATAGTTACTTATACCAAAAGGACTTACTAACGGTAATTGTTGAAAAACGTGGCGTCATATTTAATTTTGAATATCGCTTATATAAACAAATCAAAGAAGACGTGAAAGGAAATAAATATGTCTGTATTTGGCCACTAGGGATATGTTTCCGTATTTAATATAAATGTAAATAAAAACATGTTTATTTTTTCATTTTGTACCCCCCCCCCAAAAAAAAAACAATCAACAAAAAACTTCTCTATTGGGACTTGGAAGTCAATAATCACATATGAAAGCATTTCTATCAATGTCACTAGCGTTTAGAGTTTTGTCTCTTGATGCTTAGAAACATCGCTATAGCTGGTACTATAAGGGTGACCAAACGTTGCCCGGGATTGAATGATGATCAACGATTGTTTCACACTGCCATATTTTTTATTGTCATCGAAATCGGTGAAATCGCCATTTTTCAATTAAATCAATTGATTGCCTGTTCATATGGGGAACCATCGCGATGCACCCGGTGGAAACTTTACATGCCATCTCGCAGTGATTGAGTTCAGAATATATTGCAATCTACATTGCACTGTAGAGAACCTACTGTTGATTTTATGAATTATTTTTATATATAATGGCTTGCATTTAAGTTAAAAATGCAGAAGTCTATAACCATGATTTAATTGTGCTTTAAACAGAAACATTAATTTCAAACGCGCCCTTGTCATGCTAAAGAACCTACTGTTGATTTTATGTCTGGCATTACTGGTTGTGCAGTGATAATGGTTTGAATTTAAGTTTAAAATAAAAAAGTCAAGTATCAGCTATTCGTTCTTTCATTGGATTATTTCGATTATTGATACTTATCGAAGACATTCCGACACAAAACCTATCCAAGAACACTGCCAGGCACATAAACTACTTTCGTGTGAAATTTCATAAAAATCGACCCGGCCGTTTTCGAGTCCATAGCTCACAGACACACAGGCACACAGACACACAAACTTCCTTTTATATAATAGTTGAGATTATTTGGATTAATCGGACTAAAATTCCTATTTTGAGTGTTATTTACACAACGTTTCGGTCGGTGTAACCTCCAACCTTCTTCAGATGTATAAGTCGCCATGTTTAATATTGGAAAGGGTTAACTCTATAATTCCAAGGTTTCGTAGTTAGGTTCTAGTTAAAAGTAAAAGTAAAACTATCAAACAAAACACTAGGAGATATTTCTAATTTATCTTTAACATTTGGGTTAAAATTTAATTAGATCTATTAACCAATTGTAAGTTCTTAAAAACATAATTTACGAAAATAAGAGGCTGCCAGTAAACTATAAATGTTAAACCACGCGTTGTTCTCGTCAATAGCGAGATGTTGTTTTTAATTTTCTTATAGATATTAATATATTATCATCTATTAATTGATATAAGATAAAAAGAAAAAAGGGGAACTCTATTAATTAAAATCAAAAGTTTCAAATTTAACCTACACTAAATCAAAACAACAGTTAAAGGGAGATAACTCAACTCAACCAAAGGGAGATAACTAAAACAAAGCTTCTATCTTTACATCATAAACATTCTGATCCTCATCTGGCATCAATTGAAATGAATGACTTCGGTCTTGGAGAGGCTCCATGTTTTGACAAGCTTCTGGGCTTTTACATTTACTCCTGATCTAAAATGGAATACGTACATCAAATCCGTTGCCAAGGTCGCTGGAAAAATGATGGGATCTTTCTATTGATTCAGTAGATATCTACCTGCTGATGAAATTCTCTACCTATATAAAAGCCAGGGACGTCCAAGGATAGAGTATTGCTGTCACATCTGAGCAAGAGCTGCTAGGAAGACCTCGTAGCCTAGTGGGAGATGCCCTTTTCTTTTCCTTGCAACCTGTTTCTCACGGAAAAGACGTTGCGAGCCTGTATTTGTTTTATCGTTATTTTCATGGCAAGTGCTCGGTTGAGCTTCAATCTATCACCTCCCTCGCCAAAAATTCACGAGAAACACTTGTTTGGCTGTAAACACTATCAATAATTTCCCCAACTCTATGCCTAAAACTAAATGCAGATTCCACGAACAAAGCTTCTTTCTTTGAACTGCATACCTGTGGAACTCTCTTCCGTTTACCTGCTTTCCAGCTGACTACAATATGGTCGTCTTCAAGTCCAATGTAAACAAGTTCTTAATTAGCCGTCCCCCTTAAGTAATCCAATTTACCAAATTTGCACTTCTAACGATTACTATGATATTGTCCTTTTGACCACTGTACACTCTTTAACCCTTATCCTCGAGTGACCTCTGGGCCTTGATAAGTGGTGATTCCTTTGTAAACCCCCCCCAAACCTACTATTCAAGCGAAGTAATGGTCTGATAAGTGTTATTCGGACTCTGCTTTGTCAAAAACGATTAAGATGTGGTGTGCTCATTTTAAACGCTGTCGTACATACACAAAAGTTGTTGAACACTTCCATCCATCCATCCATCCATCCATCCATCGCCTTTTAACCCCTGGAGGGGCATAGGCCATCTACAACTTTGTAGATGCTTTTGTAGTGACTGAATTCTTTTTTTCGGGGTGAGGGTGCTGGCCCCACGTCCAACCTTCCCAGGAGGTACATACAGCGCCTAGCCTTCCCAAATGGTCACCCATCTAGTACTGGCTAGGCTCAACGTTGCTTAACTTCGGTGATCTGGCGAGAACCGGTGTGTCAACGTGATTGTGTCGTACATTGTTGAACACTTAGGTAGTAAAAATACGGCAGTTGTCTAAAAAAAAAATCTTAACCGCCCATCATATTTTGACCTAATATAGAGTTGCATGACGTAGCAGATTACGTGGACATTTTGCATAAATTAATTTATTTACTTTCAATGAGAAAGTACCTGCTTCCTGAGGCAATTCTATATCTGTTTAAGAGTCAACCTAAGATGACGTACTTCTGCTGCATCTGAGGAGGAAAAGTCGCTCATAATACTCTTTCTTGACTTGACAGGATATAAAAACGACTATTCTTTCTTACATCCGCCTCTCTATCATAAAGTAGACATCGCTAGATTTTCTGTACTTTATTTAGATTTCTATGGTAAGTGCTCGACTAAGCTCCAATCTCGATTGTCCCCACCCCCTGTAAAACATGAACAGTAAGAACTCGTCTCTTTATTACCATTGGAAAAAGAATTTTCTTTCTTTCTCTGCGAAATTAAAACCAAATGGATTTAAATTAACATAGTTTCTTTGTAAGAAGTTCCCATATCTAAAACACCTTACGATGGGTCTGCTTCCTGCAGACTATATCATGATCGTTTTTATGTCCAATGTAAACAAATACCTGTTGTGCTCTCCTTTTAAGTGATCAAATTTGTTAACTCTCACCATCTTTTACAACCGTCGCAAGGGTTTTAATCATCCAACAGGCAATCTCATTAATTCTTATGCTCGAGTAGCTATTAGCCGTAGTAAGTAATGACGCATTAGTATAAAAGCAATTCTATATTCATTCATTCATTTCACATGAATCAGACAATTCTATTTTTTGTAATGATTCTCTGATATCTTTGTAGTCTGAATTCTTTCTAAAAAGACATCGGCTACTTACGGGAGGAAACACGTGAAGTTTTCAAGCATCCTAAGTGAAAGAGTTTCTGTGGAATGAACTGGGTTCGAACTTCGCACATCCGGGTTGTCAGTTTGTGTCGTTAACCATTTAGTTGCCGTCAACTCTACGTGTATATGAAACCATTCACATATTCTTGTGTAATTGTACACAAAACGTGCATGCTTTCAGCATAAAATTACTTAACAGTGGTAGACATTCTGCAAAACCCTACAATCAATTAACGGTCCCGATTGACCAAGTAAAACCACTCGAAAACTGAAATACGAGATAGAAATAGTTAAGTAGAAAATCATTATCTGTTAAAAGTGATATCAGATTTATCGATATCGAATTAGTTCATCGATATGAGTTGATTTCACTTTTATACCATCTCTCGTTTTGAACATGGCGTCTGTCGTGGTCGTCCGTTGAAAGTTGGTCTCAATGCATATACGATCACTCCATTCCTTATTTCTAACAAAACATCTTACGCAACAATGTCGTGTGAGAATTGTTTGCTGTTCACCTACCGGAAACAACGTGATCAGACTGTATGCCGCCAGAATCCCATCAAAAACAATATCGGTTAAGTGGTTCCAATAAGCTCGTGATGCCAATAACGAAGATGTATCGATTTGTATTTTTCACCTTAAATCTGTTTATGAGATGAGATTTACTTGGCCGTTCACTGGAATAGAAGTAATTTTCTTGAAGCTATTTCAAAATAAATATTCTTTAATGCAGAGATTCTCAACCAAGGGTAAATTTACCCCCGGGAGTAAAAAACATTATATAGTTGGGGGGAAATTATATAGTCGGAGGAAGTACCTGATAACTTAAGAATAATTTCTTTTGAGATTGTGTCATTGCTAAGAAATGTACATTCCTGGATTCATATGCTCAATACGGCTTTGTTGTTGTGTTGCGTTTAATACTATTTTTATACAAAACCTAAAGTCCTTAACAATAAAAAGGTTCTTTTTTTTTGACCTTCCTGTTTTTCGGACACTTTATGATGGCTGCTATGAATTGTTTTTGTGTGGGAGTATGGGGTAGATAAAGAAATACATAACGTCGATGGAGTCAATGATGTAGGAAAGGTTGAGAATGGCTGCTCTATTGTGTTTTCAATCATTTTGCATTTCTATTATGGACAAAGGGATAGAAATTACGGAAGAATGTATAGCACAACTCTATAAGCAAAGAAAAGAATCGGATGTATGAATCGCATCCTATTTTATATAGTCAACGTCCTTAAAGAACAAAAACTGATGAAAGTTGATAATACGTGCTATTAGTTTAATAATCACTCCAAAATGATCAATGGATGAAGTGTAACCATAAACAAATTTATTTGACAACTTATAAACTGAATGATAATGTAAAAGTCGCTGGATGCGTGATTATTTAAAGTCTGTGATACGAGACGCAGTTTTATTTACCTCTCAAACTGCCATGGACGACTCTTTTCTACTCAAGGGCGACAACTCTGTTTTTACAGGCCAAGGGAAATGACTATTATTTTTTATGTGTACCTAACGAAACCTCAATTTAGACAATTTGCACTGTGTGAAATAACAACTTAGTTACAACTACTGTCAAATCTATTCTAACCCGAAATTGTTGCATTTGTCAAATGTCCAATAAAATGGACTATAATAGAAATGACACTAAAATGCCTCGCAATCCCTTTTTTTCGCCCTATCTCTTTCGATATCTTTACTCAAAATCTTCGGCAAAGATTACACTTTGATCTGAGCCTGTTGCCCGGAATTATTCTTTTCTTTTTAAAAGTTCTTAATCTTTGTTTTTACATTTTTTTTTGTATTTGTAGAAAAAAAAGCAAGAAAGACATTCTGAGTCTCGGAGTCGGTAAACTTGAAGACACACTTGTATCTGCAGCCGTTGCAACGTTACTTGGGCGTGGACTTACCGGCAGAAGAACAAGCACCTCAAAATACAGAACGAGTGGTTATTATTGTTTATGAGTCTCCAGTTTCAGGTTAAAATGTCTTAAATTATTTTAGGGTTGTCACCTCTCCCCCAAACAGATGAATAACCAGTTATGCATAAGCCTGAAGAATCCTAGAGCGGATGAAACGTGAAATATTCAGTGTAGCTTAATCGCCATATATATTTTATAACTTACTAACTACCTATACCTACTGTTGAAATAAATACTTAAAGTTTACGCATAAATTTATACTTTTGTATATTAATTTATGTGAGTAAATGAAGTAGTTATATATAAATATATATATGTATATATAAAGAGAGAGAGAGAGAGAGAGAGAGAGAGAGAGAGAGAGAGAGAGAGAGAGAGAGAGAGAGAGAATAATTAGCAGTAATTGCATTGAGCTTCTTAAAGAAGGATTGGTATATATTATAAGCAAATAAATTTCTACAGAAATATAATATATATATATATTTATATTTGGTATTAGGTTGGTGCAAAAATAATGTCGTTTATATATATATATATATATATATATATATATATATATATATATATATATATATAGTTGAACGTGAAAGAAACGACAATCACTTTCATATAAACTTCTCATTTCAATCCTCTTTTTTTTAAATAACTCTTTTTGAACCACAACTTTTTGGTGCTGGTACTTTATGTGGTACAAAACTACATCTGATGGCGAGTCCCAAATGTAGGAACTTCATGGAGTTTTGAGTCACTCTTAGCTGATACTACTAATAGGTCCATCATATTTAGATTTATAGTCTCTAATCCATTCATTTTCGGTATTATAATTCTCATTACCATTCATCATAATAAAAATACAAACAGACCTATTTAAATGTTCAGCATATTTTCAATTTATACAATTATCTATATATAAGGGGGTGTATGGATGATGAATGAGTCTCTTAGTAGAGGCGCCGCATTGTTTCAAGCAACGTGTCCTCGACATGAATAGCTCGGCGACGCCTAGCCCTTTCCAGGCTCCAAAATACATACAGCACCTAGTGTTACCAAATGATCATCCACTTTAGTACTGACTATGCTTAATGTTGCTTAACTTGGGTGATGATCTATCGGAAACTTTATTTACCTTCGCCGTGGATGGTATATTCCTTAAATATGTTCGAAGGCATTTCCTATTATCAAGAGGTAAAAAATGTAAATCAACTTTCTATGCTGTTGTTTTCATTTGATTTAAATTGACCGTTATATATATTTTTTGTTTTGAAACGCTATTTTGAATGTTTCGAAAAATTACAATAATTGTTAAGAGAAGGTAATTTTAATGTTTTATTTAATATAAGGGAAGCAACTCTGTAATTCCATCCAAGTTTTGCTTTTCAGCAGTTTGAACCCAAGACCCAGAGAGAGAGAGAGAGAGAGAGAGAAAGATAGATAGATAGAGAGAGAGAGAGAGAGAGGGAGAGAGAGAGAGAGAGAGTCGCAATTTTACCTTGTCCTTCAGTTTAGCGGAGTTCCCACTCAACTAACATCGTTTCTGTATTTTCTGTTTAATATATTATTAGGGCTATGACAACAGCATATTCTTTTCATTGCTTTTACTCTCGAGTATATATCCAACACAGTTAGACACAATTAATCAACCGAGGATCACATTAATCTACATAAAAACATATATCAATGGATATATACCTGAGAATCAAAGCAAGGAAAAGAATATGCTGTTGTTATAGCCCTATATATTATTCATTTCACTGTTTTCGAGTATTCTCGTTATTCTTCCCAACATATACACTATATCACTCATATAGAAGCACTCCGTGACTAGTCTGCCTCCTTTTGTAGTTCATTTCTTTCTAATGATTTTCGGTTTGCTGTTTTCTTCATTACTGCTTTCTTATTTTTAGCATGTGTCAGTGTCGTACCTGGAATTAAAGAGGTTACTTACCTATTTTGTGTATATGATCTTGTTTCTGAAACTAGAAGAGGAATCAACATTCACAGAATGTCGACTGCGCCCCCCATGTTAACCAACTAAGAGCACCTGCCTATCATGACACTCAGATCTTTCTTCTTAGTTCTATCACTTGAATCATTATTATATAGCGTTAGTCAGAGTTTACACCAAACCAGGCTTAGTTTATCGCAGGGATAAATTACCTCATTTTCATGGGACAAGGTGCACTTCATCACCTCGGCTCTCTTCTTCTTCTTCTTCTTCTTCTTCTTCTACGATTTTGCACTTTTCATCTTCTATTTTTGCACGCCTTTCTATTAACTTATTCAATTAATTTATAAGACGATCGAGTGCAAATCTAGAATTCTCTTTAAGATCGTATTTTTAGCTGATCTCTTTATTGCCCATTTTCTAATCAGGATAAAATAGAAAGTAAAAAAGCACCCCCACAAAAAAAAAACAAAAAAAAAACAAAACAAAGCAAAAAACAAAACAAAAAATAACCCCCAAAGAACAAAATAAAGAAATCAATCCTTAAAAAAGCAGCAAAAAATATAGAAAGTTCGCTGTAGAAACGTAATTTCAATGCTTTAGACGTATAATAAATTCATTGTTGTGATCCAAAAAAATATAGAAAAATAAATGAGTTGAATGAACCGCTAATTCTTTCCTTTGACATGTGTGTCGTATAACACATACATACACTGATTACTGAGATATATGAGTGTCAATCTGACGTGTACAGACATCAAAAACACATAAAAAAATTACAAAATACAGATCGATGAATGCGCATGCATACAAAGAATTGCAAGACACCCAGCCAATCTTTATTTTCTCTTCGACTCTGCCACAACGTCTACAATTGTTCCGTACGACTTTGATGTGCATTTTGGTTTTAGCAATCAGAATTTTAACCTGAAAGAGATCTGGACACCTATGCTTGATCTTTGACCTTTTATATCGCATTATAGAGCTCGGGGCAATGATAAAGAGCAACTCACTCAATGACCACTTTCACCATTTTGAAAGTTCTTTAATACAAACGTGCGCGCGCACACACACAAGCACACGGACACACACGCACATACATGCAATCAGAACATATTCCTCACATGTGCAACACAGATGCAGTACATTATGCAGTCTGACAGATGGCACAGAAGGATATGGTTAACTGAGAATAAAATAAAGCCTTTCTCTCATATAACAAAGAATATCAATGAGCTTCGCGTATCAGCCATTTTACTTTGGAAAGCACATTTTACATTTAAAAACTATATGTTGCATAGTCCAGAGATATGCTATATTTTCATTGATATAGGCAGACCCGTCTTAAATCCGTTTTCATCCTGCGGTATATATATATATATATATATATATATATTAATTAAAAAGTTTGATCTATGTCCAAGTAACCTGCATCTAAAATTTCAAGTGCTTAGACCCAAAGTTGGCTGAGGAATTTGGTAGAGTTTCCAAAGGTCAAATCGTTGAACTTTGAAATCTTGACAATCAAATTTCTGGCCGAAAACCGATTAAAAAGATTTCCCAAATCTCAATACTCCTTATATCAAATCTCGAGTTTGCAGACTGAAAATTGACAGAGTAGTTTGGTAGGGAAATGTACACACACAGCCGTACACACAGAGACAATTCCACTTTTATAGATATGTAGATATGATGATGATTGCAACGCCTTGTCAGACGAGTGCAACTCCCTCAGTCACTGAAAGACCATGCACCCGAAGATGACTTTTCAGTCTCACTAGCGACTTGCACACCCTCAATCAGGTATGACACTGAAGATGGTCATTGGTTTGGAACAAACTAACAGCAACAGAACCCGTATCATCCTGAGCTTTTATGTGATTAACAAGACCTGTTTTAGACAACAGAGCTGGGTCACTCACCTCACAGATCCAAAGATCTCCACGATTGGGCAGCAAGGTTTGGCATCTCCTACATGTTCTCTTGAGCTTCGCTCGGTCTATCTTGGCTGCTTCAAAGTGTTCTGCACTCCTGTATATCAGTGCCTTCCACTCCTTGCGAACATACGCTAAGGACTCCCGACTGTCAGCAGGAACATGGAAACTCACCAGACTCTCCTTGATGCTATAACGAAAACGTTTTTTGGGATTTTGCTAGGGTCTTTTGCCAAGAAGGAGCTCACCATAAAACAATTGTTTTGGGAGTCGATTAAGCCGGACAAGATGATCCGCCCAACGCATCTGGTTCTTAATAACAATGGTAGCAATGCTGGTTGTTTTGGGCTTATTTAAGACATATGCACCAGGGACAAAACTATCCCACTTCAAACCACGAATGTGTCTAAGACAGTGCTGATGAAACTTCTCAAGCAATTCTACCTTTGACCGGTAATAGTCCATGTTTCAGAGGAACAGAGTAGGGATGGCAATACATATGTTTGAGATACTTTCATTTGAGTTGTCAGAGTTAGATAACCATCAGATCAGATTCTATTTTGTATCCTACCAAATGCATCTGATGGCTTGCTGATTCTCTGTCTTATTTCCGCATCAAGAGTGCCATTATTTGACAAGTTACTACCAAGGTAGACAATTTTTTTAGGACTTCAAGTCGCTTTCCACAGACGAGAATATAAGGTTCCACATACAGATCATCAGGAGCGGAAATCTACATAACCTTAGTTTTCTTAATGCTAACTGTAAGACCGAAGCAGGTAGAAGCACTTGAAAAGATCCATCACTAATTACATATCTACTGGGGAGTGTGTCACCAGGTCAGCATGATCATCATACAACAACTCTCTAACAAGTTCATCACTAACAAGTGTTTTGGCTTGGAATCTTCTGAGGTTGAACACCTTTCTAATTATTCGGAATTTAATATAAACACCCATATTGCAATCGCTGAAACCATATCAGAGCACAGCAATCAGATAGAGCGAAAACAATGTTGGTGCAGCTATATCACTCTGCTTCACTCCATTATCAATGGGGGATTCTTCCGATAGCCGACCATTGAAGTTGACGCGACCTGTCATACTATGATGAAGTTGCTTGAACCTTTCCGTAAAAACAGGTATACAGCCAAATTTTTACAGCACTTTCCAGAGAGCCTCACGATTGACTGTGTGAAACACCTTGCTTAAGTCTACAAACACCTGGCAAAGAGGCATACGCTGCTCAATACACTTTCCCCAAAGCTGCCTAACAGAAAACACCATATCCACGGTCCCGCGTCCACCTCTAAAACAAACTAGGATTTCGGAAGGATATCAGGACAGATATACTTCTCCAATCAGTTTAGCAAGAGTCGTGCAAGTACCTTCCCAACTGCAGTCAGCAGCGAGATACCTCAATAATTTCCAAAATCAAACCTTACACACTTTCCGTTGTACAAAATAATCAGGATGGCATCTACCCAGTCTTGAGCAACGGGGTCACCCTACCATACTGACAGTATCAAAGAGTGGACCGCACAATGTACATTGACACAATCATGTTTCAGCAGCTCAACAGGAATGCCATCAAGCCCAGTGGCTTTGTCGAGTTTATATGTTATATGCAGGCAACTGTTTCCACGAGAGTCGGTTCAGCATCACGTTCCGGACGAAAGGAACACTGAGAGATACTTTCGATTGCAGCAACATTGGATGGTTTGTGAAAAAGATCACGAAAGCGTTCATGCCATCTATGCATTTTGAGTTTAGTTCTGACCATTAAATGATCAGTACCACAGTCGGCACCACACATTACTCTAATTTTGCAAAAAAATTTCCAAGATCAAATGGCCATGTTTAGACTGGGGATGAAATCAGATCTCCTTGTTTTTTTGGTGATAAAAATGTTTGTGATAACAAGATTTAGTTCACTGCAGAGATGGAGGATCAGCATACCATTTGAATTGACTCTACCAATGCCATATGGACCAAGCGGAGACGAAGTCTCATTGTCTTATTTGACCCGTGCACTGAAGTCACCAAAAACCACTAAACTCTCAGCACTTGGCAAACGAGTGATAATAGATCTAAGCATATGATAAAAGGAAATAACATCGTCTTCAGACGAAGTAAGAGTCGGCACATAGACAGAAAGAACATTCATGTAACGACTAGCAGCAAGAGGAATTTTCAATCTCATTATACGGTCATTTATGTCAACTGCTGCTCGATCTTGTCAATTAAGGAGTTCTTAACCGCCTCACACCTCTCCTTTTCAGACCTACCAGACCAAAAGATCGTGTAGTCTGATTCACACTCAACAAGTTGATCCTCATCTACAAAACGCGTTCCAGCAATGTCTACATTATATCTTTGCAATTCCTTAGCCAAAATTGCAGGGGAGTGAGTGTCGTTTAGCATATCTTTTGTTCCTGCTAATATGTCACTCGCAAATTTCTGACCAGCAGGTCAAAGGCATCTTTGTTTAGGACGCATTTTCGTGTCCCCTTCCAAATTTTTGGGTGAGTAGTGCTATCCTGAAAAGGCTGCTCAGTCACAAAAAAACCCATCGAGCACACAACTGCCTAAGTATTGTTGCGAAAAGCGACCAGTTATTACATGCTTCCAGCCTGTCAGGCATACACGCGTCGCAATCTATCTATCTATCTATCTATCCATATATCTATCTTATTTGATTTTTAGATATGTATGGCTAGGTTTCCTTCTTCTTATCTTCAACAGTGCTCAATACATAGGTAAAGCTAGGTAGTAAATTATAAAAATATATATGACAATTAAGCTACACGTAATATTCCGCGTTTCATTCTCATGAGAATTCGTCAGGTTTACGTAAGCCTTACGAATTCTAACGAGAATGAAACGCGGAATATTCTGTGTAGCTTAATGGCCATATATATTTTCATAACTTACTATATATTAGATCGCATATGTTGATATTAAATGCAAGAAAATTATTCCCAGATGGGGTTATATTTTTTTTTCTATATATTTCAGCAGTGATGAATGATCGCACTGGAGCAAAATTAAAAAAGACATATACAGCGAATCTTATACAGGGTGCTACGGTGTTTGAAAAAAATTATTACATTTTTAAGGATAATAAAAATACAAGCAACAACACATATGTAATTAAAAAAAACGGCATTGGTACATAAGCGACACATTTATTTAATAATTTCATTCAATGAGATTCCCTCCGCTTCAATGACAGCTTCTATTCGAGACCTACACTTTTTTGCAGGAGCGTATAAGATGGGCCTCGACGATGTTGACATTACTCTGACTATGGATGCTTTCAAAGAATCTTTGGTGTTGCGCAAATGTCTATTAACATCTCTCTCAACAACGCCTCACACGTAATAATCCAAACGGATTAAGGTCCGGAGAGCTTGGCGGCCACAAGTTGAGGGTAATGTGATCATGAAAATGTTCGGCTAAACAATCTTGAGTAGTTTGAGCCTTATGTAATCGTGCAAATCTCTTGAATCTCACTAACCGATTTTCTTACGAGGTCTCGGACATAAACTGGCCTTTGTTCATCACACATGACTTGTATCGAAGATTCTCATGGACAGTCCTACGAATTTTAGCTTCGGAAATACCAAGATCTTTTGCAATTGACCTCATTGACTTCTGGGGGTCTCTCGTCAATAATATTATGAACTTGCAAAATAAACTCGTGTATACGAGTGTTGCTGATGCTTTTTACGTTTAGCAATACGAGAAATTTGGCCATCATTATTTTTGAAATTTTAACTTTAACTTTAAACAACTAGAATTGGGCGACTTCGAGAAATTGTGCAATTTGCAAATCGTTGTGTTCTGCCATTATTGAAACTGTTATAGCATGTCTTTTAATTTCCTGTGTTAGCTTATTATCTCCCATGATTGATTGTCTGAAACACCAGACGCACTCCGTATATATATATATATATATATATATATATATATATATATATATATATATATATATATATATATAACAGGCCGGATCGATTGCTCATATAATCAGTTAACCAATTTTTTGTCGAACATAATGAGTTTTTGTTTCCAGTGAAGAATAAAGCCGTAAAAAATAATACACACACACACACGCGCGCGCGCACACACGCGCACGCGACAGCGGTTGCATTCTTATACCATTAAAATCTGTAACAGAGATGTAACTTTCAGGTCATGAATGCATATGTTCAGTCATCATAACAATGCAATTTGCAATCCGCTCTGATCCATTCGGGCAGAATAAAAAATGGAAGGCCTTACTTTTGGAATGTCCTCGTTATAATATGATAAATGTATTTAAATAATATTTATCTACCAATAAAAATTATTTTATGGCATTTTAGATATGAGCAGAGTGTAGTATCTGTTTTGGTATTACACGTAATATTTTCTGTTGTTAGTCAATGAAGAAGAAATACTCACAGACAGGGAATTTTTATGTGGGTCCTAATTCAAGAATGCTCCTATTTTTGGAGTTATATTTTTTTCTAGATTAAAACTCGAATTAACTTCGTGGGGAGGCGAGTTAATAGATACAATTGTTTTTTACGAATGAAGAAGGAAGAAAGAAAAAAAAACACCCAATAAAACGTATTCCGAACAGACATTAATTATTTAAAGGGAACAGTAAATTATATCGATAGATAAAGAAATCACCGTTAAATTTTGGCGGGTTTCCGAAAGTGTACAAATTTTGACTGGAATAAATTTGATTCGACAAGAAACGAAATAGGTTTGAACGAGCAATGTTTCGTCTTACTAAAACGTGTTGAATCAAAAAGGAAATTGCTGTTTCCGAAATGCAAACGTGAAAAGGCTTCCGATTGAACGGCGGAATTTATCCCCGTGGAGAGGCAAATGGAAATATATTGCCTTTCGTTTACTAACATTATCTATGAATACCTACAAATCACCGCGAGGAGATGTTACGGGACTCATATTTCCATCTAACCTTAAGGAAGAATAATTCGTTTACCTTTTAAATTGTTTTTGCACACGCAAACACGTGCCTCATGCGTGTATACGCTATCATGGTAATCTTAGCTATACTAGCAGCTTGAGGCTACGAAGAAGAATTTTATATTATACTAGTGGGCAGCTTAAATATATTTTAATCCATGCAGATTTCATATTTATAAACACGCGCCTCATACTGGTATATTTGGCGTATATGTTTAAAAGATGCACTTTTACAAAATGTACACACTCTGATGACCGTGGTTTTTGTAATCAATAACAACGTGTTGAATCAACAAAGTTTCATTTATTTTACAAAATGATAATCTGACAGGCGAAAGAGATCGGGTCAGTAGGGGGTGGTGATGTGTGGCGGTCGATAGGACGACGGCAGAAGTGTTCCGCTAGCTTCGCTCTCTCTCTCTCTGTTTTGATATGGTTTTTATATTTACATCGCTCTATATTACATGATCGAGATTTAAACTGTTCTCTTATCTTGATTTTCGATTTAAAATACTTTTAGTAATTTCAATCCAGAGTTGAATATTTCTCTCGTTTCCTGATCTCGATTCTTCGAACGGAATGTAGGGTTAACGTCATCGCCAGCAATCCGATTTACAAATGGTGTTGTCCGTCACCTATGCAACAATATCTGCATACACTATCACGATAATTTTGGCTATAATAGAAGCTTAAGGCTACGGAGAAGAATTTTATAAAATATTATTTTAATTCAAGCGGATTTCTTATTTCTTATTACAGAGTCAATTCTCTCTTTAATATTGTATTATACCTAATATATAGTAGTGATTTCAAAAGTAAACAAAAGTTGGCTGAGGAATTTGGTAGAGTTTCCAAAGGTCAAATCGTTGAACTTTGAAATCTTGACAATCAAATTTCTGGCCGAAAACCGATTAAAAAGATTTCCCAAATCTCAATACTCCTTATATCAAATCTCGAGTTTGCAGACTGAAAATTGACAGAGTAGTTTGGTAGGGAAATGTACACACACAGACATACACACAGAGACAAATTCGTAACAATGAATTTGGTGCCATCAGCTAGAATTGAAACCAAAACACTTAGTGCACCAGCTGCGTCTCCTAACGATGTAGCTATCGAGAGATAGGTAACGAAGAATTAATATTTAACGACTTGAAGAAGTAATTTGAATTCGGGCATGAGCAGAAAAAAGTAAAAATATGACGGCAAGTTGAAATGAATATTTTGCATTTCAACTTGCCGTCTGTACTGGTTGTAAACCATCCTTGGTGTATCATTACTATTTCCTGACCTAATAGCTATAAGACGTTAATAGTTTATCGGTTTAATATTTACACACAGATAGACATACACAAACACATACACCCACTGTTTTAGTTATATAATTAAAAAAAATGTACCACCGGAGAAACAAGTGCGAAAGAAATCCAAATAATTGCATAATCTATGTAAAACATTCACAACTAACACTGGTTGGATCATTCTACCGCTCCAGAAAGTATCTGACCCCTGTCTATACAAGCACCAAATACGTACTATGATAGATTACTGTTGCCACAACTGGGGAGGATTTGCTAAGAGGACCCTTTCCTACTTTGACAGGAAACAAACCGTCTTCAAAATTTAGTGGGCGACGACCTTTTCGCTTCCTTGTGGCCTCTTTCTGATAGCAGAGACATTGCGAGTTTATCTCTGTTCAATCGTTATTTTTATAGTAGGTGCTCGACTAACCTCCAATCTATGGCCCCTCTTTTGTAAACCATTTGTAACAAAAATGTCTACTTCACAAAATTTCCAGCTACAGAATAACTGGAGATATCCTTTCAACCATAAAATCCTTTCTCTCCGATAGGTTTATTAAAATAGTCGATGATGGATAGAAATCCAGTGCTCACAGTATTAACGGTGGTGTGCCACAAGGATTTATTCTGGGCCCAACTCTTTTCCTGCTATTCATCAACGATATCCCAAATCACATTCTTAGATCATTTGTCGATATTTATGCAGACGATACTACCATCTATGACAAGACTTCAAAGACCAGTAGCTTTCTACTTCTCTCTCGTCCGACCTGGAGCATGTGGTAAAATAGGGGTACAAATGACTATAAACTTATCTTTTTACCACCAACACTCATATCCTCACTTGGCCCCTGTTGACATGGACGGCTCTCATCTTGAAGAAATACCCTGCCTTGACAAACTTCTAAGACTGACCTTTACTCCTGACATGAAATGAAAAACCTACATCACTGGAAAAATTATTGGATCTATCTACCGCTCCAGAAAGTGACTCACTCCCAACGCATTCCTCTATCTGCAAAAGAGTTAATTACGTCCTAAGATAGAGTACTTTTGCCACATTTGAAGTGGAGCTCCTAAAAGCACCATTTCCTATCTTGACAGGGCACAAAACCGTCTTAGAAATGAAGTGGTCGAGGAACTTTTTGCCTCTTTACTTCCTGTTTCTCACAGAAAAGATGTTGCTAGTATGTCTTCACACTTTCGTTACTTTCATGGTAAGTGCTCGACTGAGCTCCAATCTATGGTCCTCTTGTAAAACGCCCGCAACAAATACCCGTCTAGCTACAGCAACAGTTAACAATTTCTCGTACTCTCTATCTGTACCTAAATTATCATGAGCAAACTTTCTTTCCTATAACTGTCCGCCTGTGGAACAAAATATCGCGGAGTTTCTTCCCTGCTAACAACATAATCGCTTTCAAGTCCAATATAAACAAATTATTGTTGAGTCGTCCTTTTAAATAATTAAAGTCTACCTAATTTTTACCACTACCGATCATTACAATGTTGTTTCATTGACTACCTGACACTTATTAATCCTTATCCTCGAATGATTTCGGGTATTGATAAGCGGTAACTCCATGATAAAAAGAACTTTTAGGAAGAGACAGGGTTCTTGAAAGAGCACCGAATTACAACCCGGCATTTCCCGGTTGAAAAATACACTTAAATATGATATTCTAATGTATAAAGCTTTCGTATTTATTATTATAGAGCCATTTCTCTAAAGATTTGCTTTTCTTTTGTACAGATTTAAAACAAAACGGTTATCTGGAAATAACGACGGTCGAATACGTATTACGTCACTGTAAAAAGGTTAATAAAATGAATGTATTACTACTAAAAAGATATATTAAAATCATAAGGATTATAAAAAGAATGTGACAACCAATCTCGAACCTTGATACACTAATTAATATTACAAAAATAATTAAAAACGAAATGATTCACGTGTTTATAATTTGAGAAAAAAATCACAATGAAAATATCAAACTTGATTAATATAAAATTTATATTAAACAAAACAATATAATCAATTATGACCCTACAAAGCAATGACAATAAAATAAAAAGATAAAGAAAATAGATTAATATGATAGTCCATACTAGCAGAACCCGTGGATATTAGACGGAATGAGAAATCAACAAATAAGTTTTGATAAAGTTGATATTTTTCTGGATAGTACAAAAATAAATTTTTTTTAACAGAGAAAACAATAACATGAAACAAATATGAGTTTATTAACATTTCTATGAAAAAAGTGTCCATTGTATTTTAAATATAGAACTAACCTAAAGGAGATAAATTAATAAGTACTAAAAAATACTCAGGAAGTAATATTGTGCTACATAGTTCAATACAAATAATCAAATCGCATTGTAAGAGACAATCCTTAATTGGCGCTGTCATTTCAGCACCTCTTGGCAGGCAATGTTCTTCTTTTCTCTCTGTTTCTTGCGAATATTTGTTTTTTTTATGCAACGTTTCGCTGACTTCTTTATTTGCTGAAGAACTGCTGCACGTTGGAATTACCATGATTTCTTACACTATTACAACAATGATCATATATTATTATAATGATATTCGAAAACGAGGCTATATCAAAGAGAGGTCATGTTTATATTCTTGTCCGAGGCTGCTAGATGGACGTTTATAAAGCCAAATTTGGTGAATTCGGCCATCTTTTAAAAAGTAGTTTGGCTTTCAAAAAGGCTCGGGAATTTCGTCTGTTTTGAAGCAGTTTGACCTTCGAAAATTGTACTCGGCTTTTTTTTCAAAACGTAATGTTTGCACTGACTAAGGAAGGAACGCAGAATAGTATATAGATCTGTTCTCTACTGAATAAATTTACTCTGGCGAATTTTCATGTTCTTAAGTCATTAAGAGGAGAGTACTCATGGTTTAAAATTCTATAATCACATTCTCTTTCTGTACTGACTTCAAAATCCGCCCGTTACTATATATAAATATGTATTTTTGTTTTTTGTCGTAGATTTCCAAAGTTAGAGACGCCAATGATCGTGATGAGCGATAGTACTGCGAAATACGTGTTCGTAGATTACTGTATTATAAATAAAATAATAAATTAATATTTGTTTATTTGGTTATGTCGAAAAATATAGGAGATTTTCTAAGGAAAAATATTTTCCTAGATCTCTAAGGTGGGATACGCTAATAATATTATCGTTAAAAAAGTATATAAAAAATCAACGTATATATATATATATATATATATATATATATATATATATATATATATATATATGTTTTATTTTTTTATTACCGTTTTATCTGTTTGTTTACATATGTTTCGGATGTTGGACCATGTTTACGATCCAACAGCCTCGCCAGACCTTGCAGAAAAACCTATATTTATATATATATGTATAAATAAACACATATTTGCTCTGCAATAGTATTGAGCACTCTTTTCAGGTTTTTATTAATTACCAGTTTTACCATATATATACATGCATACATACATATATATATATGTATGTATATATACATACATACATATATATATACATATATATATATAACTACTTAATTTACTCACATAAAATTAATATACGAAAGTATAAATTTATGCGTAAACTTCAAGTATTTACTTCAAAAGCACTCAATGCGTAGGTAGAGCTAGTTAGTAAGTTATAAAATATATATGGCGATTAAGCTACACTGAATATTCCTCGTTTCATCAACTCTATTACTCTTCAGGCTTATGCGCGAATTTTGTGGTTGTTTGTCGTTTTTATATACGCATCTTCTATTGAGATTTTAATTAGCCAATTAGCTTTCTAGTATCCACCGCGCCCTTCCTATCAGCCAATGAGCATGCACTTATCGGACAAAGGCCTATTTGACCTCTGGTTGACCTGTTCCTTTGTGTGTGCTCTATTTAGTCTGGATATCTAGTTTCTTGATCTGTTTTATATTAGGTTAGTGTTTTTTATGTTAGTTATCTATAAATATATATATATATATATGTACACACATATATGCACATATATATACATATATATATACATACATATATGTGTGATCATTTATGTATATTCATGTTTATCTAATTTATTTATTTGTTTATTTTCTATTGTTTTTGTTATTTTTTAAACTATTTTGTATCGCTATCCTAGAGTAAATTTTATCTTGTGAACACAGTTGTTTGCTATTTCTCTTCTACAGTTTAATAGATGTTGGGGTTCTTTAAAGTACAGGATAGCAAATTTTTCATGAAGGCATAATCTACATGGGTCGTCTAGGTCCCTATACGTGGTAGATTGTCTTATTATTTTCCATTCGACTACCGGCGAATGTCCGCTTTCCTTGAGTTCCCAATATTTATTTGCTAGCGTTGTTTTCATAAGGTGTTTTTTTATTGTTGAATGTACTTTTGTGGTCATAGTATCGGGTTTTGAAATCTAAGGAAGTCATACCTACATAATATTTCTTGTTATTCGGGGTTTCTTTCGCAAATATTGTGGCCTGGTAAACTACCGTTTTGGTTAAATATTTATTTTGAAGTGGACAAAGTGTGCGGTATCTACAGTTGCATTTATCTTGTTCGTTATTAGTATTTTAATTTATAGTATGGTTGTTCTTGTCCGGGGTTGGTTTATTATTATTATTATTATTATTATTATTATTATTATTATTATTATTATTATTATTATTATTATTATTATTTCTGCTAGTGTTAGTTTTATTTTTGTCATGGTGTCTACTTTTTTATTGTTTATTTTGTTGTTGTTTACATTGTTTTTATTTAATATTTTGTTATTATGTGCTTTAATTATCATCTCTAAATTTTCGCAACAACTGTAGGATAACTTTAAGGTATTTTTATTGAAAAATTTGTGTAAGGGGTTGGTTGCGGGAAAGTGTTTTTCAATAAGATCTAGAAATTTCTTGCCAAGTTTTGTTTTTAACATTTGATTGTATGGGGCCATATACCAAATTATAGTTCTTTTTCTTCTATTTTTAATTTTATTATAGTTATTGGTGTTTTGTTGCTTATATTTGATATCAATATTTTGTATCCACTATATTTTAGGGCTGTTTCATAGATATTGGTTGACCTGTTAATAATTAAATAAAATGAATAAAATATATTAAATAAATATAGCAAAATCATTATGAGAATAATACTAAGCTCTTATGAATTAATTATAACATAATAAAAACCCATATTACTCGTTATGGCCAAAATGGCTGATGGCCGTGCAAAACCTAACAACAATCAAACCATGGTAAATAGATGGCTTTAAAGATAAATAAAAACTGAATTTAAATATAATCAATAAATGAGATTACTCAGAACAAATATCGTATGAATACGTTTTAATATATGCGTTCGTAATTAAATTCTATCTCAACTTCATCGCAACGACGCGAAGAACAAATATGGGCTGAGTCTATCAAGTTGATCGTATCGCCTGTTAATTCAACATGTAACGTCCCTCGGTCAATCGAAAAAGGATTTGCATCTTCATATCCCATTTTTTTTTCTGTTTAAATTTTTGATTCTCAGGATTAAAAATCACGTTTCATCGCGAAACGCCCCTATTTATAAAAGGCAATGGTTTTGGCCACATCATGATTTGCATTCATGAAAAGAAAAAGGATACACATAGATGTATGGGGTTCAAAATGGCCGTTGAGTCAGATGTCTGTCATGGTTGCTCTATTTACTGACGATTTCTATGGCATTTAAACGCATGCATGTATATGTGGGCGTGAACTGTTTAAACTTAAGCAGATTAGAAGAATAAAGAAGAATCCGAAATAAGAAAACATTATCGAATGATTGGTGCTTGTATGTGTAGGTTAACACACACACACACACACACACACACACACACACACACACACACACACACACACACACACACACACACACACACATACACACGCCACGCAGGACTATCACTGAATGTTTGGTGTTTGTATACGTTCACAGATGCATATATATAAATGTAATTTTATAAACATCATATATATATATATATATATATATATATATATATTGTGTGTATATATTGCTGGAACTTGCATAAATTTAGAAAAAAGAGAATCAAAAGTAAGAAAACATCAACGAATGATTGATGTTTACACCTCTCCCTCTCTCTCTCTCTATCTATCTATCTATCTATATCTTTTTCTCTCTCTCTATATATATGTGTGTGTGTGTGTGTGTAAATGAAATAATATAAACACAAGTAAAACCTTACGCAGATTTGAGCTTATATATATATATATATATATATATATATATATATATATATATGTGCGTGTGTGTGTGTGTGTGTGTGTGCTGTGCGCGCATTTTTTGTCAATAGTCGTCTCATTACGAGATACGTGCCGTATTCAAATATAAACTGTTTAGTTTTATAGACACTGATAAGAAGCAAATAAATTATGCTAAAAAAACCCTCAAAAACAAAAAAAAAAAACCCCAAAAACCAAAAGGTTTATAGCACATAATGGGTAAAAAAGTTTAAACAAAATCATTAAAAAAAAAAAAAAAAAGCAAATTAAAAAAAAAAACCGACGCAATAAATTAACTCATTACTATTCGGAGAGTATAAATTGGCTTGTTCTCGTTTTTTTCAAGAATCATTATTTGAAACGAGTGGAAAAGTCAGTCGATATAGAAAAAAGGTGCACAGAAAAGGGACACAATAACTCAAACGAAAGACACCATGGAATCAAAGATCTATCGAGTGATCGGAATTTTTTTGATCGCCCTTATCGGTGTAGTCATTTGCCAAGATGATTTAATTTCCCTCTGTAAAAAATCCGAAGGGCGCATAGAGTCACGATTTATCAGAGACAAACGCAACTGCAGCATCTTTTACAGTTGCAGTCATCCCATCCCGCACTTATTTCCGATGAGTTGCGGCTGGACAACAGTCTTCTCACAGTCGCAGCAAGTGTGTGTCAACAAGAATAGTATGTTCGATGATTGTAAGAAAGATGTCTATGGGGGAACATTCCGTAAGTTAAAATGATTTTTTTAAAAAAAGATTTTATGAATCTCCTATCAGTCTTTTCTTTTTCAAATTCCTACTTTATATTTGAACTAGTTCATTATCCAGAAATCTCCGTTAAAGACCGCAGTCTCCCCATCGCCTGCTTTCCATCTGGTTAATCAAATAATCTTTCTTTTACTTAAATCCTTAAATTTCCCAACTTTTTTAAATGACAATATAAGCAATATCAAATCTATGTAATAACATTTGCTCGGTTCGCTTCAGCAGTAATGATATGCACTTTTAATTTCACGAGCAAAGAAGCGAAGGCTTCATTCTAAAAATACCTGATGATCATAAAAAGAAAGGAAAGAATAATCGCTTTTCAAATTTCATTTTATGAGGAAAGAAAGAGAAACATACCCTCAATAATAACTGATAACGATAAAAAGGAAATTTGTTTACTTTTAATATAAACATGGTAAGTGCTCGTCTGAGCTCCAATCCACTATTTCCCCTTTGCCGGATTTTCAATAAAAACACTCGACTAGCTACAACCACTATTAACACTTTCCCTCACTCTTTATCTGTACCTTAATCTAAACGCAGATTCCATGACCCAAACTTCTTTCCTATAATTGTTCTGCTGGCCTGCTTTTCTAACGACTACCATATCGTAATCTTCAAGTCCAATATAAACAAGTTCTTGTTGAACCATCCCCTTAAATAATCAAATTCTACTTAAGTCATACCATTAACGATTACTACACTATCACGTTACATTCATTAACCCTTATCCTCGAGAGGCCTTCAGGCCTTGATAAATAAAGAAACAGAAAAACATAGCAAATTACCTTATTATTATTATTAATAGTAGTAGTTGTAGTAGTAGTAGTAGTAATATTTTTATTATGGTACTTATGCAGAATACTGACAGTGTTCATAACGTTATTATTTAGAAGATCAATCTTGACATGTGGAGGAGGAGTGTTTTATAACTAGTCTGTACTTCCACCTAACAAGGTAATAAGCAAAAAATACGGTAAAAATTGAATTTGATTTGAGTATCCTATCTAAAATATAGTAGTGTCTGCATAAGTAAGTAATAATTTAATTGTCATTTTGTCCATCGATTAGTTTTATCTTCTTATCAATTAGTTTTTTCTATTTCTTTTCTGATTAGTTCCGCTTCAATGATTACAAGTAGGATTAAGAATTCAATTGCAAAGTGATAGCGATCGACTGAAGTCAGCTAGTTTTCAATATTAATCATATGTAGTCTAACATCTTTGTATGAATATTTTTGTATGTATTTAAATGTTTAATTCATTTTACATCAATTGATTTACGTACTGTATGCAGATTGCTAAATAAATTTTACAATAGTAAGGTGGTCGTGGTGAAGGATAACAATGGATTGCTAAGTTCGAATCCAATACACTCCATAGCACCACGTCACCACGTTCACTTATGAATGTTTGCAGCCTTCACGTGGTTCTTATCACGAAAAAAAAAAAAAAGAAAAAAAAGGGAAGCGAATACCCATAATAGAATCCAATCTGGCAAAAAATTTTTTTCCATGTTGATTCATACACATTCACTTTTTAGTATTTATAAATAATAAAAAAACGAATTTCACAGTTACTGCTACTACGAGCAGGACCTGTAGAAACTCTGTTTATTTTTTACGTTGCGACTTCGGTGATCGGAAGATCCTATTTATTAAAAAGGAGGATAGAAAGGGGATAACATACTAGGAACATTAAATTAACGTATTTATATACTAATTTGATATTCAGTTTGCTATCACCTTCTATCCTCTATTTTAATAAATAGGATCTCCCGATGGGATGATTTATAATCTGGAAACCGCGACAAACGCACGTACTTATATACGTTAAAAACACTAGAGTATTATTTATTATTATACTAAATATGCATTCAATTAACATTTGTCTCCCTTTTTTCCTATAAACGTTAATAACACAAAATGCATGCTTAAATTTTTTTTTATTTTTATTTTATTCAATTTTCACCCCAAACAAGGCACAATGCCACTTTGAAGTAGGAGGCTACTATCGGGGACATAATTTGCGGGGGCATTATGAAGGGAGATGAGTAGAAATATGTTTGTTCACATTACACTTGAACTTCTGTATATCAGTACATTTGGGAAAGCAGAATCCCGGAAGGAAGTTCCAAAGATTTGCAGTTCTGGGAAAGAAACTATTGGAGTAAAAGGCTTTCTTACACCTAGGGATCTCTACTGTAAAGGGGTCGGACTTAGTTGCTTGTCGGGTTTGTAGGGGGGTAGTCACGTGAAGGAGGTACAAGTGCTTGCAGTTCGTCAGAGCATTCACCATTAAAGTATTTGTAGAACAGGCAGAGGGATGCGACATTTCGTCGATGGGATAGAGGCTGAAGCCTAGATGACAGTTCAGGACCTATCAGGTTGGCGACTCCTTTCTGAACCCTGTCCAGGAGTGAGAGATGCTAAAACATATTTTAATTCTGGGATTGAGTCATTGGGAAGACAATAAAAGTGGTTCCGAATCATCAAGTGCCATCCAAACGTAAGAGGGTTATAGGAACCAAACCGCCTTTAAAAATTTAAATATATTCTATTTTGATGAAAAATATATTATACTAGCAGGCTGCTCGGCGTTGCTTGGTCGTAAAATACGCTTAAATATGATATTTTAATTCATGCAGATTTTTTAATTATTATATAGTAAATTCTTTATCGATTAAGATATTGTCACCGATATATAGTAGTGGTCCCCCGGCGTTACCCAGTCATAAAATAGGCTTAAATATAATATTTTAATTCATGCATATTTTGTATTTATCATTATAGAGCCAATACTCTATTGTATCGAATAAGGGAAAAATGGTTTGGGTGTCATCAACTAGAATCGAAACCAAAACATTTAGTGCTTCAGCTATAGTCGTTACCGTTTTAACTATCGATAGATGGATAAGAAAACGTTAAAATTTAACCGGCTTTAACGTCTAAGTGCGTATTTGCATATGCGTCTAAGAGTGCTTTAAGTCGGCTTACGTATACCAAGTTCCATATATTTTTGCAATTTTGACACCTTAGCAGCTATTTTTACTGGCTAAAGACCAAATCGAATTTCTTCCACAAGGTCCAAATTCCCTATATATGAAGTCTGTAGAGCAAAAGTTGACAAAATAAGTTTTGTAGAGACCATCTCTCAGACATACAGACAGTGTTACTTATATATATATATATATGTATGTATGTATATATATATATATATATATATATATATATATATAATTTTGCCACTTTGTAGTAGGGGGCTACTATCGGGGGCATAAGTTTCAGGGGCATTATGAAGGGAGATGAGTAGCAAGATGTTTGTTCACATTACACTTGAACTTCTGCATGTCAGTTCAGTTGGGAAAGCAGACTCACAGAAGGGAAGAAACTATTGGAGTAAAAGGCTTTCTACTGTGAAGGATTGGGACTTAGCTACTTGTCGGGTTTGTCAGGGGTAGTCACGTCGAGCTGGTACAAGCGCTTGTAGTTAGTCAGAGCATTCACCATTAAAGTACTTGCAGAACAGGCAGTTTAGGACCTATCAGGTTGGCGACTCTCTTTTGAACCCTCTCCAGGAGTGAGAGACAAGCAGCAGATGCACCAGCCCAAATGTGACAACAGTACTCCATACATGGGCAAATGGTGGCCTTATAAAGATACAGGATACTTTCAGGCGTAAGTAGTTTTCTAGCACGGTAGAGAGAGCCTACCTTCTTTGCAGCAGCCTTGGTAATACTTTCAATGTATGCATTCCAGTTTATTGTTACCTGTAAACGTTAGGCCGAGGAGTTTAAAGGAAGCACTTTCAGGTAATGTGTTCTTGGCCATTGCTATTTGTGTTAGAGAAGGTTTCTTGTAATTATTGAAGGAAACAAACTAGTCTTGGCAGCATTGAATGTGACCATCAATTTTTGCCCCCATTCCACTACAGATTGGAGGTCATCCCCTAGTGTTTTTGCCATTTCCTTAGATATGTGTTCATTTGTTTTCCCCTCGTGCCCGTTATAGGGAGTGGTGTCATCAACAAATATACCCATCTCCGAAACATTTTTATCAGGAAGGTCATTTATGAATATCCGGAATAATAAAGATCCAAGGATAGACCCCTGAGGTAAACCCTCATTTATATCATATTGTTTAGATGTACGACTGTCGAGGACAACTTTAATTTTTCTCTTAAGAAGGATTTAATTACATTCTGTATTCTTTCAGTGATACCATATGATCTAATTTTCCTTAGAAGACCATCGTGCCATACTCTGTCAAAACCCTTAGCTATATCGAGAGCTACCGCTCTACCCTCCCCTGTTTTGTCCAGTGAACGGTATATACATTCAGAGATTACAGTTAAGATATCAGCTGTGGAACGGGCTTGCCTAAATCCATATTGTTTGTCAGTCAGGAGTTTAGCAGCTTTAAGGTGTTGGACTCGGGCTTGATTAATTAAGGACTCAAATATTTTGGCGAAAAGCGAGAGGAGGCTAATGGGGCGATAATTTAATGAGTCAGTTCTTTCACTAGAATTCTTGAAGATTGATACCACAGAAGTTGTTTTCCAGCAGACGAGAAAGCAGGATTCCTTAAGGCATTTATTGTAAAGTTTGGAGAGAACTGGAGCAACCATAGCGGAGCATTTTTTAATAGCACAGCCGGGATGAGATCGGGTCCACTTGCATTTGAGGTGTCTAGATTTTTATGATACCATATACATGAGAAGGGGTGATTTTCAAATCGTCTAGTGTGGCGTCTGTCCGCAAGGAAAGTCGGAGTGGAAGTGGTGTGCCGGATCCAGGGTGGAGTTCGAGGCAAACCGACTGGCAAGCAGGTTAGCCTTGTCAGTTGCCGTGTAAGCAACCTCATGATTGTGTGATTGTGAGAGAATCGTTGATTGCCCATTATTTACTACACTGTAGTAGATTTTCCAAAAATCACGGATTCCTAATTTCTGTGCTTCGATGCGTTTTCTGGTGGTTTCAGTGTATTCTGTCTTAGCTGTCGCTATTTCTCTCTTACAACTACTACTAGCTTCTATATACTTCTGTCTGTTTGAACTGGAGTTTTGTCGGTTGAATCTGCGGTACACATGCTGCCATTGAGCAATGGCAGCTGCACAAGCAGAAGTAAACCATTGAGGAGAGTGGGGGTTGCTATAGAATTTCCGTGTGGAAACGTGTGCTTCAATTGCAGTTTTGAACCATTCAGTGGTCTCATTTGCGCACTGTTCCGCTGGAAGAGAAAAGATATTTTGCCATGGGGCATCTCTGATGAGTTCTCTGATGGCTTCCTAGTCAGCCTTTGTAAGTAGAAAATCCAATCCAGTTACTGAGGTGGACTTTGAAGTCACCAAATACATGTACTTGTGCGCTAGTATCGAGGGAGAGTGTTGTATCTATGCTGTCAGAGACTTTGTTTATTAGGGTACAGTCCTGGGTTGAGGGAGAGCGATAGAGAAAATACAAATAGCTAATATTATATTGCATGTTTAGTCTAGAGCACATGAAGGCCTGGTCGTCTGATTCTAGTTTTGTTTCTTTAGTTTAAGGGAGGAGGCAGGTTTTTTTTTTTTTTTTTAGTTTGGTCCTGGTTTAAACGTAACTTTTGCTTTAGATATTTCATTTTATTTAATTTAAAAGTTTCAGTTAGGGTGAGTATAGGGTTCTGGACAAGTGGTTGTGAAGAATATCAAACATGCAATACAAGTAGATCATATAATTCCCCGGATAAAATAGACGAACTGATACGTTTCCATCTGTGTAACAGTTATCTATCCTATTTCTTTGTTTTATTTTTGTTTACTTGCCTCCCCTTGACGGCAGAGTTAGACACAAGGTCGGTTTTTAATGTGAGGGTGGGAAGCAGCTCTCCAAAAGAGGCACTCTGGTCAGTAACAAAAATAAAAAAATGTATCAGTCATGAAGGATTTCTCCTCCATTAACCTAGACCAAAAAGTGAGGAAAAAATTAAGTGCAACATCAGAAAGATCCTACACTTTGATCTTGGCCCGAGGGCCAAGAAATCTACCTATTTATTTTATTCTGCGCGGATGGATCAGAACGGGTTGCAAATTGTATTGTAATGATTACTGAGCTTATGAATTTATGACCTGAAAGTTTCATCTCTCTGTTGCAGATATTAACAGTGCAGGACTCTCAAGTAGCAACCCCTTTCATGGACGTCCGTTATAAACAGATACGTTATTGAATTCCTAGCAAAAGTGCATTGAGAATGGTGGTTACTATGTAGACAAAGAAATTCTGGAGCACATAAGGTTGCTCGTTTTAATAATATCACTCTCGTTTTTATAGCATTTAAAATTTTGAGTAAGAAAAAATAGGAGGCTTTACTGTTGGAACACCCCTCATAGTCATTTTATAAGTCTATTTTACAGTTCTGTTTTTATTAAGATTTTAAGAATATTTTTCTGGATATAGAATTTATATTATTGCGTTTAAAACTTTTATTTCTTAATATGATGAGAAGTTAGAAAGTATTTCGTTAAGGTTAGGCGTTTGTATCTATTTACTGAAATATGACTCCTACGAGAAATAGCTATAAGAAAGTGTACAGCATGGCGTTTTCAATAATTTTGCCAGCATTTGCTACCATCTTAAACTGCCTTGTGACCGCATATCCTTTTCTATATTTATCAAGGCTAACAAATCATTCGAGAACAAAGGTTAATAGGATGTATGGATTAAAAGCGTGTGTGAGTTGAAAAATTCGACATCAACTGAAAAACAATTGCCAACCTAGAAAATGACAATTCTTCCCCTTTGTCAGAAATATCGCAAATTGAATCCGGCAACTAAAAGACAAAATAGAGGGCATTTCTTTCTTATAAGAATTACATTAAAATAATGAACATGTGATAATAGTTGTTTTCCAATGACAGCGTATTTAACGTTTTGACATATTTAAATATATTTTCGCCTAGTAAGAAAAAAGTAAAATGATCGACTATGGTCGAGGACGACATGAAGGCTTCCTTTACATTAGCTACTATATCGGCAAGTAGAGCAGGGCACCACACTTTTCCTGGCATGTTTTCACTTATCCTCGATCTTCAACTTATAATGTTGAGTCATTGCTTAAATCTTCGGTATGACTCGACCGAGAATTGAACTATAATCTTCCTGTTTATTAGCGAACATTCTCATAAGTATACCAAATCGGTCGGCTTGGTGAATAATAATGGACGCCATTGCTGAAATCGAATGCCCATAGAATAGCAGCTGAATGCCTACTAGACCGTAACCTACGTAAAGATGGCCTTTGCACTAAATTCATGTAACCTGCTGATGTCACGGAATAAAGAGTGAAGACACGGCCGGAAGTCCTGCTGTTGTATCGAATTGCAGGAGGGAATTACCCAAATCGTCCAAAAGTGACTATTTTCGTTTCCTAAAAAGCAAGGCATTACTTTCCATTTGCACACGTGCAATTAAAAGGGACAGTTTATTGCCGAGGAAACAGCAAAGTAAGAGATAAGTTTGTTCATTTATTTATCATTAAAATTTGAAATTAAGAAAGATAAAACAATATGTGTTTTTTTAAAGAGAAATATTTATTAACCTTTAAAGATGATTTTTTTATTAAATTTCCAAATAATTCTTTAAATGAGTTTTTTTTTAATTATTATAGTGATTTATTTTTTCTTTAAACTGTTTTAAGTTTTAACGATTCGGGGTATTATGTCGTCACGGAATATAACTGGTTGTTAAATGTGGGAATTACAAGAAGACATCGTTTTGGCACCAAATGATGACACGACCATCTATGGCAACACATCAAAGGCTGTAAATGACAAAGTTCTCTCTGATTCTCTCTCCTCTGATCTCGAGCGCGTGGTTCAGTGGGGGAAGATGTGGCTGGTTACCTTTAATGCATCCAAAACCAAACTCCTATCCTTACATCATCAACGCTCTGATCCCCAGCTGGCATCAATTGTGATGGATGGCTCTCGTCTGGGTGAGGCCCCGTGTTTTGACAAGCTTCTGGGTTTGGTTGGTTGGTTGGTTGGTTGTTTTTGTTTTACGGCATATCAACCCTTTTTGGGTTATTTAATGCCGAATCCAAAGATTTTGAAGAAAAAAGTTTTAATAGAATGTATTTGTTGTTTTCAAGTCATTTTCTATTTAACCCATAGTTGGGACCCTAACAGGTACTACCACTCCGGGTCAGAGTGGACCTGGGAGCAATGGTAATTAAAGGGTGGCTCCACACTCCCCAAAGCCCACAAGCTGGGGCCTCACCACTGGATATAGTTTAAGGTCATATCCAGGACCTTCTGGGTTTGACCTTTACTCCTGATCTGAAATGGAACACGTACATCAAGTCTGTTGCCAAGGTCGCTGGAAAGATGGTGGGATCCTTCTACCGCTCCAGAAGATATCTCACTACTGATGCAATTCTCTATCTATATAAAAGCCAAGTATGTCTAAGGATGGAATACTGCTGCCATATCTGGGCATGAGCTGTCCTTGTTTTATCGTTATTTCCATGGCAGATGCTCGTCTGAACTCCAATCTCTGGTACCCCCTCGCCAATCTTTCACGAAAAACACCCGTCTAGCTGAATCCACTGTGAAAAATTTCCCCCACTCTATATCTGTGCCTAAATCAAAACGCGGATTCCATGAACAAAGCTTCTTTCTGAGAACTGCACGCCTGTGGAACTCTGTTCCGTCTGCCTGCTTCCCTCCGGACTACAACTTGGATGTCTTCAAGTCTAATGTTAACAAATTCCTAATGAACCGCCCCCTTAAGTAAAAACTTCAGCAAATCTCCTCACTAACGTAATGTACTTGCAATAACCCTTATCCCTGAGTGGCTTCCGGGCCTTGATAAGTGGTGATCACTGTGTAAAAAAAAAATTATTTATTTAAACAGAAAAATAGTAAAAGTGTTATTTCCCTTTATAACACGGGGCAATATATTTAAACTATGTTTTAGTGAAAGGCAAAAAAGCAAATAAATAAACAGATCTTATTGAATTTGTCTGTATTTTTGAGATGAGGTGTTTTCATTGATTGAGATTGTCGGACTGACTTCCTCATCTTGGTTGTTATGGTCACAGGTGTTTCGTATCGAACTGGGTAACCGTTTGTTAGGAGTCTCAAACCCAACCCTTTATTATTATTACGGGGGTACCGTGTTCAGACTCCAGCTAGGCTCTGGGACATATGGCCGAGTGGTCCTAGACGTTGTATCAAAGTTTACAGTTACCCAAAGGTGCTGAGTTCAATCCTGAACGAAGGCAGTGAAAAGTAACATTCAAAACAGAGAATCAGCAACTATGTCCCAGAGCCTAGCTGGAGTCCGAACACGGTACCCCCGTAATAATAATAAAGGGTTGGGTTCGAGACTCCTAACAAACGGTTCCCCAGTTCGATACGAAACACCTGAAGAAGGCCGGAGGGCAAAACGGTCGAAACGTTGTGACCATAACAACCAAGATGAGGAAGTCAGTCCGTCAATCTCAATCAGATCTTATTGAAGTCCATGTGAAAAGCACGTGTAAATGAAAGCTATGCCGAAGCCCGGCGTTGCCCGGGTGTTTGGGGATTTATGTTGTGCAAAAAAAAAAAAAAAGAAAAAAAAGCGGTCAATTTTTTCAACTTTGACCCCTATTATGACCCCTTAACATTTATTCTTTTGGACTCAAATCAAGTTATAAAGTTAGATCCATGTCCAAGGTACCTATATCTAAAATTTCAAGCGTTTAGACCGAAAATTGTCGGAGGAGTTTGGTAGAGTTCTAAAAGGTCAAATCGTTGAACTTTGACCCCTTAACAGCCAAATTTTTGGTCGAAAACCGATTACAAAGATTTTCCCAAATCTCAAACCCTGTATGTCAAATTTCGAGTCTGTAGACTGAAAATTGACAGAGTTATTGCGTAGGATAATGTACACAGACACACAGGTGCTAGTAATAAAAATACAAAAAAAGGTCACGTCCATAAAGATGGCTTCTATGTTTTTTCAACAGTTTTCATTTAGTCGTTTCACGTGTACAATGTAACTTGCTATGATTTGCTTTTGTTATTTCGGTACTTATGAAGAGAAGATATCGTGTGGAAAAAATAACGTTATTGAGAAACCTATTCTTAACATAGGGGGGGGAGAAAGTGTTTTGTAACTACTCTGGACTTTTACCCAGCAATTTAATAAACAAAAGATACTGTAAAAATTAAATTTAACTAAAAAAACTCTATAAAAATAGCACGGTACTTCTCTGTTTAAACATCATTATTTCTTTAAAAAACATGGTTTTAGCAAATAAAACGTTTAGAAGCAATGTCGAAACTCATTTCACTAAATAATTTACGTAACTGAAATAAGAATTTCATTTATTTATTTGGTGTAACGAAGCTTATATCTCGGTGCTTCCATTTTGCTTAAGATCTCATTCCATGTTTTAAACCCCCTCTTGTATGTAACACACACACACACACACACACACACACACACACACACACACACACACACACACACACACACACACACACAATGAATGAATGACAAAGTCTATATTTCAAAGTTCATGATGTTGACCATCTTACAATTTATTCCTTCAATTCAGTTAACATTGACAATTCTTGACAGTATCTGTTTCGTAGCACAATCTATTTTACAAGTACTATAATGGAATGTGCTCTGACGAACTCAAGGCATTTTTACCCCCCACCCGGCGTAAATACCCCCGATTAGTCCGACAAGCTGTAAAATTCCAACCCAACTCTGTAAAGATCTGTAAATGCCGGAAAGTCTTCTACTGTAATAGTTTTTTGCCTCAAACTGCTAGACTTTGGAATTCCATCCCAGATCCCTGCTTCCCTGATTGTACTGGCATGCAGAAGTACAAGTGTAATATAAACAGACACATCACTACTCAACTCCGTAAATAGTACCTCTGTAAATGTGGCCTCAAATAGTAGCCCCTTACATCCAAGCGGCATTGTTCCTTGTTTGGGTTTAAAAAAAAAAAAAAAAACAGTGAAAAAAAAACCCCCCTCAAGATTTAAGAAGTAAAGAAGAATTTAGTGAACCACTGAAATGTCTATGTATCTCATATAGATGTTATAGAGGTGTTAGCCCCAATAAGGGACCCCTTGATTTCTAAGTAAGTAAAATTAAACGAAAAGGTATTTTGTCTATCTTGATTTAACGCGTTTTATTTTATTAACAGACGATCCTCTGTGTGGACCACGACCTTTCGGTTTAAACCGGGACCCGACCGATTGCAATCGCTTCATTCCGTGCTTTAATCATACTTCTTATCCATCGATGGCATGTCAAGATGGCCTACACTTTAGCATTCAACAGCAACGCTGTGTCGAACCGGGTAAAGCTGATTGTAGAATAGGTCCGATGAATAATGGAAATTACAACAATAACAACAACAATTATCCAGGCAGTCGGTCTAGATTCAGAGATCATAACTTCAATCAAGCAGGTAAGTAATTGCATAAGAATTTGTGTTTGCCAAAGTTGAAGTGTAAATAAGCAATGTAGAAATATTAAGAGTTCAAAAGGACAAAATAATCTCAAACTTTGTAGACGAGGGGTGCGCACACTTTCGCAATTTGTGATCTACTTCTAAAATGATCAAGTCAAAATGATCTACCAAGTAGAATATAACTAATTTAAATTTGTGATACATTTATCTAAAAAATATATTGAAAATTTTTAAAGATCCATAAATGTTGGCGCACTTTGCAAAATTGTATGCATCCAATTGGTCAGTGTAACACTGTGCATAACATTGTCTTACTCTAATGACTTGCATGGAGTGAATTTGCCAAGGATGCATAGTTCAGATAGTAGCTACTGACAGCCATCCCCATGCATACTTCTAAATAATCATCAGTCATGGTTTATTCTAACCTCCGGTGCGACACTACACTGACTAGGACACCCTTGAGGAAGGTGCTCTCTTCTATCCTCATTTCACCTCTATGAAATTCACATTTCTTGACAATTTCTACATTTCTTCTGTATATTCTATTTTCTTACTACAATAGCTCTTCACCACCTGCAATACTTATTATTGCAGGTGGTGAAGAGAATACTGACTCCATAATGAAGCCCCAAGTTGGGTATTTAAAAAAAAATGTGTCAGTATCTGAAAGTAACTGCTTTGGATATTTTTTAGTACATTTCCCATCAACCATGCAGGAGATCTTGGATAAAGGAGGCAGAATAGTCGATGGATCATTTGAGTTTTGACAATCTGAAAAAGAAGATCATCCCTAAGATCAGGGAGCTGAACGCTGCTAATTTTGTCAATATCATTAGGTCTGATCTTACGAAAAAGCCACAATAAGATATAAGCATGAGACGCATTTTTCTGCCATTTATTAGTGTACATGTAGCATTGGGTGCGACTATAAACTTGGCGATTATTTAACAATTCAATCAATTTCTTTAGTTTCTGAAGAAAAATTCTTGCAATCAAGTCCTGCCTGTAATGTGATTCTTGCCCATGCAAACAAATTAAATTTGATTTGTTCTCCTTTGGAATTGTATATGAAGGTGATGTATAAATCAAGTTTGCAATATTCCCTTACATAAAACATGTCATCCTGCGTCCGCTCAAGATATATTTTAACCCTGAATAGTGTTACCTGCCTGAGCCGCATATATGAGTTCCTATTTACAATGCCTCCCCACGGGACAGAGACACCACTGTCGTTTTTTTTAACGTGGAGAAAAAGAACAAAAATAAAAATGGTCTCAGTCGTGAATGATTTCTCCTCCACTGACAGAGAACAAGAAATTGAAGTGCAGCATCTGAACGTTTACAGATTATTTGTTCACAAAATATTTATAAAAATAAATCTATCTACAAAACAATTGTACTTCAAAACACGTTGTAAAAGATCAGCATACAATGCCCCATACTGTAAAAACTAACAATTATTTTTTTATTAATTTCGATAAAAATAGATCTTATATCGAATAAACGAAGCAACACCGATTTCAACTTTATGTATTCTTTTTTTTTTTTCAGGCTAAGAATTTGGTCCCAACAGAACAGGCTATGCTTCTGATCTCCTGGAAGTTTTATTGTGGCCAAACTCAAAGATTTATAATAAAATGATTTATTAAAATGATTTGTTATATTGTTATCTATTATAATTACGTAGGTTTTATATGTATTGTTTTAAATATATTAACCTTTTTTGTACCAATGTTCCTTAAATGGAACATAGTTTTCAACATACTATAGAAATTGTAATTTTGCTTTAAATATAACTATAAGAATAATTTATAAAAGTTTTCATAAATCTGGAGTAAAATGAAGCTACTTTAATAGAAATAACTTATAAAAATTGAATTTAAAGCAAAATTACAATTTCTATAGTATGTTGAAAACTATGTTCCATTTAAGAAACATTGGTACAAAAAAGGTTAAGTGAATTAATATTAGACAGAATGTCTAGGTGAACGAAGAAGAGTATAAGGAATAAAAGTACAGATACATAGATGAATCGATATTTTACCTAAAACTTCATTAACTCTAGTATATACAGATAACAAGAATTATCTATAAGAGGCCTTAGTAAAGTTTTAGGCGAAATATCGATCTATATATAGTTCTGTTTTCCTTGTATTTTTATTATATTGGCTTTTTTCTTTTCTTTTTATTTTATTGCAAACATGTGTTATGAAAATACATGTAAATGCGTACGTTTGTGTTTTAGGATTTGCGCGCGTGTTTGTTAACTAGCGTGTAGTTTTATACGTAAAAATCAATGCAAAAAAATGATATATTTTCATAGTAAATAATTGATCCCAGGAAAAAAATGGGAATTTATAGAAAAAAATAAATATCGTTATATTAATTACAATAAGATATTCTGATGAAATGAAAGTATTGCAAAACAGAATTAAACAAGTAAATCATGTTTGCAATTCTCAATGCATAAATAGTATAAATTAATCTTTTGTTTTTATAAATAGTTTATATTACAATTTTAGGATAATTCTCAATGCATAAATAGTATAAATTAATCTTTTGTTTTTATAAATAGTTTATATTACAATTTTAGGATAATTTTCAAATACTTGAATCGTATAAACAAGAATTATTCTGTGAATTCATTTTTTTTTTATTGCGGAATGTTATCCTTTTCATAATTGTTATTGTTTTACCACGTTTCGGCTAACTAATCCAGATTAGTTGGCCAAAACGTGGTGAGACAACAACTATGGAAGGCAGTATTTACTGGAGATACAGTTACAAGACCCAGCATTCCTATCCCGTCGCGGTTAACAACCTGAATAATGGCAAAGAATGAGTTGGTCGAAAGATGGTGAAACAAGAGCTATGAAGATGAGGATAACAGTCCGCAAAAAAATGACACTAATTAGAAAGCCTCAGCCGAAAAAGTAAAAATAAAAAAAATTATATAAAGGAATTATCATATCTGAATTTTTCTAGATGAGGATTGATAACACGTATTATTTAGTTCATTCGGACTACTGTTCTCATTTTGACAGAAAATACCTAAGCAATAGGAAATAAGAAGAGAAAAAAATAAAAAAAGAGAAATACATTAAAGTTAAAATACAATAAAAAATAGTCAGTGAAGACATGCATAAGTAATGAAGAAGTTTGTGAATTTTTGAGATGAGGATTTATAATTCGTATTGTTTACATTATTCAGACTACTGTTCTCATCTTGACTGTTATGCTGCACTTTAGTATTAAGGCTAAAGATAATTAGAGGATGCTAGCGTTTTAATAATGAGTAGTTATGTGACTAAAGTGATGCGTACAAAGGTTTGAATGAAAAAAAAAAGGATAATGTTATGGTGGATGGTAGAGTAATTTGTTGAATGCATGGTAGGGGAAAGTATTTATGACAAGTCATTAAGAAAATTAGAGCAGTGGGTGGGAGAAAAGCACAGAAAATAATGGGATGCATTGTCGAAAAAAACGTATTTTCTAGAAATATGGAAAACAGTTAAATGTACGTCTTTAGAAAGTTGAAGTTTTGTACAATATGAATGTAAGTATATATCGTTCGTCCACAAACATTCACTTATGGACGTTGAGATTTTATGCAACCAGTCCCTGATCGATTTGCGTATTTTTTTTTTGTTTTTGTTTTATTTTCCAATTAATATATGAGACTAGGATGTGTGTCAGCTCAGTTTAATATGATGTGCATGTTTCTGAGATTTTGAGATGAAGATTTATAATTCGTATTATTTAAATTATTTAAACGACTGTTCCCATTTACAATTTTATTTCATAACGTTGTAATCATCGATCATATTCAAGTGTATATTGTCGGATTCGGAAATTTTTCTGTTGCATTCTGTAGTCTGGATAGAATTTCGAACGGGACTCTGCCTAATTCCCTTTCCTAGAGGTTGAAAGTCTAATCCTAAGTGCTAGCGATATAGTAATACTTTGAATATAATTGCGAATTACTTAGAACTTCTACCTGATTGTGTCTGTTGAAACGCTAGCATGCTACCCTCCACGAATTTTATAAAGGGTTCCATTCGAAATTTCATGCAGATTTCCGAGTTCAACAGAAAAGTTCCAAGCTTCAAGACAAGATACACACGAAGAAGGTCGAAGGTTACACCGGCTGAAACGTTGTGGGAATAACATCCAAAAGTCAAAACAGCAGTTTGAATAATTCAAATAATTCAAATATACAAGAATGATCACAGTGTTATGTTGGGCCTTTTGGCTACGATCACAGGGTAGTATCTGTGGCGAGCAATTCCAAACGTCTGAACGATTATTATTATTATTATTATTATTATTATTATTATTATTATTATTATTATTATTGGTTTGTAAACTATTATGTAGAAAAATATACGCAGAGAGAATATTTTGAAAGAAAGGAATGTTTAGCTAAAATATTTATGTTAAAAATCTAACGAAGGGATTTCAACTTAGATATTTAGGAATGTTTATTAATAAAATATTATAGAGATATTTGCGTAATAAAATAGATTTAGGAATTCAATTTAAAAAAAACAGTAATCAATGGAATTGGCCTGGTAACAAAGAAAGAGTAGGTTTTGCTATATGAACTAGAAATACAAGTAAGAGTCAGAGAACGTGGGAGCCGACCACGAGAGGAGATTTACTTTGTCAGTTGTGGAAGCATTCGACTGAGCTACTAAGAGATGATGTAAGGACTAAAGGAGGAAAGCGTTATAAATCTCTGAGGGAAACGCCTTACTGTGAAAATGAGAATAAACGAGGAAAAACAAAAAGAAATCCTGTTATTACTGCTTCAGAGTGAAATGTTTTCTTGCAGTATCAAAGAGACGGAGGGAGCCATGACCTAAGGTTGGTAGTCCGTTATCAAAGGGCCATTGTGTGTTTATGTATCATGTTTGTTGAACGCGTTCCGAACTAATCACTGTTACCTTATCTATGTTACGTGAACTCTGTTTAAATATGTGTAAACGCGCACACATACACAACGAACGTTTATGACCACCAGACGACACACAAGCATCGGTTTCATACACACATATATTTATATAGACTAGACGTGCATGAACGCACGTATATATATATATATATATATATATATATATATATATATATATATATATATATATATATATATATATACAGGTATATGTAGGTATTTAATTATTATAGTAAAAAAAAATAATTATGACAGCCCCTTTAAGAAATTCGTTTCTTATCGTTGAGCACTTTCAGTTGAATTAAAAGTCGGTCAATTTAGCTCTTATGCGTAGATCATCGTATAACGATTTGATCACTGTCTGTCTGACGTAATGAACATTTAAATTAAAATGTTTAAAATTCAACGCTATTTCACACGGTTAATGGTAGCCGAATGGATACGGCCTCCGCTAATCGAGCCAGAGATGTCGCGGGTTTCGAATCGTTCGACTGGTAGTAATCGTGACACCCTGCACTGAAGAATCCCGAAAGGATGAAACACTAGTGTCTGTAGGTATTTAATTATTATAGTAAAAAAATAATCATATATATATTTATTTGTGAAACATTGCAATTTTTTCCAATTTGGGAAGAGGAGCGTGTTCTTTCCTCCTAGAAACAAACTAGAAATTTCCTGTGTTTGTTCCATATACAAAACCGTTCAGCATAACTCTTGATGGATTCTGGGGAATAACTAACGAAAAACTTTTAAAATATTTGCAAACAAAACGTTATTTCTTTCAACTTTGTAGTATTTTACACTCGCCGAACAAATTAGAGTTTTCCCGTAAAATAAATTCGTCGGTCGGTTTTTACATTCATGATCTTATAATGCATACAAAATATTGACGTTGACGCACCAGTCCCCATTAGATCACCAAAGTTCAGCGACCTTGAGCCTTACAAATACTGAAATGGGTGACCATTTCGTAAGATCAAGTGCTATATATTTTCTAAAGAGAGGCGGACGTCACCAGGCTATTGGTGCTATACACACGTTGCATCAAATAATACAGCTTCGGCAAGAAGGTTCCACGTTTGGAGGTTACATCGGGCGAAACGCTGTGAATCAGTTGAAAATACGAGTAATTCGAATAATCCAAATAATACAATTCACTTGTAGTTTTCATTTCACAGGCACACACACACACACACACACACACACACACACACACACACACACACACACACACACACACACACATATATATATATATATAAGAAAGAATTAAAGGCGTAAAAATATATTTTACATAAGTTTTTTGTTCGATAGGATGCTTAAAAAGGTATATTGAATTTTCATCTGGGTTTTTAATCATTGACTTTTGATTTATCCTCTGATTTAGAATTTCTTCCCCATTTTATAAACCCTTTTAACAAAAATTATTTTTGAATTTATGACTGGTTTTCATATAATGTTGTTTCAAATAATGCCAGTGCCAGTAAATTCATAGCGTCGGTATAATATTCATTTGCTAATATCTTTCCACTGATGAGAAGAACGCATTTCTTTGAAACTCCGCGAATTAATGGAAATATCAATATACCTTTATCCTGTCGAAAATAAACTAATGTAAAATATATTTTTATAGTCTTTAAATTTTTTCTTCTATAACAAGCTCTATTCCCTATCTTGGTTGCATTGACCTTTTTTATTTGATGGGGATTACTATATAAATATGAATATTTATATTTACTCTAATGTTACAGAACCTATTGGTTTCTTAACTTAATCTTTACTGACTGCTTGTATATATATATAGTCCATTATATATATATATATATATATATATATATATATATATATATATACAGGGTGTCCGTAAAGTTACTATACAGTCTTACAAGTTACTATACAGACACCCTGTAATATATTAACAGTACAGTAAGATGTTGTATTAAAATATTTATTTGTAACAAAAGAAAAAAAAAGAAATAACACCTTTATGTTTATAAAAAATCTCAGAAAATACACGTGTTACATCCGAAAAGACTGTAACAATCAACGCAAACAATTTCTATGACAAATATTCAAATTGGAGGCCTCCAGCTCCAATACATTCTCGACAACGTGACACCACACTCTGACAAACTTTGGTGCACAAGTCACGATCAAGGTTGGCAAATGCATCAATAACAAATTGTCGAAGATCTTCAACACTTCTTGGCTTTCTCGAATACACAGAGTCTTTGATGACTCCCCAGACAAAGAAGTCCACTGTGCGTTTTCTTTTTTTCAATATCGCTTCAAAATAAATTTGCGCTCTTCCAAAGTTAGCTTGCGTGGCATGCTTGATTAAATAAACCTGTAAAAAATAAGTATTAACTATTAATACAGATATAATACAATAAAACAATAAGACTGCATAGTAACTTTACGGACACCCTGTATATATATCAATCGATGACAGAACGAGATGGAAACTCTTTTCTGCAACAAAACCGTATTTCATATTTTAAACGCAACGGTGATAAATTGAAATGGTGAAACGACCAATTAATCAAGAATTATTGGTTAAGTTTCACGAAGAAAGACAAACAGTGATTGCCACTTGGAACCACATTCAAATGATAAATAAAAGGTGTTTTTAGAGGCGGCGAACTTTAATTTAAAATAAATGACAGAAAAATATTTTTAGTTTACAAATACGTGCTCCCATATATTTTTTTATTATAGAAATATATTTTATTATACAA
Source organism: Euprymna scolopes (assembly GCF_053919585.1). Lineage (NCBI taxonomy): Eukaryota > Metazoa > Mollusca > Cephalopoda > Sepiida > Sepiolidae > Euprymna > Euprymna scolopes. The sequence goes on along the minus strand of NC_136490.1, from coordinate 130,370,304 downwards.
ATACAGTGCTCCCATGACCCTGGAGGGTTAAGAGACTTTCGAATCACAGAGCGCCTATAACTTCATGTAAAATTACATTAAAACGCAATGAAACAATTTTCAGGGCTTATTTAACTTACTTAGCTTTGTCACATACTCCCCCCCAAAAGCTTTGCCACATACTTGAAAACAAAATTCCATCATTGCCTGAAGCCAATTGTTCAGCTGACAGGAACGGCATGCTAGTCTCGACCCTTATCTGCTCGGTTCATCTCTTTGGTGGTCATCTTTTAACTTTTCTTGAATGAAATCTTTATAAGATTTCATTATATAGCTGGAGTCCGGTAGCTGAGAAACATATCTAAACGTCGTTAATCTATTTTGTTTTCGAATAACATTTTGATGGTTCCGTTAATATAAATCTTTCTTCTGATAGCCGCACTCCGTAAAGTTGCTCCAAAATGGTTCTTAAACATTTCATTTCGAAGGTCTTGAGTATTCTACACACGAACTAGCTAAGCAAGAAACAAGCAGAACATTATATAAATCGATTTTTCAAAAAAATGTATGAACGAATCCTATACATAACAATATATCAGGTTGGCAAGAAAGTTCTTGCTGTTTTTAACTTTCAAATTCAGATGAACATATCTCGGCTCAAACAAAAAATTTATTGATCGAATTAAACACCACCAGAATCAATACACGTTTGCTAACGCAAACAAGTGCATTTATGCAAACAACATAAAAATCTTGCGTTCTGATGGCGATGAAGTCACTGAAATCGTTTTTAGTATCGCTAAGGTTTTTGAAGCATTTCTCACGCAGAAGGTTCTCGAGATGCTTGAAAACGTGGTAGTCGGTAGGTGAGAGGTGTAAAAAGTATGGCGGATGAGGATGAGTTTCGTAGTCCAATTCGTTAAATTTCTGCAGGGTCAGTTTAGCAGCGTGCAGTCGGTCATTGTCGTGGAGAAGAATTGGGTTTGTTCTGTTGACTAATGCTGCGTGTTGTCGAAGTTTCTGATACATTTCATCCATTTGTTGATAGTAATTCTCTGTCTTAATTGATAGTACTTCTCTGCTTTAATGATTTCGCCTGCACTCAAATAAATGTAATGAATGAGACCGGTCGCAGACTATCAAACAGTCAGCATGACCTTTTTTTGGTGCAACTCTGTTTCGGGGAAAGTGTCGTGGAGCTTCGTCGGCGTCTAACCACTGAGCTGAGTGTCACCGGTTGTCATAAAGAATCCACTTTTCATCGCATGTCACAATCTGGTTGATAAACAGGGCGTTTTTGTTGCGTAAAAGAAGGGAAGATGACACTTCATAACGGCGTTTTTTTGGTTGTCGTTCAATTCGTGAGGAACCCATTTATCAAGTTTTTTGTCTTTCCAATCTCTTCAAGTTGTTGGAAATCGTCGTATACGTTAGTCTAATCTAATCCAGAAGCAAGTTCTCGAACAGCTGTGAGTAGGTTAGCTTCGACTAAGGCTCTTAATTGATCATTGTCAACATCCGACGCCCGACCATTACGCGAATCACCTTCAAGACTCTCGTCGCTGCGACGAAATTTCTTAAATCATCATTGTGTCGTGCGTTCAGTAGTAATTCATGAGCCAAAAGCTTCGTTGATATCGCAAGCTGTTTCATCAGCTTTTTGGCTTAGCTTGAATTGAAATAAGAAAATTGTGCGAATTTGCTTTTTCTCCATCTTGTATTCAACGTTCTGAAAAGAAGATGTAAATGCTTTAAAACGATTGTATTAAGCAGCCTACCATAGCAACATGAAAGACAATTGTACATGGCAATTAAGAAACTGGCAGGCAAGTACAGCAGACCGGAACGACCGATCAAAGACAAACAAGGACAAACCATCACGAACTCTGAAAAACAACTTGAGAAATTGGCGGAACACTTCGAGGAACTTCTCAACAAACCAACTCTCGAGAACCCTCCAGACGTCACTGAAGTAGACACAGACATCGATATAGACTACGATCCACTAACGAAAGAAGAGTCCATTCACGCCATAAATAAAATGAAAAACAGCAAGGCAGCCGACCCAGATATAATTCCAGCAAAAGCCCTTAAGACGGACGTAAAAACAACAGCCGGCATGTTACTACTGCTCTTTGAGAAGATCTGGGAACAAGAAAAGATACCAACAGATGGGAAAAACGGACACATCATAAAGCTGCCCAAGAAAGGAGATCTTAGTAGCTGTGAGAACTACAGATGCATCATAAGGTGTTCAACCGAATTCTGTTGAAGAGAATGTGAGACGCAGTGGATGTTAAACTCCAGGACCACCAGGCAGGCTTCAGGCTAGACCAGATCGTCACGCTACGCATAATAGTCGAACAGTGCCTAGAGTGGAATTCCTCGTTGTACATGAACTTCCTGGACTTCCTCATGGCTTTCAACAGTGTACACAGTGACACCATGTGGCAACTACTCCGGCACTATGGGATCCCGGAAAAACTTTATCAAGGAGTTGTAAGAAGGAATGACTTGTCAGATCATAAATGGAGGACAGTTGACACGTCGTTTCAACATAAGGACCTGCGATCGACAGGGATGCCTTCTGTCACCGTTCTTGTTTCTCTTCGCCATTGACTGGATGATGAGGCGGACGAGGGATGGGCAAAAAGACGGCATCCAGTGGACCCTCTGGACTAAACTGGACGACCTTGACTTCGCTGATGACCTCCCTCTGTTTTCCCACAAGCAGCAACAGATGCAGAACAAGACCTAGCCTAGCCACCCACACCTCTTAAGTTGACCTCCATATTCACCCCAACAAGACCAAGATCCTGAAAATTAACGCCTCCAGTAAAGACGCAGTGGAGTTGGGCAACAGCAACCTAGAAGAAGTTGAGACCTTCACATACCTTTGGAGTGTGATTAACTAGCAGGGAGGAACAGATGCAAACGTTAAGACCCACATCGAAAAGGCAAACGCATTGTTCATAGCCCTCAAGAACATCTGATGATCCAACCTCATCACATCTCGCACCAAAATCTGCCTGTTCAATTCCAACGTCAAATCAATCCTACTGCATGGAGCAGAAACTTGGAGAACAGCAAAGACCACTATCAGAAGTGCAAACTTTTACCAACTCATGCCTTCGAAGAATGCTAAAAATCCCATGGCCAACTACCATCAGTAACACAGATCTCGTGGGTAGAACCGACCAAGTACCAGCAGAAAAAGAGATTGGGGAGAAAGAAACTAATATTATCTTACCTATACATTTACTTCTTAACTTTACTTTCTAACTTGTTCAAATGAATAACGTGGACGGACGAACATCGAAGTAACATTCTTCTTAGATTATTCAAGATTATTGCCCGTGTCACATCCCATTGGCTTCTCTCTCTCTCTCTCTCGGAGAGAGAGAGAGAGATAAACTGATCTGAAAACCTTCGGTTACTCGCGCTCGAAAGCGGTACGTCATTCATCATTCCTAATCATTTTACTTCTGTTTTGTTTACGGCGTTCGACCTCGTCCACCTGCCTCAATCTCACGTCACCCGTCTCTGGGAACAATTCTGTTTACTGGTTAAGGTCATCCTGGCATGCATTAAATTTGAACCTTGTTAAAGTTTATACAATTACGTAATTGATACTGATGTAGTGTCATGTAACACCATGCTCTACCAATATAGACCATGTTTTACTTGGATATACAACAACAAGAACAATTAAATCAGTGAAGACAAATGAACTAACCAGCGTCCATGATAAAAACTGTTCGTTTCGGATATAATACAACTTGAAAAACCAGAAGAATGCCCGACTCAAACGGTGTCCGGTGAGATTCAGTTACTGATATCAAACTCCATCCGTAATTTGACTTCACGCGAGCGTTTCAGTTTCCCAAATTTATTAATGAATTATTAAATTGTTAGGTGAAAGTACAGAATTGTTAACAAAAGTCTCCTCTCAATGTTAAAAATGTTTTTTCTAAATAATAACGTTATTGTTTCAGCAAGGCCAGTAAACTGCAGAAATTATGTAGAAAGACATTCTTAACATGAGAGTTGAGTGCTTTGTTAACTCTTCGGTCCTTTAATTTAACATAATATAACAAATTTTAGTGAATAAAAATTAATACAAAACCTGGCAAACCATAAGAGTCAGCGATCTAAAATGGAGAGTGTTTAATATCAAGAAACAAATCTACCCTTTCAGAGTCGGGCATTCCTATAGTTTGCCCATAACTTTTACTTTTATATGAACGAACACACACACACACACACACACACACACACACACACACACACACACACACACACACACATGTATATAAATTTGTATGGATAAAAACATATCTTTTCTGTATTGATTTGTTATGTGTTGACATGTACGAATACAAAAAGTATTTCGAAAAAAAGAAAAAAAAGAAAATGTTTTTTTCTAAAGCACATATTTTCACCGAGCATTCGGTCTTCTTCAGTATATATATATATATATATATATATATATATATATATATATATATATATATATATATACATATATATACATATATATATATATATATATATATATATATATATATATATACATACATACATACATACTAGCTTGTCGATCTAACGTTGTCCGGAGGTCATAAAAAACTGAATAGAAGTTAAGGAGTATAACATCTTTATATTAAAACTCATCTCTCTAGACATCTAAATCCATCTATATTTCTCTATTCTCTCTTTCACGTGATTCCACATTCCTTCACATCAGTTTCACTTCTACCTAGCCCATTCCTCTCTCTCTTTCTCTCGATAATAATAATAATGATAATGTAAGCAATTCACCTGAACCTTCAGTTTTAGAGTTATTACTCCCAAGCAGCACCGAGACACACACACACACACACACACACACACACACACACACACACACACACACACACACACACACACACACACACGCACACTTCTTAACTTGCTCGTCCGTCGAAATCAACGATGACCAAGGTATCAATCAATTTGGCGTCAGGGGTTTGTGGGTCCTGAGATGGCTGATGAGTCCAATCCGTGCTCGGCAGACTCTTCCACACTCATGACACGTGAAGGCGGTATCGGCAGGCTGTGAACCGGCAGCTCTCTCCTTCCTCCTCTTGCGCTTCTGCTGGTCGTGTGTCATGCGTTGATTCTCTGCCCTGTCGGCTCCTAGGCTGATGACGCAACGCCAGGCCGAACGTTTAGCAGCGCGACTCTCTCAAGACTGGGGGCTGATGTCAAAGTCTTTTAGGGACGTTCTCAGACAGTCTTTATATCGTTTCTTTTGGCCACCTGCATTCCGCTTTCCCTGGCTGAGTTCCCCATAGAAAATTTGTTTGGGGATTCGGCTGTCGTGCATGCGATAGACATGGCCTGCCCACCGGAGCTGGGTTTTGCGGATTATGGTGGTGATGGTATGGAGCCCCGCGCGCTTCAAGACTTCTGTGTCAGGAATTCTGTCTTGTCAGCGGATGTTGAGAAGATTACGGAGGCATCTGAGGTGGAAGCCATTCAACTGTTTTTCATGTCTTTTATATGGCGTCCAAGTTTCGCAGGCGTAGAGTAGGGTTGTCAGGACGACCGCTCGGTATACTTTCAGTTTGGTTGCGAGTGTAATGCCTCTCCTCTTCCACACATTGTCTCTAAGTCTTCCAAATGCACTGCTCGCTGTGGAGATCCTATGGTTAACCTCAATGTCAATGTTGGCGGTGCGGGAGAGGGTGCTGCCAAGGTAGGTGAATTGGTCCACAGCATGGATCTTCTGTCCTTTGACAGTGATGCCGGGTTCATGGTATGCATCTCCTGGGGCGGGTTGGTACATAACTTCTGTCTTCTTTGTACTGATGGTGAAACCAAAGTTGTCACAACTGGTGGAAAATCCGTCCATTTGACGTTGCATCTCTATCTCATTTGGGGCATTAAGGGCACAGTCATCGGCAAAGAGAAGGTCTCTGATGATGGTTTCCCTCACTTTCGTGACTGCCTGCATTCGCCTGATGTTAAACAATTCCCCGTCACATCTGTACTTGATGACAATGCCAGAGTGACTGTCTTTGAAAGCGTCCTGGAGCATGGCAGAGAAAACCATGCTAAAGAGCGTCGGGGCCAAGACACAGCCCTGCTTGACCCCGTTGGTCACAGGGAAGGGTTGTGAGGGATCGCCGTCATCCAGGACACGAGCGGTCATGCCCTCATGGAACTGCCTGACAATGGCGATGAACCTGTCTGGACAACCAAAGTTTTTCATGATCCGCCAGAGGCCATTTCGGCAAACAGTGTCGAAGGCCTTGGTCAGGTCGACGAACGTGGTGTAGAGGCCCCGGTGCTGCTCGACACACTTCTCCTGCAGTTGGCGTGCAGCAAAGATCATATCAGTCGTCGCGCGGCCCGCAAAGCCACACTGGCTCTCGGGAAGAAGACCATCTTCAAGGTGCACCAGCAGGCGGTTGAGAAGGACGCGGGCCAGGATTTTCCCGACGATGGAAAGAAGGGATATCCCGCGGTGGTTGTCACATGACTGACGATTTCCCTTGCGTTTGTAAATGTGAACGATAGTAGCATCACGAAAATCTTGCGGTAATTCTTCACTCTCCCACATGGATTGGAAGAGTTCTGTTAGTCTTAAAAGCAGTGTAGGTCCACCAGCTTTGTATACTTCTGCTGGAATTGAGTCGGGGCCGGGGGCCTTTCCAGAGGAAAGTTGCTTGATGGCTTTGCTTACTTCCTCTGACGAGGGTGGGATGTCGAGCTCCTCGTTGATAGGCTCCTGGCGTAGTCGATCGATGGCTTCATCGTTGATGGAAGATGGTCGGTTTAGCACACTATAAAGTGCTCCACCCATCTATCAAGGATCTGCTTTTTGTCATTCAAGACAGTTGTTCCATCGGAGCTAAGCAGGGGGGAGGAGCTAGAGGACTGGGGACCGTAGACAGCCCTCAGCGCATCGTAAAACTTCCTCATATCCTGGCTATCGGCATGCTCCTGGATCTCATCTGCTTTGGCGCTGAGCCAGGCATCCTGCATGGAGCGGAGTCTGGCCTGCACCTTGCTGCGGATGTTGATGAAGGCAGCTTTCTTTGCAAAACACTTGGGGTCACTCTGATATGCACGGAGAAGTTGGTGTTTCTCCTCCAGGAGGGGCTGAATCTCAGAGTCATTTTCATCAAACCAGTCCTGGTGCTTCTTTTGCTTGGGTCCAATGATTTCGAGAGCGATGGAGTAGGTGGAGTCTCTGAGGTGTGCCCGCTGATCTTCGATAGTGTCCGAGATGGTGAGGGGGACAGATAGCTTGTCGTTGATTGCTTCCTGTAGCTCATGAATGACATCTGGACTTTTAAGTTTTTCCAGGTCAAGGCGCTTTGTGACTTTCTGGCCCTGAGGCCGCCTCTTGGGTTGGATGTAGAGGCACATTTTGGATATGATCAGGCGGTGGTCTGTCCAAGAGTCGGCACCACACACAGCCTTGGTCAATCTTACGTCTCTCCTGTCCCTTGCCCTGATGATGACGTAGTCAATCAGATGCCAGTGGTGGGAGCGTGGGTGCATCCACGACGTCTTGTTACGGGTGGGTAGGCGGAACATGGTGTTGGTGATGGAAAGGTCGTGTGCAGCGCAAAGGCTGAGCAGCCGTAGGCCGTTGCTATTGTACTTGCCCACTCTATGGTGGCCAAGGACCCGGTCCCAAGTGGAATGGTCCATGCCAACGCGGGCATTGAAGTCGCCGAGGACGATGAGCTTCTCTCTCTGCGGAGCAGCGGAGATGAGGCTTTCCAGATCTTCATAGAACTGGTCCTTGGTATCTTTGGGGTTAGTCATGGTTGGTGCGTAGGCGCTGATCAGTGTGGCGGTTCTTGCCTTGTTGAGTGGGAGTTGCATCTTCATCAGCCGGTCATTGATGCCGTCCGGGATGCTAACCAGCTTCCTCACGTGCTCAGTCTTGATGGCGAAGCCCACGCCAGCCTCTCTGCGCTCCTCGCTGCTGCGTCCACTCAAAAAAAAGGTGTAGCCGCCACCTGACTCTGTCAGTTGACCCTTGTTTGAGAGGCGAGTCTCACTGAGGGCTGCGATGTCTACCTTATAACGGGCAAGCTCCCTTGCTACGAGAGCAGTTCTTCTCTCAGGTCGGTCAGCTCTGGTGTTGTCGAGCAAAGTACGGACATTCCATGATGCTAAGGTAAGCACCAACCCTTTCTTTCTCATGTCTCGACCGCTGTGAGGGAAACCCCGCCAGCCGCGGTATGCTGGCCAGGGGTGATGGTGAAGCAGCTATGTTTAGGGCTCCTTTTATCGCCCCGTCCTCATGCCATGGAGGCGAGCAGAGTGATCCTGAAAAGGACTGCTCGGTCGGCCAGACAGTTGCCTGCACCCCCTCGCTGCTTCGGTCGAGTGGAGTACGACCAGTTTCTGGGCCGCCTGTGTGCAGGTTTGCAGCTCCAGCTCCCGGTGATTTCCACACCTGCTGCTTTGCCGCTCGCCCATCGCCACAGGGCTTGGTGTTAACGCAATGTTTGACACCCTGACTTGCGCTGGATTTGGATTATAGTGAGGGGGACTTGCGCTGCATCGGCCTCACTCTCTCATCCTGGCCCGCCCAATTCCAACGGCAAGACATAGTCGAGACGACTGGGGACGAACAAGGGTACAGGAGCTGCCGGAGGGAGGCAAGTGTGCCATCCAACCGCCTAAGGGGCTCCACTCCATCGTTTCTGTCGGGGTTGCTCCCCTAGCCTTATCCATTTCCATGGCTCTCACAAGGCAGTGAGGCCATTTGACCCATGGCTGGGATAGGGATTGGTAATGTGTCAGGGCATGTCCACACGTCGGTGGGCTGTAGCACAGTCCCTCTGGGACTCCCTACTGTTCCGAGATCCTCTACTGATTCAGCCTGGAGTCGCATGACAACCAGTTACCGTGTGTGACCACGAGGAGGCATAGCAGAGGTCTTGATGATGGAGAGGCTGTGTACTGACAGGAGAAGACTTACGCACTCGGCTTCCCGTTTCGCGCCAGGCTAGCCAGTGGTGGTTGCTGAGAGCGAGATGGTGCGTAAGCCAAGACGCTACCTTATAGCTAACACACTTACGCATCACATCACCCTGTGTGCATTGGCACACACACACACGCACACACACATACACACACAAACACCTTCACTTTTATATATATATATATATATATATATATATATATATATATATATATATATATATAGATAGATAGATAGATAATGAAAGTTCTCAGAAATCAAGGGGCTCCATTCCTGGGGCTAACACTTGATTTCTATATGAGATATATAGTCATTCGAATATTCCATTAAATTTGCTCTTTATCTCTCAAACACTTCTCTGCAATTGACCATTTCAATATTTACAGCTGTGTTAACCCTTAAATGCTATTAAAACTGAAGTCTGGCAGACTGACGATACAGCTACATCAAACACGCATGACAGACCATTTAAATCGTTTACAAACTTAAACGAGCCAGATCGGAGGACCTACTTATAAACAGACAGGATTTTTTTTATTTAGAGACCCGTAGACTCTTCTAAAACGTTATTTTAAACCTTAGTGACACACTGCCGGACAATGCTGAATTTATTGTTTTCTCCATCAAGCTTATACCATATTGAAAATGCCTTACCATATTATTGCACGCACACACCTGCTCTGTCCAGGATATAGAAGACTGATTCCCAAGTAAACAGTTCGATTAAAATTCTCTCTTCTCCTTCTCTCTCTCTCTCTCATATATATATATATATATATATATATATATATATATATATATATATATATATATATATATATGTGTGTGTGTGTGTGTGTGTGTGTGTGTGTGTCTGAGAGAGTGCGCGTGTGTGTGTGTGTGTGTATAGTTTTCAACTAAAAGTCGAACTTAAAAACTAATTGCCATTAATCCCATATTGATCCCTAACTTTGCATCGAACGAACACCATAATATTTAGTTCATTGTACCTTATTATAAAATAATCCATAAAAGATTTCAGCCAGATCAACTCTTTAGTTTCCTATAAAAAGTGGAACTTAAATACTAACCCCTATTTATCCCTTACTCTGTATTGAACGGACACCATAATACTTACTTCATTTCACCTATCATAAAAAAGGTTCACACAAAATTACAGTCAGGTCAGCCGGTAGTTTCCGATAAAAAATAAAACCGACAGACAAGTAACTAGACAGACAGATAGACAGACAGACAGACTAAGACAAATATAATATAGATCCTATTAAAATTAAAAATTAACAATAAAATATTTTGGATGCGATTTGTGAGAATTACAATAAAAAAATTAATTTTAAAGTGTCTTCTTTTTTGCAGCAGAATTTTAAAAGACAATATTCCGATGAACGTGAGACAGATTAAAATGGCAGCAGAAACCACGAGAAATTGAATGTAATATAATAATTCGTTTTAAAGTGTCTTCTTTTTTGCAGCAGAATTTTAAAAGACAATATTCCGATGAACGTGAGACAGATTAAAATGGCAGCAGAAACCACGAGAAATTGAATGTAATATAATAATTCGTTTTAAAGTGCCTTCTTTTTTGCAGCAGAATTTTAAAAGACAATATTCCGATGAACGTGAGACAGATTAAAATGGCAGCAGAAACCACGAGAAATTGAATGTAACGTTTCATAAGGGTAAAACATCGATGGAAAGGAAAGGATCTACAGCGTCACTCATTTTAGTTTCGACTCTTTAGCGTGTTCTAACCTCTAGATGCTGCTAGAAATAACCAGGCGATTGACTATCGAAAGGCACCAAGTACAGAACCCTTCAGTCTTTTTTGATACATGGTATATTGACCAGTTACAACCGATCTCTCTTTTAACAGAAGTAATAACTACGTAACACATAACCATAAGAAACAACGACACGTATAAAAAGTGTAATTGATATTACATTACGAAAAGTTAAAAATACGTTTACGTTACAAACGTATATGGAATCATCTTAGATAAGAAATAATGGACAACGTTTCGTGCCCTTAAGGAGGTAATGAGGAGCTGATACGTTACAAGTTGATCACTATAAAAAGTAAAATTTACTCTATTAAAATTTAAATCATCAATAAAATCTTTTCGATAAGGCCTTATACGAATTACAATTAATAATTCGCTTTAAAGTGTTTTCTTGCTTTTTTCACGGCAGCATTTTAAAAGACAATGAACGGGAGATTTAAATGACAACTGGAACTATAATAACACAAGAGACATTAAATACAACGTCTTAATAAAACCTCGAAACAAAAAAAAAAAAAAAGAAAAAAAGAAAGGAAATGCTTTAAGACGAATTGTAATTATCAAAGAGAATCCCAAGACACATTAAAACCAATTCTGATCACAAAATACGTGATTAATTGCAATTATGACCCTTTTTTATGCAACTGAATGAACGTCGGTTTTCAGCGACAATTACTAAAATGATGGGATACATCTGTTGACATCGATCTAAGGTTATTTGTCTTTGGTGACATTACAATGACCTTCTGCTATAATTGTTAAGAAAAAGAAAAGGAATTAAAATAAAAAGAAATTCATTTTAAGTGTCTGTTGATGAGAGCAAAAAAAAGATTTTATATGCCGTCCTGTTTGTTTTATTATAACACTGAAATATTTTTTTACATGTTTGTTTTAGTAACTTATTATCCTCTAGTGGATTTTTTGTCTGGGTAAGGGGTGAGTCATAATCAAAAACTAAAACAAACAAACAAACAAAAAGTAACAGCACAAAATTTAATCTATATTATTTGAATTCTTCAGACTACTGTTCTCATATTGATTGTCATTTTCACAATGTTTTGGTCGATGTAATCTCCGACCTTCTTTTTTGTCAAACTCAGAAATGTTTCTGTAAAGTTCGGAAATTGGAACAGAATTTCGAATAGAGCTCTTTATTTATTTCGCAGGGGTAGCATGTTCTCGTTCAGTCAGATATGACTGAATAGAGGTCCTAAGTAATTCGTCTACATTGAGAACTGACCCTAACTTTTACAATTGATTTTTACAAGTACTCTAACCACTGCGCCACGGATTCTTGCAGAAATTTTTATCTAGTTCTCCTCCTTCTAAAACGCGGGGCTTCCATTTTCCAAAGCAAAATAGACCAAAGTCTAATCGTTCATCGTTACGATCGTCGTACTTTTTCGCCTTGTCATTCGTCCTCACTACCGCATTGGTTCTTCGTCTAGTCACTGTTGCATGGTTTGCTTTGTCCTTGTCTGCATGGCATCTTGGTACGTCAAGTGTCTCTTCAACGTAGGTAGAAATAAACTTTTCTTCACACAGAAAGATAAACAAATGACGAATTAAAAAAAGTTTATTATTTGAGAGAATTGACCATTTAAATATGTTACAGTATACCTTTCTTGTGGTCTCCCGATCTTACTGGATTCCAGGACAAGAATACATCTAGTCTGGTGGAGTATTCAGCTTCGTGCTGTTACTTGAAGTAAAATCATCTGGAGAAGGTGTAGCGTTCCTCGTAAAAGCTAGTGTGAGTTAGCCATACCAAGGAGATCTCATTTGGGCCGTGAATATTATGTGGTATTGAATATTTAGTCAAGGTTTATTTATAAAGAAAAATAACTTCATACTAGGTTGTCCAGACAAAGCACTGTGCAGAGAGATATAAGACACTCGAAGATAGTGTACCCATACTTACAAAACTGTTTGAACGTTGTCTTAAGGAGAATTTCTTCCTATCACCCTGGAAAATCTCATCAGTATGCCCTGTATTTAAGAAATCAGGTGATCGTTCATCCCCTCTCAGTACAGGCCAATAAGTCTCCTGCGCGTCATGAGTAAGTTGCTGGAATCTGTTAAATAGAGAAGTAATCAACCATCTCAGCAAAAATAACCTTTTTAGTGGCACGCAATATGGTTTCCGTTCTGCTAGATCTACAGCAGATGTGCTTACAGTTATATCTCATAGGATTAGCGAATCTCTCGACAGAGGCAACCTTTCTAGGGCAATTGCTCTTGACATATCAAAGGCTTTTGATAGGGTATGGCATAAAGGTTTACTTCACAAGATCTCCAGCTATGGTATAGCTGGAAATGTCTTCTCAATTATTAAATCATTTCTCTCTGATAGGTTCATAAGAGTAGTAGTTGATGGGCAAAAATCAGAAGCTCACAGTATAAATGCTGGAGTCCCTCAGGGGTCAATCCTGGGCCCAACTCTTTTCCTGATCTACATTAATGATCTTCCAAATCACATCCTTACATCATTCGTAGACATTTTTGCTGACGACACTACCATCTATGGTAGAACATCTAAGACAGTAAACGACCAAGTTCTCTCCGATTCTCTCTCCTCTGATCTTGATCACATTGTACAATGCGGAAAGGAGTGGCTAGATACTTTCAATGCATCTAACACCAAGCTTCTATCTTTACATCATAAACGTTCTGATCCTGATCTGGCATCAATTAAAATGAATGGCTCTCGTCTTGGGGAGGTCTCAAGTTTTGACAGGCTTCTGGGATTGATCTTTACTCCTGATCTTAAATGGAATATGTACATCAAATATGTTGCCAAAGCCGCTGGAAAAATGGTTGGATCCTTCTATCGATCCAGTAGATATCTCACTGCTGATGCAATTCTCTATCTATATAAAAGCCAGATACGTCCAAGGATGGAATACTGTTGCCACATATGGCAGGAGCTGCAAGAGAAGACTTGTCCTGCCTTAATAGGGTTCAAAATAGACTTCGTGGCCTGGTGGGAGATGTCCTTTTCTCTTCCCTGCAACCTCTATCTCACAGAAGAGATGTTGCGAGTTTGTCTCTGATGTATCGTTATTTTCATGGAAAGTGTTCGACTGAGCTTCAATCTATGGTCCCCCCTCGCCAAAATTTCACAAGAAACACTCGACTAGATGAAAACATTATCAATAATTTTCCCCACTCTTTATCTGTGCCTAAACCTAAACATAGATTCCATGATCAAAGCTTCTTTCTTAGAACTGCACGCCTGTGGAATTGTCTTCCGTTTTCCTGCTTTCCAGCTGTCTATAATATGGTTGTCTTCAAGTCCAACGTGAACAAGTTTCTGATGAGCCGTTCCACTTAACAAATTTACCGAACTTCCATTACTATCGATTACTATATTGTCATTTTGACTACTCTACACTCTTTAACCCTTATCCTTGAGTGGCCCATCGGCCTTGATAAGTGGTGACGCCTATGTAAAAAAAAGAAGCATTTACTCTATCTCTAATGGGCATTCAAGTTCTCTACTACATGTGTGTGTTACAAAAGATCAGAACGTCGGTTTCAAATCTAAACAAAGAGGTCCTATAGTTAGTCGCCTTTTCGGAATCTCTTCAGCCTCTGTATATGTCTTTTTATCTTGTAAAAATCTTTTTTTCTCTTTGTTTGAATTTGAAACCGACTGTATCGATGTTGGTCTGATCTTCTATAACACTATATATATATATATATATATATATATATATATATATATATATATATATATATATATATATATAAATATATACGAGCAAACAGTTAATAAAACATGTTAAAACACTTTGAAAAGTTAAAAACATATTTACGAGCAAACAGTTAATAAAACATGTTAAAAACACTTTGAAAAGTTAAAAAACATATTTAATCTGAAAAGGAAACACTTGATAAGTGGATAGTCCTTAATCCGCGGAGTTTCGAAGAAATACTTTCCTTCTCATCAGGGGGTAGGAATTAGTAAAATGCAGGATCGGATTGATGAAACAACAAGTAAGTCAAATATCTTACTTGATAACAAAAAAGTGAAGCAGAGGGAATATAGTAAAGAAAAAGGTAATTACACGTGAATGGATAGTCTGGTGGAAGATAAATAATCCAGTGACGGTAAAATCCAAATATATAGCTTCAAGAAAGTTAATTGAATTTCCATTTGTACAAGTAAAATCCAAGGAAATCCCGTAATTGGGAGATGGTTCAAAATAATCCAAAGGCAGAAATCCATGGAATAAGTCACAAAAATGTGTACAAGGGGAAAAGGGGGGAAAATTCCAATAATATTAATAAAATAAGAATAAGATATGCTTTTCACTCTACTGCAGAGACATAAATATAAATAAGAAAGATCAGGGAAGAAGAAGAGAAAAAAATTAAATAATGATAGAATAAAATATAAAATAGAAAAACAAATGTCAAAATGACCCAGACAGGAAATGTTAAAAGGCGCGAAAAAATATATAGGGCAAAATAATGTAGGTCAACTGAAATGTACAGGTCATCACTTAAAAAATGTTAGCAAGAGTTGTTAGAAGACACTAAATGGAAATAAATAAATAAATAAATTAATAAATAGAAAATAGTAAAATAAATAAATAAATAAAAAATAAAAAGTAAAATATAAAATATAAAAAAATTATCAATCAATTTCTCCGATCCTTTTAAATAAGGCTCTTATCTTTGCTAAAAGAAATTCTGACTTAACTAATTTAGAAATAAAATTAATTCTCCTAGCGAGAAATTCCCTTATACAATTTTAACAATAAGCTTTAGAAAGGACACTCCTGATAATTTTGAAATCTTGATGGGTGCTTCTGACTCTGCAGAAGTTACCGATTTAGTGGGGCTCTTCTTACTGAAAGAGCTTAAATACCACTTTAAACATACCCAAGGGAACCTTTATAGAGACGATGCTCTTTTTACTACAACAGCCAGGCCAAGAGAGTAGAACAAAACAATTAAAAAATTACATAACTTCTTCAATAACTTTGGCCTTTCTATAATTATCGAACCAAACAAAAAAACTTCAAATTTTCTAGATGTTACACTTAATCTTAACACCGAAACTCATAGCCCCTATCATAAACCTAATCTTACGCTTTTATATGTCCATAAATCTTCTAACCACCCCAACTCAATTATAAAATCTATAGTACCATCCGAATTCTAGAAGAATTTTTGCTCTTTCTGCTGATAAAAAACTTTTAATCAAAATGCTACTTTCTTCAATAATGCCTTATGGAACTCAAGACACAAGGAAAAGATTAAATACAACAATTATGCTCCTCCTTCAGGCCGCATCAAATCTGTAATCACACACAATAAGACTCGTAAAAAAACAGTTCAAATAATTAGATCTGCCGCTATCAATAACAAAGAACCAGTCTACATATATATATATATATATATATATATATATATATATATATATATATATATATATATATATATATATATATTGGTAATCCAAACCAAAATACTAATCGCAATACCTCTAACCCACCCAGTCGCATCAGAAGAAAGAAAAATATTTGGTTTAATCCTCCATTTAGCCTAAATGTCAAAACTAATATACCCAAGGAATTCTTCAACATTGTACAAAACTCTTTCAAATACCCACACAGATATAGTTATATTTTCAATAAAAAATTCAATCAGGATTTCTTATTCAACAATGCCTAATTTAGCACAAAGAATCTTAACATCTAATAACAAAAAAATTAAATCAGCCCCAAAAGTCCCTTTCCCAATTAAACCCACAACTAACTATAATTGTAATAACAAACATCTTTGCCTACTCAATAATGATTGCATTCACAAAGATGTTATATATTCTTGCACAATTACTGAGCTCCCACGCAATCCTCCCATAACAGACACTAATATTTCGTCTTCAAGTTATCCTTCTTCCCATCCTCCATCTGATATAGATTGGATATAGATTGGATATCTATATCCAATACACCATTCGAGCAGCCCCTCCATCTACAATCATACAACAACAACAACTAATAATAATAATAATAATAATAATAATAATAATAATAATAATAACGAGAATAATAATATTTCTCCTAACAGCCATCCTAACACTAACAACAGTCATTATCCCCTCCAAAATAGTCCTTATACAGACATTGTCCCACCATTTGTTGAACACTATGAACAAAACTCAAACCATTTAACTAATTCAAATCAGCAAATTAATATTAATACCAGACCCCGAGCTTTTTATAAAGTACATACATATATCGGCGCTACTTCAACATTAATTAAGAAAAGAATATCAAACCACGTTTCTTCTTTTAACAACCATAATTCTAATAATAACCAAGGAACTTCTCTAACCACTTTAATTAAAACACTTAACTCTAACAATACCTCCTTCTCAATCAAATGGACTATCATAAAAAAGTTCAGTCTTATACTTCAGGCTCTAAGTTATGTCACCTCTGCACAACCGAAGTTATAACTATAATTACTTCCCCTCAAAGTAACAGTATAATAAATTCTAAAAATGAACTGATCTCTTTCTGTAAACATAAGTCCATATTTAATTATGGCAATTTTGAAATTACATAGTTATTACTTTTACCTTTTATATAGATAAATAATTTTTTCTTCAACTTTATCGTTTTTTTCTACATACTTCTTAATACTTTATAATTTAATAATCCTTTATTTTAATTCTTTATTTCTTCTTTGCATGGCCGGTTTTTATCTGCAATTTCTGCTTTATTCTTGAAACTTTCCTATCCATCTAATATATCAATCTACCCACACTTTCATATCTTGTATGTATATTTACTTAAATTTTACTATATGCATTTACTTACTTTCTTTCTTGCTTTTTCCTGAATTTGCAGAATTTGGTTTTGTCCCACTAATCTCTCTCTCTCTCTCTCTCTCTCTCTCTCTCTCTCTATCTATCTCACACACACACACGCACACACACACACACACGCACACACACACACACACACACACAAATGCACACACAGCACTTACAAACACGCAAGCACACACTAACATACAAACAAAACACATACACACAAACACACACACAAAAGCACACGCACGAGCACACAAAAACACATACACATATGCTTGGAAAGATGGAGTCAATAGCTCATGCTGATTACCAGTTTATCGTCTGATGTTTTCAGGAATATTTTTAGCCTCAGTTTCCAATCTAATTTTCGGAGGGGTCATTATCAGATTGAACATTCGATTTTAACCGATTAATTCTTTGTTCCGTGATATCTATCTATTCAACAACGTAGTTTGGACTGTTTCGCAAGTTGTTAATTTATCTGCATTGTTGTCTGGTTTCTTTTTTTTTTTAAATATATTTTTTATATTTGTCCATTTATTTTTTATTTGTTGTTTCTTACAATATTTTTACATTGTTTTACTTATTAATAGTTTCTGTAATTGAAATAGTTTATTATAGGTTTATTTTCAGGTTGAATAATGTTGGATATTGAGGCCGTGTGTACCGATCCATCGTATTTTTGAAAAAAAGGATGCATTTGCGAAAAGAAAAAAATCAAATATACCAAAACGTCATTTGATTAAAAATTATGAACCTGACGTATTGTTAATATCTAGAACACGTGTGCCGAGAAATCATTTTTGGCAAGTGTACACCAGTAAAAACAATAACGTATTTATCAAATGTACCAAAAGGTAATTTGAATAAAAATTATAAACCTAATAGGCATCTGTAGGAAGAAACAACAAATTTGAAATTTCAAGGAAGAAAAGTTCCAAGTATGACATTTGAAATGTCATTTTCAGCAAAACCTTACACAGGTGTAATCAAAGTCAGATCAATCCAGTGAATGACGATGGCCGAATAAAACAGCCTTTGGGTATGGTTACGGTGACAATACAGTTGCAGTTTTTGTTATATATGGTTGCAGTTTTTGTTATATAATGAGGGTATGTTTAAAGAAAATTGTTCTACTTATAAACACTGGCAATAGAAACTGTCCGATCAAATGGAACCACATTCTGCTAGTAACCAATCAGAAACCGAATTGCTCCATAAAGATATTAGATTTTTTAGAATTCCCGCACATAATTTTTCGTGTCCACACGAGAAAGATCTTTGTTCTTTGCAAAATTTTAAAGTTCCAAACTTATACGGATAAGATATCCACCTAAAACTTTTCCTTATCTCCAGGATTTATACATATTAGCTGAAACTATTTTGAAATTAAAATGGCTTTTAATTAAAAAAAATACACTTCAAAAGGGGCGTTTCAGGCGTTCATAAATGGTTATATAATTACAATAAAAAAGAATACAATTGTTGGTTGACGATTTGAAGAATTAATCCATACCCAACCATCCATAACGGTCATCGAGAATAAAGCTATATTGTTATATTTTTATACACCAGTGGTTCGCCGTTCTTTTAAACACAGCAGAACTTCAACAATAATGTACAAAGTTATTAAATATGTAAGATTTCAAACTACGGTATCGTAATATTGATTGGGAATGAATACATTTCCTATATTTCTATAAGAAATTTAAACTTTTTAATTGTGAAAGTCTCGTAGTCGTTTATAATTGCATAAAGCTCTTAAAACAATAACATCATTAATTACTTCTCTCAGGCAAAAAATTGAAAAACAAAATGAATATTGGTATAATGGAAAGGGCTGGCCCCTTCCCATGTAAATAAGAAGAATACTAGATAAGTGAAAATGACATTAGGATAAGCCTAGAATCGAACTCTGTAGGCAAGGTTACGAAATGGAATGTTAGAAATCAAGTCTAATGTTAATTCTTTTAGAAATCTGAATATTAAATGTCAGTAAAAAATGGAAAATGCAAATTAAAAATATATTGTTTAAAAATAGGTTAGATATTAGAATTGAGGATTCTTTTGTGAGTTTGGAAACAACATATGTAAAGCCACATGAAAATTAGTAACGTTTGAAAACGCACTTCTGACGTCATAAACAAAGGACGTTTCTCAACATAGGATTCTATGGGTACGGAGTTAGAGTCAGTTGATCAGTCGAGAGTTGAGAGTCGACAGTTGATGAGAGATAGTCAGTTGGAATGGGACCCCCTTAGAGGCGAAGGGTAGAAGATTAGACCACGCAGATACAAGCTGAATTCCTGACGTCATCGACTAGTTGATCAGATGAATAAAGCAATCACCATTAATAATTTGTAACTGTTTTTCTCGTGTCGTCATTCATCACAACCAAAAAAAGGTAAATGTGTTTTATCATCTTGTAACGAACATTATACACCTCTTCCAAAATATGCGTCCTCCCCACCATCATAAGTGAAGCATCTCCTCTTTCTATATGTGCATAAGAACTGTTGTTGCATCATATATCTCCCAATCTGTATTAATCTGAAACTCAAAGAATTGTCACAGTCGTCGTGATGTAAAATATATAAATGTCTTCTCTCCCTCATCATCACCATCGTTATCTCTGTATTACATGTACCCGTTATATATGTCCCCAATATGAACTCTCGTCATCCCCAATATGTGCCCCGCTACATAACAATAATGGCGATAACACCATTCGAATAAAACAACAATCTATTTTATTTGTAGCTTTTGCAAAGTAAGATAAACTATCAGCAATTCAACTGCAATATGTAACATAAACGTTTGTTAAAAAGCAACTAAAGAAAAATAGGTAACATATTTTTTTACAGGAAAGCAAACGGAAGATTTAATTGAGTAATTAACAAAAGCCAGAATATATTAAAATATTTTATTTTTCAATTTATTTTTGAACAGAAGGAAAGCCATAGGACGATTGTTCATCAAGAGAATTAGTGACGTCGGAAATTCTGAAAAAAAAAGAGAAAAGTACATATCAATAAAAGCATCGAAGAAATATTCAACCAATTATTTTCTTATAATACGGAAATACCACTTATCAAGCTTAAAAGCCACTCGAGGACAAAATTAATGAGATTGTAAGTTGGATATGAACAATATCATGAGAGCATTGAAAACCGATAAACGGAATGGCCACAATTTGATTACTTAAAAGGACAGCTCAACAAGTATTTTTTGACATTCTGTTTGAAAATGAGCATAATGTAGTCTGTAAGATAGCAATTCTTAGGTAATGTGTTCCACAGAAAGAAGTTATTATGAAGAAACACTGTTTATGGAATATCTGTTTAATTTTTTGTTATAAATCGGGAAAAAGGGACATTTTTAACAGTGGTGATTCCTAGACGATTACATGCTGTTAATGCTTTACAGAAATTAAAGATTGGAGCTCAGTCGAGAGCCTGCAAATAAAATAATGACAGAGTAGAGAAAGATTAGCCATGTTCCTTCTGTGATAAAAGAGGAAGTGGAGACGAGAAGAGATTATCTCTCATTAGGTTGCAAAATCGATTTTGTATTGCCGCATGTGGGCTCAACTGCATACATATATATATATATTTTTCTTTTTTTATAAATAATTTAAACAAAATGAATAAGTTTAGAAAAAGTGTACATATTTATTTAACGTATTTTTAAAAGTGTGTATATATATATATATATATATATATATATATATATATATATATATAGACATTAAACAACACAACCTTCCCATACACACACATAGTTTTATTCCCGATATGGGTAGGATTCTAACACTGTTTCCTTTTCATTTTCGTATGGTCTATGATCGTTTTCTTATTTTTGCATTTTTCCTTTTAATATCCTGAAGATGTCCTCTACAATAGGGATGAAACGTTGATCATTTCATAAATTCATTCGGTTTTTCTTTTTTCAAAACAACACACACACACATATATGTGTGTGTGTATATATATATATATATATATATATATATATATATATATATATATATATACATACATAATAGAAAAATTTTATTCAAAATTTATTCAAATTTCAAAAAAACATTATAAACCTGTCAGGAAGGTATACAAAATTTTAAGTGTCCGATAAGGAATACAAATAAAAAAGAAAACTTATTCCGCGGAGTTTCGAAAAATGCAATAATTCTCATCAGAGGAAAAAGATTAGTAAAAAATACAATAAACTTTGTAGGTTTATGCATTAAAGAAACTACAAATATGTAATTAATCATAGTTGCATCAAAAAAGTTATTAAACAGTTAGTGACAGTTTATAGGGATTAAAAGAAATTAAGGAAGAAGGAAACGAGGAAAAAGAGAAAAAGGATGTGGTAAAAAATCCAATGAATAAGAAAGTAAGATCCAGAACAGCATAAATCCAAACTGAGTCCATTAAAAATCCATTGGTAATCCATAAGGAACGAAAAACAGGATTATAGACTTCCAGGGTAAATTAAAGCTTCCAGAAAAAATACTGTTTTTATTAACGGATAAGGCAAATGGAAGTGTTGAAGTGAAGATGTAAAAGATAGCATAAAAGATTGAAATTGAAATCGAAAACGGGGTGGTAAGAAAAAGGAGGAAAAATGAAAAAGAGAGAGAAGAACAGAGAAGGGGAAGAACGAACAATAAGAAGCCGAAAAAAGAAGGGAGAAAGAAAGCTAGATATCGTTAGGTGAAAAGGAGAATAAGAAAGGGCAAGGGACAAATAGAGAATTATCTTTAAAAACATAAATAAATAAATAAATATAAGTGAGTTGGAGTCAATTTGACCAAGGCAGGAAGATCATTGAGTGGAGACAATAATTCAGATTCATTTGTTTTAAGTTTAGAAAGAAGTTGTATATATATATATATATATATATATATATATATATATATATATATATATATATATATATATATATGCAGGGTGTCCATAAATTCCGTGTGCACTTTAAAAAAATTATAACTTTATTTGTATTTGTAATAGAAATAATCTTAAAATGGATTTGAAAGAAGTAAATCCATATTTTTTAAGCTTTTATTGAAATTTTATTTAACTTTCCACATGTCCTCCATCATTAGCAATACAAAGGGTAATGCGATTTTGCAGTTCACGAAAAACATTTTCCAAACGATTTATAGTAATGCCTGAAATCACATTAGTTACTCTAGCTTTTGGTCAAGATCAAAGTGTAGTATCTGTTCTTCAGATACTGCACTTCCATTTCTTGTTCTCTTTCGGTGGAGGAGAAATCTTTCACGACTGAGACAATTTTTATTTTTGTACCTTTTCTCCACGTTAAAAAACGACCCTGGTGTCTAACCCTGTCCCGTGGGAGGCATAGTAAATAGGTACTCTAGCTTTCAAATCTTCCAATGAACTATGTTTGGTTGCATACACAATTGTTTTCACATGTCCCCATAAAAAACTCTAAAGGAGTCAAATCTGGCGAACGTGGAGGCCAATGAAATGGTCCACCCCTTCCGATCAATCTGTTAGGAAATTTCCTGATTTAGAAACTGTCTAACACGCCAAGCAAAGTGACAAGGAGCTCCATCTAGTTGAAACACTATATCATCTTTCAAGTTTAATTGTTCAAGTTGCGGAATAAAGTAATAAATTTATAATTTTTTTAAAGTGCACATGTACTTTATGGACACCCTATATATATATATATGTCTAGCCGCACTGATGAGCTGTGAAACAGCGAAACAGTACTGTATGTGGATGACTATATATATATATATATATATATATATATATATATATATATATATATATATATTTGTGTGTGTGTGTGTGTGTGTGTGTGTGTGTGTGACCCAACCAGCTAACATGGAGGGAGATTGTCCCAGAGAGGGACCAAGGAGAGCTGCATTAGCGCCTTTTATTTATGTGGACGATTTCGGGGTTATATGAAGTAACTCTGCTAGTTAAAAAAAGAAAACGGTTGATCGCTAATGTGAAATACATTTTCTTTGTAAAAAAAAAAAAAAAAACAGATTAAAGAACATCACATAATATTGCTGTAAAAGTGATTATTTTGAAGTGTATGGCTGTGTTTAGGCTAGAGAAATAACCTTGAGGTAAGGGCCAAAAATAAACCGAGCTGGGAGAATCGCCGGTGGGAGACTTTGTTCTGCGGAAAGTTACCTAATTGGTGTGTATGGAAAGGTGGTCAATTATCCAATCAGGGCAAACCAGAGTATGACGTAGCGAGTGAGGGTTAGATGGGAAACTCCATATCCGCTCTGACGTACACCACCCCTCGATTTATAAGGCACTGCAGACCAAAAAAAGTCAGCTGAGTTTAAGTTTTTGAAGAGTTTGTAACTTTGCAAAGACGGTTCACCGCCCCACACCACCTCATTTGAAAGCACTCGTCCGTTGACCGGTCGATAAGCAAGGAATCGTTTCAATACTAGTGAAGACTACCAGAAAAAGAAAAATATAATCGATAATTTTATTTTGTTTTTTCTCTTGATAAACTGTATATAATAATTTTTCTCTCCTTGCGAATTATTAATCTTTATACGAAAACTACAACCAGAGTAAGCGTCGATTTCTTATTATTATTACTTTTAAGTTAACTTCAAGAAAAACAACCAAGTTAAGTGATCTTTTTTCAGCAGACGACCAAAACAGAGAGGATCGTCCAACTGTCGCATCCAGCATCCGGACCGCAGCACCATATCAACCTTAGTCTTCGTGGAAGCGACTGCGCTTGCTTCGTTCGACCTTTGTGGATGTTTGAGCCAAACCACCTAAGACTACACTTGTAACTGTGTGGACACTACAGTCTTCCTCGTATTGCATCTTAACAGAGCGAGGTCGATTTTCGCACAAGTTTATATATATTTTGAAATATTTCTGAATGATATAATATTTAAATTTGTACAAAATGGTTACGAAACAATTGTAACACATAAGGAAATACACGATATTATGTTCTCATTTTATATTTTGTTGTCTTGATTTTTGCGAACTGATTATATATATATATATATATATTCATATTTATATATATATATAAACCTGCGGTCTACTGTATGCTCTGTCTTGTAGAATTCATCTGCGCCGACAAAGATTAGCAGTAATACTAAAAGTGTGGTTGGTTCTACACAAGGCCTTCACTACTACAAACAAATCATCTGTGTCGATTTCTGAACAACCGTATACTTTGAAATTGTCGGGAGAGTCCATAATATATATATATATATATATATATATATATATACACACATATATATATATAAATATATATTTGCATGTATATATATATATATATATATATATATATAAATAAATATATATATATATGTGTGTGTGTGTATGTGTGTGTGCGTGTGTGTGTGTGTGTGTAAAAATGAATTTTAAAACATACGTTACATTTCCTAAAGTAGGAATATTGTTTGACTTCATGTGTTCTTTATATTAGAATTGTCAACGAAAGTTCCTATAATTACACAATAAATAAAGAATTATTGAGCTACAAAAGCTGAAACGTAATTATTTAGAATTAGACATTTCATTTACGTAGTTCTAAAGAGTTAAAAGCTTAAAATGCAAAGATAGCACCATCATCAAAATGTAAGAGACATTCTAGACATACTAATTGCATAAGAGAACTTAAATTTTTCGGCAAATATAGCATATCACTAGTGTTAATCAAAGAGCATCAATGGTATTGACTGCAACAGCACACCGTTTTGCAAGAGGGAATAATATTAAATATTGTTTCCAAAGATAAAATGTACTTTTATACAAAAAATAGTTAAGGAAATTTGTGTAGTAAGTTATATAAGACTCATAAAAAAATTTGAGAAATTTATTAATGACCCCATAACAATAAATAGTTCATAAATGTCGCTTTTAGTACAAATTAAGGTCCAATATATGCAACGACCAACCGGTCCGCGTATAAATGTCGTTAACATAACACACGTAAACTATATCGAAGGAGACTTTAATGAACAGCATACAAAACAACACAGAAACGTCTTCCAATAAAAATACATTATTATTGATTTCTAAAAGTCATTTTCTGTGCACATAAATTTGTCCTCAAACGTACTCTAATCCCCCCCTCTCTCTTTATATATAATTATTTGCAAAATCATTTTCTGTCAGAGTCGGTTAAAATTGATCTGGAGGCCTGAGGAGGCTAGATGTCAAACTAGATAACGTAACTATTTAATCATAATAAAGAGGAAAATATGGAACACTAGACATTTAATCCGTTAAAGACGTTCAAAAGTTATGGTGCGTTGACTTAGAATGAGATCTTTAGTTTGGAAGCCAATTTCTAAAAGCCACACAACACATGTCACGTGTAAAAAGAACGTTTAACCGATGATGGTGATGATGATGATGATGATAATGCTGCTGCTGATGATGATGATGAAACAAATCATATAAACTAGCAGAACCCGTGGAAATTCCACGGTATTTGAAAACATCATCACAAAAGCAAACAATAGAATGCCCGTCAATACAATAATTAGTGTAATATTAGATCCGCTAAGACCATGAATTAAAAACTAAATATTTTTGTAGACGAATATGGATAACTGCTTAAGATATATTATTACAAAAAATAGAAGTAAGAAGTGGCGAAAAAAACCATTCGTATTTTAATCTGCATCGACCAGTCACTGGATGGCGATAACTAACTTACTATTGTTGTCTACACCGACAAAACACTGGTTGGCTATAAATTATTTATCTGCAACCACCATACACTGGCTAGCAGTAAATAACTTATGAGTATTCTGATCTTTACCAACCATAGACTTCTTGCAATAAGTAACTTTGTATCGTGATCTGTACCCACCAGACACTGGCTAGCGATAAACAACTTATTAGTATTCTGATGATGATCTTTTGTCTGACACCGGACCTCGGACAAGTAAATTGATATTTAGATAATCCAAACCTTTTCAGGTATTGTTCATTAGAGTTGAGGTCTCAGACAACGAGCGCTTCCCGGTTCTACGCATTGTTGTTTTTCGTAACTGAATTCTAAATTTCCTTGACACTTCATCGAAGGGTGTGAATTTCCCCGCCAGCAAAGGATGAAACGATTGCAGCTTCTTGGGTCTCTGTTGGCGCCATTCGGTTTCGGTCTGCAAAGGGGGTCATCTGAAAGAGAGAAAAAAAATACATTAAAATTTTATGTGAAAAAAGAAACGATCAATTAAATACATCTATACAATAATATAATTCTGTTGACCTTGCTTCCTTGAATCTTGTCTTTGACGTTTTCGTTTGACGCTAATGCCTGTGCTATGAAAATATGTTTGCTGCAAGGCTAAAAATTAAAACATTAACCAATATCTATTACGTTACGCATGCATATTTGCAATGCTGTCGTTCGACCTACACCTGGCCAATTCCATTTATTTCATTTTCACACTTTTGCACTACTTTTCCCTAGATATAAAGTCTCGCATGGGTTCGATTACCCTATATATTAAGTTTCATGTCCGTGGATCAAAAACTGACAGAGTAGTTTGGGAGGCAATTTTTTTAAAACAAACATATATACGCATACATAAATATATATAAAAATAACTTTGTGTTTGTTATAACCTTTTCACGTAAATATTACGCAAATATAAATCATGTAGAATATCCGCATGAATATATTTACACGTAGTAGTTAACTAAATATGATCATCCCCCCCCAAAAAAAACGAAAACAAAGCTAATAGGGAATTAATTAAAGTAATTGTTTAAAAGAATATGCGAATTTTGAAGATGAATGCAGTTCCACGATCCATATATAACAAAGTTGTATTTTCTTTTTAAGTAAATAGAAAAGAGGGCCTTTAATATAAATACAAACACACACACACATACACAAAACAAAGTTGTAGGAGTATATATATATATATATATATATATATATATATATATATATATATATATATATATATATATATATAAAACAAAAAGAGTTATAGGTCTTTAAAAAACGCTAAGATAGCGGGGAAAAATAAATAAGTGTTTCAAAGTTGTTAATATCGCGAAAAGACAATAATAATAAATCTTTAATTTAAAAGCGATAAAAAATCCCTACATTCAAGTGGTGAACTTGTAAAATATCTGACCACAGATGCTAGCGTCATGAGTTCGATCCTAACCCGTGTTGATAAAATTTTAAGAAACAAAGATTAACCACAATATCTATTATTAGGTTGCGCTATGAGTCTTTGCAACAAATTAGAGTGCTTAGTAATAATTAGTTTTAGGTGAAGAAGGTGTTCTGGAGATTGAAGACTTAATCTTCAGCCTGACATGGGAATTACTTAAGCTGTCTACCCTCATGGATTAAATAAAGTGTTACTTTCGAAATGCTATATAGATTTCGGAGTTCGACATAAAGATTCCCGAGTTCGCGAAAACGCACCTATAGTAGGTCGGATATTACATGTGATGATAACAGTCATGAAAAAAAAAATGGTCTACCAGAGTTGACAGTTTTAATCTTTTGGTCATAAGACTAATATTGTAAACGGAGACAGATTATTAAAGCAAAAACTGAACCAGAGATTGAGAAATGATTAACCGCTGGTCTTTCATTATTATTTTTGTTTACCGAATGATTCGATGACGAACCTAAATCTCTTTATGCTCCAAATCGATAATTATTTTGGTGTCAACATGCGCTGATGAGGGGATTATATCGAAATAAACTCCATGTCGTTTCTGAAACGATCACACACTGTCCCTGGTTCTTTTTGTCATGATTTCTATAGACATGTACATGAGTTAATTTATCAAGTTTATTTACACCTCATTTAATTATTTTATCATTCTTTATCAAATTTCCTTTCTCTCTCTCTCTTTCTCCCCACTTTCACTCTTTATATATATATATAAGCAAACAGTTAATAAAATATGTTAAAACCACTTTGAAATGAGTTAAAAACATATTTAATCTGAAAAGGAAATACTAGATAAATGGATAGTCCTTAATCCGCGGAGTTTCGAAGAAATACTTTCCTTCTCATCAGAGGGTAGGAATTAGCAAAATGCGGGATCGGATTTTGCATGCAGAAGTATTTGATGAAACAACAAGTAAGTCAAAGATCTTACTTGAAAACAAAATAAGTTAAGCAGAGGGAATATGGTAAAGAAAAAGGTGATTACACATGCATGGATAGTCTGGTGGAAGATAAAAAATCCAGTGACGGTAAAATCCAAATGTAAAACTTCAAGAAAGTTAAAAGAATTTCCATTTGTACAAGTATATATATATATATATATATATATATATATACCAGAAAAATAAACAAACAACAATATAAAGATATATAGTAATGCATATAAATTTAATTGTTCATTCATTAGGAATAAGGGATATAGATGCTCTTTATACCTAAATATTTTTGGTCCACCTACTTAGTCGAATTGGACCTTAGAATTCACCCTCGTACATCTGTTCATACTTGTGTTCAAATAGGGGTTTTAAATGGTACCGAACTTAAAAAAATTTAGCAACGTTTGTCATGAAATAGTGTCATTTGGCTGTTTTAGCCCAATGTTTTACATCAAGCAGGAGTTTAAATGGGCAAAATCGATAACAGTTCTACGACATTTTTGGCTAACAGTACAAGAGAAGTAACTCTTGTAAACTCTATTTTACACATATTGATTATATATTCGTCGATTGAATTTTAATACATGTGATTGGTTGTATGCTCGTATACCGCAACCCTAACATACTAGGGAATTTTTTAAATCTTCTCACCCATGAGCTATATTATACAGTTAAGAGAGCTTAGTTATAGTTTTAAATTCAGATTAATAAATAATTTAATATAACATGAAATTGGAAAAAAATAAAAGAATTTATTTTTTAGTTTCGTATACGCAAACATGTGTAATCATTGATGTTATTTGGGTAAATATGGATATATTAATTTATAAATAATAAATTTAATAGTTAATAAATAGAACATTTCCGGCAAAATATACTTAATACAATTTGTTAGTACGAATAGATGGAGTTTAGTGACTTTATTTCTAAATTCCAAATGGCGTAATGTAAACATATTACAAGGTATTTAATATTACAAGGTATTTACAGCTTCTCTTCCAATTTTCGGATTTTAATCATGTCAAAACGCTCCTTATTATCTCCTTTTGATGAATTGATTGTTGCTATTTCTTTTGATGAGGGAAGGGAAAATAGATTCACTGATTGATATAATAATTAAGCGATTGATTTTGTGCTACGAAACAGATACTGTCAAGAATTGTAAATACCAACTAAATAAAAGGAACAACATTGAAAGATGGTTAACATCATGAACTTTGGAATATAGACTTTTGTAATTCATTCTCTCTCTCTCTCTCTCTCTCTCTCTCTCTCTCTCTATATATATATATATATATATATATATATATATATATATATACTAGCATGACTTACGCCGTTGCCCAGTTGCGCAATATGCTTAAACATGCTATTTTAATTTATGCAGATTGCGTATGTATTATTATAGAATCAATCTTCTATATTTCGATACTTATCAGATGAATTTCTATACAAAACATATTTAAGAACACCACCTGACATATAAATTACCTTTGTGTGAAATTTGCGAAAGATAGGCTCAGCCGTTTCGGAACCCATGCGGAAGAAACTCATACACACACAAAGTGACTTATATATATATATATATATATATATATATATATATATATATAGTAAAAAATAATTATATATATATATGAGAGAGAAATAAAGAGAGAGATAAAGAGAGAGGGAGAGAGAGAAAGACAGAGAAGAAAGAGACAGAGAGAGGAGAGCGCGTGGAGAGTGAGAGTAAACGAAAGAGTCGTAGGGAGAGATAGAAGTGAGTAGCCTGAAAAGCAATCCGATGAGATATTCCTTAACACTTTACCACTTTACTTCTAACAAAAAAAATCTATTTCCGGCTTATTTTTTTTCCAGCTCTTTTTCACTCGTTGGTTTAGTGGTCTTCATCAGTT
This sequence comes from Euprymna scolopes, assembly GCF_053919585.1. Classification (NCBI taxonomy): domain Eukaryota; kingdom Metazoa; phylum Mollusca; class Cephalopoda; order Sepiida; family Sepiolidae; genus Euprymna; species Euprymna scolopes. The sequence continues at coordinate 130,339,686 of NC_136490.1, read as the reverse complement.
CACTGTTTTGATATAATATTGTAATACAACTTTCTATTCAAGTAACTTTTTCCCAACGACTGCAAGGTTGTGGAATTTTCTTCTGTTTTCCTTCTACCTACGTCCTGGTCTTTTCAAGATGAAGGTCAATAGGAATCTCTTGTTTGTGATAGTCATCCTTCGTTCTTGCATCAAGTGGCTTCACGCCCTGTCTTGAGCAATTTCCATTAAACGAATGCCAAGGAGAGTTCTTGAACACATCGACTATATTATTATGTAGTAAATTGCTCATGAGTGAAGATTGTATACCATACATATGAGTGCATATGTTATGTATTATTTGGATTATTCAGACTATTGTTCTAATCTCGACCGATATAACCTGTGATCTTCTTCAAGTGTACCTTATCGAACTCAAGAATATTTCAGTCCAACTCTGGAATTCACACGATCCGTGGCGTAGAGGATAATGCTCTTCGTAAAATTAAATGACACTCTTACTTAGGTTTTAAATTACACTCTTACTTAGGTTTTAAATTACACTCTTACGAAGGTTTAAGGGTTCAATCCTTATTGCGGTCAACACTATAATACAATTGAAGATCACTTTGGATTGCTACCCAGTCATGGTAGACGGTACGAGTGCATGGTACTGCCCATGGATTAAATAAAAGCTTCCGTTCGAAATTCTGCACAGATTCCTGAAATTTCTATGAAAGGATCCGAATTTGACAAGATATATTTGGAGAAGCTCGAAGGTTACATCGACCAAAACTTTGTTCGAATAACAGTAATAAGATGAGAACAAACAATCGAAATAATACGAACCAGCAGGACCTGTGGAAATTTCACGGTAGTTGAAAAATTTTTTAAACACATCATAAATAAAATGAATAAAAAATAAAATAAAACAAATAACGACGAATTTAAAACAATATTTTAGCAAATACTTTTAAAACTGAAAAGAATTGATTCAAAATATCAAGATTTTTTCAATGTAAATTCAACACACAACGCAGTGTTTTTTTTTCTGAATAATTTTTATATAAATTATAAAGGAACAGACGCAAATTCATCTGCACATTTTTTTAATTTTAAAAATAAACTATAATAAAACAACTTACAGTTTCTTCTCAACATGACGTTTTTTTTAAATTATAAAATAAAATAGCCAATTTGAAACTGTAAACAGACAGTCATTTAAATTTTTGGAGATGAGGATGTTTTTTTTTGTAACACTGGACGTACGGACAAGTAAATTAATATTTAGATCATTAATCCTCTTAAAACACCTAAAAAACATAACATATTATTTAGTCTAAAATGACCGTCAAATGAATATAAAACTAAATAGATTCTTTAAAATCGTCTTATTGCAAACATTTGAAATGTTATAATATTTGAAGACAGAATTGGTCAAGTACAAATATAGCAGAGATAACCACAGATAAAAAGGGAGATAACCACAGATAAAAAGGGAGATAAGCACTTACTGTATTTTCCTGTATAGACATTTTGTCTGCAGTCATCGAAATCGCTATTTTGGTAGACGCAGACCTGCTGAGATTGCGAGAAATGGAGACCGCGGCCACAGCTCATTAAGACCGGGAAAGATAAATCACCTTCGCAGTTGTACATTCGGCTACAATTGCGTGGATCTCTCACTAAATGGGAACCCATTTTGCCGGTGATAGTGTCGCAGAGTTGTTTAACGTTTATTGGATACTGTCCGAAAACGGTGCTTGCAAGAAGCACCACAAGAAGAAGTGGACGATACATGATCTATAGGTTTTTAGCAAGGGTCTTCTCGGTTGCCAAGATGGTGTTGATCGTCTTCCTAGTCTGACTAAAATCAGTCAACGATTGTGGCCTTTTATAGCCCTGAACACAAATATTCAGGGTACGACACTTTCATAAATTAGACAATCCTCTACCGACCACAAAATGGTAATCATTATTTGAACAGTTCCTTCTCTCGTTTATTTTTTTCCCTTTATTTCTTATTGAGACGAAAATTCAGAAGTAATACATAAAAACAGAAACGAAATAAAAAAAAATATTAGTAAATACCATTTCAGTTAACGGATTGGTTTGTCTACATTCGCGTGTTATATAAATATCATTTTTGCAAAAAAAAAAAAAAAAAAAAAAAAGAAAGAAAGAAAAATAGCAACAGGATGTATAGGTTTTAAGAAAACAAAGAAACTAGAAGTTTAGAAAAAAAAAGGAAAAATCTTGAAAATGTGTTACTGATTATTTTCGATCAAAGAAATCAACTTCTTATATTCTTTAGACTTAACATGTCCGTGTGTGTGTGTGTGTAATGCGTGTTTGTATGTGTATGTGTGCGGTGTCAACACGGGCACGCCTGGGAACAAATTTTTGTATGTGTATGTGTGTGTATATGTGTGTTTCATTTATATATATATATGTATATATATATATATATATATATCAAACACACGTGTGTGTGTATGTGTGTGTTTGATTTATATATATATATATATATATGTATATATCAAACACACATGTATGTGTGTATGTGTGTGTTTGATTTATATATATATATAAATCAAACACACACACACACACACACATATATATATATATATATATATATATATATATAGATAGATAGATAGATAGATAGATAGATAGATAAAGAGTCCAAGAAAGACAGAGTAAGAGAGAGTGAGAGAGAGAGAGAAAGAGAGAAGAAGCTAACAATAACGAAAGATGATGTGCGTGTGTGTATGTGTGTGTGATCCAAATATTGATATACATAACGATATATAGATAGACAGAGAAAGACAGAGATAGATAGGGGCTAGATAGATAGATAGATAGATAGATAGATAGAGATGAAGAAAGAGATGTTAAATCGTTTTTCAATGAAAAGCATTTCCTTATTTTTCTAGGGTGTTTCTTTACCTTTGGAGTGGTTACAACGCACGACTCAAAACACGCAACAAAAATAGACAAACAGACTCTGATGCAATGATGCCTAGACTTACACAAGTTTCCTGTTGGAATCAGTCGCGGACACTTACATATCCACCTCAAACAAAAAGAAAGACGTGCACACACTTATTCACATATCTTCGGAAATGGATTTCTAACCACCCACAGCGGTAAATATGAACCTGACACAATCCCATTACCTTTAGAACGCAAATACACATTATTGTTCGGGTGTTCTGCATGACACCCTTTTCACGAGAAGGGCGATGATTCTTTTTGAAATGTTTGATTAGTACGCACCTCTATACTCAAAATATAAACAGAATTCCAAAGGCCTGAGTTCAAGTCAAAGCACCTGGCCAAATCTAGTCATAAACCACCGGATAAACATTGAAACACACGGTAACAATATACCTTTATAGACTTGTATACGCAGAACTTATCGATGCTGTTGAAAAATATGCACACAAGTGTATCTATCTATCTATCTATCTATCTATCTATCTATATATATATATATCTATCTATATATCTATAAAAGTGAATATACACACGTGTATATATATTATGTATGTATGTATGCATGCATGTATGTATGTGTGTGTGTGTATTAAATAAAAGCTGTGACTTTATTATACTACACAAATAATAAGGAAAAGTAATAGGTAAAAATAAGACAAAAAGAAATCTCTTTAGACCATGTCATTTCGAAGCATGATGCTTCTCATCAAAAAGAGGAAAAGTGTTAGGATGATATTAAATGCAAATACAGATAAAAACCTGCTTAATAACATCTAGATATAAAATGAATTGCAAGGAATATGATAATATTGTAAGAAAAAATAAGAAATATTAATAGTTTGTATAATATATATATATATATATATGTTTGTATAATATATATAGTAAATTTCCTTATTGTTCTGATGGTATAATAAAGTTATATATATATATATATATATATATATATATATATATAACTTTTACTCCTCATCTTTCATTTAATATATTTATTTGCTCGTTTTCATCTTAATAAGTTTAGCTTTGTTTAAGATATATTCTTTGATAAAATTGTATTATATTACAATAGAAAAATGCGAGCATCAAAAGTAATATGATTGAGCTTAAACATGGAAAAGTAAAGGACTAGTTGCTAAAATTAGAAAAGAAAAGGACAAGATATTCTAGTAAAAAATATAATAAATTTATAACTTAAAATATTGCAGCATTAAGAATTGATTATATAATGTTATAAATTGAAGTTAAAAAATCTTAATGCAACAATATTTTAAGTCATAAATGCATTATATTTTTACCAGAATATCTTATCCTTTTCTTTTCCAGTTTTAACAACTAGCCCTTTACTTTTCCATGTTTAATCTTAACCATATCACTTTTCATGCTCGCATTTTTCCATTGTAATAAATGATTTTTCCAGACTTCCAGTAAATTCACTTTTCTTTGCTTAATTTCAGTCTTATTTTTTTTGCACCCATAAACATAACATGCACATATGTAATAAAACAATATATGGCACTCGTCTGCTTTCAATAAAATCTCCCCAATTATCTCCCTTTCATTCTTTCATTCTCTCTGTTTCACTTGTTACTTCTCTTTTCGCGAATTAGTAACAACAGTAGTTGATCAAGCGACGTGGTTGCTATGGAAACCAGTCATAAAAACGTCGCTCACCTCCTTAAATTTTTTACGATTTTGAACACAAGGAAATTCATCATAACTTTTGTTTTACTGCACGAAATTTGAAATTTTTTTTCACAAAATAGCTGAAAAGGTGATCTATAAACTGTAATAATTGTTTGAAATTTGGTTGAAAAATGAGTGAGCGGCGAAGCTTTAAAGCAGTTCTAAATGACTAAAACGATATAGTTTGCTTAAAATTTTGCGTGTATTATGTATATAAAAGAATAAAAAGGGTTATCACAAGTGTCAATGTTGAGAAGAAAGACAAAAACAAAATGATTTAAGCCAATTATAATAGTAAATATTATTTAGTCATAACTTCTACACAATGATCTAATGTGTGCAATTGTGTTCCATAGTATATTTCTAGGTAAAACCTTTTTATCAAATGTGGATGTTTAAAATCTCTGTAAACATTCCACCCGAGTTTCATGAGATTTAAAACGCGCGACTTATTTGATAACGAGGTCTTACTTCGGAATAACTAATAGAAAATGTATATAAGTGACTAAACATATAATATTTACTATGAAAAAAAAAAGGAAATAAAAACATCACTTCATGTTTCATCCTTCACAACATCGACATGTTTCTATTCGTTGCGTTATGTTAACATTCTTTCTCTCTGTTTCTCTCTCTCTATATATAATGTTTACATATAAATATATAAAATATATTTTTGTAGTTCATGTTATCAATATACTTGAACAATATATACATATATATATATATATCATATAAATAATAAAGAGAGAGAAAGAGAGATAGATAGATAGATAGATAGAGAGAGAGAGAGAGAGAGAGAGAGAGTTATAGAATATGCATATACGCTGTAAGGTTAGATGATGAAAAACTTTTCACGTCCAATTGATTTACTTTCTGTCAGGTATAAAACGATAATCTGAATCATTTCTAACAATAAAAAATATAGAAAATAATTAATTGATTTGTATAATAATAAAATAAATGAAATACTTTTTTTTCCGCCAGTGTGGCTACATTTCGGAAACATGCGTGCATATTACGGCAAGCAAAACCAATAAAAAACGTTCGTTTTATGAATATATATTTATTGATCACCAGAAAAGGTTAAAATTGAAAAAGAACACAAGTCTCACCAATATGTAATATAGTACTAAGGAACATTAGCAAAGACGACGAGTCTAATATAAGAAGGGAGTTTCAAATTAATAAATACCAGAATAACATATTCTATAATAATAAGACTATATTCAAGAATATATTCTATAATAATAAGACTATATTCAAGAATAGGAATAATGCAATGAAATAATTGATAATTTTAATGATAATTTTAAATGATTTGTTGTAGGTGAAAAATACTGCACCTTTACCAATATTTTAATCATAGTCATTTGTTTTCCTAGTTTTGCATATGAAGTACAAAATATCTGATATTTCCCCAAAACCTCTGGCCTTGATGAAGGAGAGACTAAAACTTGCTGCTATGGTTTCAAATGATCTGAAATAACAGCAAGAGGAGACTTGATTTCAATATTTCTCATATTCTATATCTCCTCGCTTTGGTTTTCACACATACAGTAAATTTCACAGTGTATAAGGATTATTTGATACTGGAGATATTCATAATCATTCCCTATTCCCAAAAGAGAGGAGATATAACATATGAGAAATATTTGGAATCAAGTGTCCCCTTGCTGTTATTTCAGATCATTTGAAAACATAGAAGCAAGTTTAAATTTTCCCTCCATCAAGGCTAGGGATTTTGGGATATATATATATATATATATATATATATATATATATATATATATATATATATATATATATATATATTCCAAAGCCAAAAATATATATGTTTATAAAATAAAATACGCATCAAGTGCGCTTAAAAGCCATATCATATCGTAATATTAGGAAAATAAGCAAATATTTTACTTATTTGAAATTTATAACATAAGTATATTTCGGAGCTATACTCCATCCTCAGTATGTTGTTTTCTTTCTTTTTTTCCTTTTCTTCTTCCTTGCCATGTTGTAAAGTTGGAGAAGTCAAAAGTCTGTTTGTAAAGAGCCGCGCATTGTATCTCAGCGATTGTATTTTGAAATGTAGGAATGTGCGTAGGTAACGCGAGAATAACGTCAAGAATATGAATTCCATATAGAAACGTTGATTTACGTTTCTGAATTTTTGAGATGAGGATTGGCTATTTGTATTATTATTCATCGGACTACTGTTCTCATCTTGAGTGTGATTTTCACAACGTTTCGGTCGATATACTAAGGACCTCTATCCAGTCACGGCTGACGGAACAAGAGCATGCTACCCCTGTGAAGTAAATAAAGGATTCCGCTAGATATTCCGTCCAAATTCCTGAGTTCGACAGAAACATTCCCGAGTTCGACAAAATAGATCTGAAGAAGGTCGGAGGTTACATCGACTAAAACCTTGTAAAAATCACACTCAAGATGAGAAAAGTAATCCGATGAAAAATAATACAAACGTTGATTTAATTTGAATTAAAAATACGCTTAAAGTGCGCTTGAAAGTCAAATCACAACGTAATAGCAGGAAAATAAACAAATATTTTACTTGTTTGAAATTTATAACATAAATATATTTCGGAGTTATACTCCATCCTCAGTTTTTTTTTCTTTCTTTTTTACTTTTTATCCTTGCCATGTCGTAAAGTTGGAGAAAGAAAAGTCTATTTGTAAAGAGCCGCGCGTTGTATCTCAGTGGTTGTATTTTGAAATGTAGGAACTGTGCGTAGGCAACGCGAGAATTTTTCATTTTTAGCCGTCGTGATCCTTCGTTTTCCTTCAATTTTTTTCACACAAAACATGGCATCAATATTTTATAAAATTTTAAAATAAAGTTTTAATAGGGGAATTATAAAAACAGTGACATATCGAAATCATTACTGACCTATTTACATTACACTTTTTTCAAATTGATTCGAAAACGAGATACTTTTTACTTTAACTTAACTCTAATTTGCTTTCCTGACTGCTGGAAAACTGCTTCTGTAGTACCAGTTTACAAGAATTCTAGCGGAAGAACTGACGCATTAAATTATCGCCCCATTAGCCTCCTCCCACTTTCCGCCAAAATATTTGAGCCCATAATTAATCAAGCTCTAGTTCATCACCTTACAGCTACTAAATTTCTGACTAACCAACAATACGGATTTAGACAAGCTCGTTCGATAGCAGGTGAGGGTAGAGCGGTAGCTCTAGGTATACTAAGGGCTTTGACAAGGTTTTGCACGATGATGTTCTCAGGAAAACCAGATCTTACGGTATCACTGGAGGAGTACTTAACATAATTAGATCTTTCTTAAATAGGAGAAGAATTCAGATTGTCCTCAATGGTCGTACATCTAAACAATATGATATAAATCCGGGAGTTCCTCAGGGGTTGATCCTTGGACCTTTATTATTCCTAATATTCATAAATTACCTCCCTGATGAAATTATTTCCGAGATAAGTATATTTGATGATGACACCACGTTCTATAACAGGTACGAGGGGAAAACAAATGAACAAATATCTAAGGAAATGGCAAAAACACTAGAGGAAGACATCAAATCTGTAGTTGAATGGGGACAAAAATGGATGGTCACATTCAATGCTGCCAAGACTAAGCTTGTTTCCTTCAGTAATTACAAGAAACCTTCTCAACCACCAATAGCTATGACTAAAGACACATTACCTGAATGTACTTCTTTCAAACTCATTTGCTTTACGTTTATAGGGAACATGAAATGGAACATATGCATTGAGAGCATTGCCTAAGCTGCTGCGAAGAAGGCGGGCTCCCTCTACCGTGCTAGAAAACTACTTACGCCTGAAAGTATACTGTATCTCTACAAGGTCACCATTCGCCCATGTGTGAAGTACTGTTGTCACATTTGGGCTGGTGCATCTACTACTTGCCTCTCGCTCTTATACAGGGTTCAGAAGAGAATCGCAACCTGATAGGTCCTGAACTATCTTCTAAGCTTCAACCCCTGTTCCATCGACGTAATGTTGCATTTATCTGCCTGTTCTACAAGTATTTTAATGGTGAATGCTCCGACGAGCTTCAAGCCCTTGTACCCCTCGACGTAAATACTCCCGACAAACCCGGCAAGCAGCAAAATCCCACCCCTACACAGTGGAGATCCCTAGATATAAGAAAGCCTTCTACTCTAATAGTTTCTTCCCCAGAACTGCTAGACTTTGGAACTCCCTTCCGAGTTCCTGCTTTCCCAACTGTACTGACATTCAGAAGATCAAGTGTAATGCAAACAGATATCTCGCTGCTCAACTCCCTACATAGTATCCTTGCAACTTATGTCCCCGATAGTAGCTCCTTACATCAAATTGGCACTGTGCCCTGTTTGGTGTGAAAATAGAATAATAAAAAAAATTAATTCGTTTTTCAAGTTTGCTGGGAGGGCTGCACAGCATTAAATATGTTTTCCGGACTACATTTTATTGTAGGAAAATTTTATTTTTATTAAAAGAAATTCCTTTTTGCAGGTATTTTTTTTAATAGTGAAATTATTCGTTTATATTCCACTTAGGCAACACCAGAACATGGACCCTGCTTATTAAAAAATAATCGCAAAAGCATGCTCAAACTGTTCTTATTTTAGAGTAACAAACCGAAATAAAGTCGTCAAATTTGTGTTAAATGTTTTTGATTTAAAATGGTTTCGTTGTTTTGTTTTTGCGGCATATTAACCCTTTTAGGTTATTTCGATAAAAGAGTTAATGTTTTAGTTCGTAATATTTTAAAGGATTTAATGGACGCTATTTTTATATAAATAATTTTTAGATCAATTTGCTTTGTAGGCGTATATATCGTGTAAATAGTCTATCATCAATACATTCTATTTACGTGATAGACGAGACCCTGAAAGATACTATTATGTTGGTGCAGAAATAATGTCGCTTTTTTGACGTTCAACTTCATGGCAAAAAACGACATTATTTCTGCATCAACCTAATATCACACCGGATCAGTAGACCTAGCAACTAAGACAGGATTCACACGCTTCAAAGACATATTCCCCTCATCAGCTGCGGTTTGGAATGATATCCATAACTCTAGAGTATAGAAAAGGCTTGAGTATTTCACAGAATTTGAAAATAGGGTAAGCAGAAAAAATATAGAGAGGTCCGGAAAATTTGGATTTCGGGTTGGTGAGGTTGGATATTAGGGATCACCTTTTCCAAGGGCGTCAAATGCGGATTAATGTCATGTACAGATCATAATCTATTTAACTTATAAATGATAGGTACTACAACTTCAATGTGGAGATTACCTTGGTGAAATAACGTATAGCTCTACCCACCCTAGTGCTCCCAAATTGGTACTTCGCCATCGGAAGAATTTTAAGATCATACCCAGAACCAAGATTGAAACAAGTGATTCAATTGTTGTGTAGGCGTTTCCTGTGTAATAAATACAGTGCTATTAAAATCTATATATCTATAAAAGTAAAAATGTCTCTGTGTAGGTGTTTGTGTGTCTGTGTACATTTCTCTCCCAAATAACTCTATCAATTTTCGGTCTAGACTGACCTCTGCGGTCTCTACCAAATTACTCAGCCAATTCCTGATCTAAACTTTTGAAATTTTACATAAAGGATATTCAGAGATAGAGAAAACTTCAGAATCGGTTTGGGTCGAAAATTTGAGCTGCCAAAGGGTGAATGTTCAAAAGATTTGATCTTTGCGGTGTCTAGCAAACTACTCAGTTAATGTTTGGGCTAAACATTTGAAATTTATACATAACGGGCATTCAGACATGCGGCAAGTATTTTAATCAGTTTTAGGGCGAAAATTTGAGTGCCAAAAAGTCAAAGTTGAAAGAGTTGACCATTGCAGATTCTACGAAATTTATGGCCAATTTTGGGTCTAAAGACTTTAAATTTAAGATGTAGGCAACTTGGAATTGGGTAAAACTTTTTCTTTTGATTTTAGACCAAAATATTAAATGTTGAGGGTTCAAAATTGGGGTTAAATAAAAAAAATTGACCTCTTCGGTCTGTACGAAATTACTCAGACAAATTTTGGTCTAAACATTTGAAATCTTACATAAAGTGTATTCACACGGAGGGCAAGTTATGAACAGTACATAGGGCCCGAGCAAAGCCGGGTTAAACTGCTAGTAAGAGATAAAATAATGTTTATGTTTCGCTATCCTCGATTAGACTTGTTTTATTTCACTTTAGTCGAAGTTCTCAGAAATCAAGAGACTCCTTCCTGGAGCTAACACTTGATCTCTATTTAGGATGCATATATATTCGAATATTCCATTAAGGTTCTTCTTAACCTCTTAAACACTAAGTTATATTAAAGAAGTTAGAAATATTATTTTCCTCTCCTCAATTGACCATTTAAATAAGTTATAGTATACTTTTCTTGCAGTCTCTTGGCTTTATTGGATTCTAGGGCAATAATTTCTTTTGTCTAGTAGAGTATTTAGCTTCGTGATGTTACTTAAAGTAACATTACTTGCACTATTTCTTATAAAAATTAGTATGAATTAGCCATACCGAGGAGATCTTATTTGGGCCGTAAATACTGTGATTTTAAGTATTTGGTCAGAAAAAATATCCTCATGTCAGGTTTTCCTGACAAACCTGTATATATAGAGAGAGACGTTAAACACACGAGGATAGTGTCTAGTAGACATTCAAGTTCTTTTCAGTAGGAATTCTTCGCACTGGTATTAGCATTCTCATGATATTTTAAAAAAGTTTTTCTCGTGATAAATTGTAAGCGGGGTATAATGCTTTATACATGTACGAATAAGTGAAAAATATAATATATGTATTCTCAAACTTTTAGAATTTAACAATGTATTTATTTTATATTTTCCATGTTCGTTGGGAGTAGGGTTAGTTTGAACAATTACATAAATTATTATAATAAAATAAGTTACAGTATACTTTTCTTGCGGTCTTTTGACCTTACTGGATTCCAGGACAAGAACTCCATTTGCCTGCTAGAATATCCAGCTTCGTGCTGCTACCTGAGAAATCATCACTTGGAGAAGGTGCACCATTCTCCGATGCATAGAGTATTGTTGCCACATCTGGGCTGGTGCATCTACTACTAGCCTCTATCTCTCTTGGATAGGACCCCAAAAAGAGTTTCCGATCTAATAGGCTCCACTTTGCCAACTAAGCTCCAACCCCTGCTTCATCGCCGCAATGCTGCATCTCTCTGCCTGTTTTACAAATATTTTAATAGAATATGCTCTAATGAACTCGTTGCACTTGTGTCCCCCCTCGACGTACATATTCCTGACAAACCCGCCGAGCAACAAAATCTCACCCCTTCACTGTTGAAGTCCCTAAATTCCAGAAAACTTTCTACTCTAATAGTTTCTTCCCTCGAACAGATAGACTTTGGAATTCCCTTCTTGCTACCTGCTTTCTTGACTGTACTGATATGCAGAAATTTAAATGTAATGTAAACCAACATCTTGTTAATCTTTCCTAGGCGTGGTCCCAAGTAGTAGCCCCTTACGTTCAAGTGGCAATATGTCTTGTTTGGAGTAAACATGAGTAAAATAAAAATAAAAATAAAATTAGTAAGACAATTCCGATCCTCACTAGGAGTCGAATGGAAACAGTTTTTCGACTAAAAGACCGAAAATAATCAGGTCAGTATATAATGGGAATACGGTTCTTAAGTAAGACTAAAATGTTTAGAATGGATTATGGCTGTCATACTGTTCTTCTAAGGTGTCCATTTGGCTACTTTTTAACCCATCTCTCTGATATTTTCTCTTACTGTTCTTCTCTTTGTCATAAACGTCTATTTAAACCATACACATCGGCGCCCGAGTGTTTTTCATCCACAATATTTTGTTTGTGACACTATAAAAAGATTAACTTACAAGGATAACGGACTATTTCTAATCGGTTTTCGTTTTCACCAGAATTTACTTCTACCAGATAGATTGTCTTTTTCAAGTCCAAGGAGCTTCATCCACCTCTTGTATAGTAACCCGCTAGAATACCACAGGGAGACTGACAGGTACCACACCACGCCCAGGAATGACGTGGAATTATACAATGCACCCTCATATCTACGAGGGTCATCCCAAAAGTAAACCGCCTATATTTTTTAAATCAGAAAGTTCAAGAGTTACGAAGACAGGAGTGCTACCATTAAAACGAGCGACCATTTGTGCTTCAAAATTTGTTTTTTTGCATAGTCACCACGATTACCAATGCACTTTGCCCGGGAATTCAATGACGCATCTCTGTTTCTGACGCACGTCCTTGTAAGGGGTTGCTTTCTTAGAATCTCACAGGCCAATATCTGCAACAAAGAGATGAAAATTTCATGTCAAGAATGTATTAATTCAAATGTAATTTGCCCCCCCCCCCTTTATGATTCATTCGGGCGGAATTAAAAACTAGGATACATTACTTTTGGAACGTGAGTTAATTTGGGATTAAGTAACCTTAAAAGTTACGATAGTCTGTAAAGCAAAAACAACCAGACCATATAAGCAAATTGAGTTCTCAGGAGTAGATTTTTTTAATTTTGACTTTAATTTAATCATTTTATATAAGTTTATTATTTCATCTGTTTTATTATTTTATTTGTTATATTATTTCATCCGCTTTATCATCTCATCCGTATTTTTATTTCATCTATTTAATTATTTCATCTGTTTTATATATATATATATATATATATATATATATAACCATATGTATATATATAATCATGTATTACATATAGGTGTGTCTGTGTGTGTAATTAGCAATTGCTTTTATAGAAAATCATACAAAATCAATGACTTATCCCTCCTACATTTTATCTGATGATCTCCTTTGGCAATAAAACATGAACGTTTCTGTGTAGCTTGCCTGCCATAAGTATGTTTTCATGTTATGTGGGTATAGAAATAAAATTCTCCGATGTGATTCTCTGACGTCCTTTTCTGACGTGATTTTCTGGTGTGATTTCCATTTTGCGCACACGTTTTTTTTTATAATCTTTTTTCATCTTTGCCATGACGTCAGAGGTCCGTCATTTGCATCCAGCTGCCATACGCGCGTTCGCGCTCTTTTACAGCAGTGGTAATTGATTATACGTTCATGTTTTACTTGATCCTTATTGTGTTTTCTGCTGACGTCATCTTTAATCTATACTCCTAAAACCCCCTTTTTTATTTGTGTTGATATTCATATTAAAAACTCTATTTTTTTCCTATATATTTAAAACGAAAATACAACTTTGTTATATATGGTTGGTGGAATTGCATTCATCTGCAAAAGATCTAGCTAATTTGCATATTCTTCTAAACATTCATTTAAATAAATTCCTCATTATTTTTTCGGTTTTCTTATAGGATGATCATCTTTAGTTAACTATTACATGTACTTATATTCATGCAGATATTCTACATGATTTATACTTGCGTAATATTTGCGTAAAAAGGTTATAGTAGACAGCAAACCTCGTTCTATATATAGTTATGTATGCGTATATATATTATTTTAAAAATTTTGCTAACTGAATTCCTCTGTTAGTTTTTAGTCTACAGACATGGAACTTAATATATAAGCTATTCGAACCCATACGAAACTTTATATCTGGGTTTTTGCCGGGGAAAATCAGTGCAAAAGTGTGAAAATGTAAGAAATGGAATTTGCTAGGTGAAGGTCGAACGACAGCATTACGAATATGTATGCGTAACGTAATAGCCATTGGTTTATTCTTTCATTTTTAGCCTCGCAACAAACATGTCTTCATAGCTTAGGCATTAACGTCAAAGGAAAAAGTAAATCGTAAGCTGAACGTTTTGGTTTCAATTTTCGGTAGTGGCGCACGAGTCATTTATTTTTAAAACTTTTAAAATCATTACTATATATTGGGTCCATAGAATATGATAATAAATACGAAATTTGCATTAATCAAAATATCATATTTAAGCGTATTTTACGACCGAGCAATGCCGGGCGGCCTACTAATTTACTAGAAATCAACATCGACCGTCATAGTTGCAAATAAAAGAGAGCATTATGTAACAGTTCATACATTTATTAAGACATGCATCTGTTCTGATATTGCACTTCGGCTTTCATATCCTTTGTCAGTGTGGAAGGAATCATTCTAGACTGATACAATTAATATTTTTGTTCCAATCCAATGTATCCTATTTTGAGGAAACGGATTTTTCACACATTAAAAATAAACATATGTGTAGCTCTGCCCTCGTGGGACGAGGCAACTAAATAAACAGACGTTGGTTAGTATTTTCGGCTAATCTTCAGATTAGCACCGGGGCGAGCTTGCGATAAAATATGTATAGGCGAAAAAATGGTTTTACTCTTTTGTAAGATCATGACGAACTTTTTGGAGTTAAAATCTATTTAATACTAGCATGAATGCCCGGCGTTGCCCGCGTGTTTGGAGGTGTGTGTTGAGCAAAAAAAAAAAAAAAAAAAAAGTGGTAGTAGGAAGGCAGGCTCGAACCCGTACCGCGAAGCAGGAAAAGAACATGAAAAAACGTGACGTCTTTGCTGTTACGATCACCACCAAATTGGAAGTGACGTAGGTTTAAATAAAGGCTAGACAATCGAAAAGAGGGGATGACTTTCGAAAATATCGATGCAAAAAACAGCCCCTTCCTGTAGAAAAGTGCCTAGTTGAGGGTGAAGAAATTAATGTCGTTAGCCAATTTTTCGGTATTTGTCGTCTGAAGGGTCGAGCTTAAAAATGATACTGATCTTGTGAAAATCCGTCGCCTCTGTCGAAAGTTTTAGGCAGACATGCAAACATACATACATAGATTTATATATTTGTAGCTCAAATTTTCGACCCAAACCGATTAAGAAGCTTGCCCTATCTCTGAATACCCTTTATGTCAAATTTCAAATGTTTACACCAGAAATTGTCTGAGTAATTTGGTAGAGACAGCAGAGGTAAATTGTTTTTACTTTGACCCCTATTATGACCCCTTAACATTTATTGTTTTGGACTCACATCAAGTTATAAAGTTATATCCATGTTCAAGGAACCTATATCTAAAATTTCAAGTGTTTATACCCAAAATTGTCGGAGGAGTTTGGTAGAGTTCTCAAAGGTAAAGTCGTTGAACTTTGACCCCTTAACACCCAAATTTCTGACCGAAAACGGTTTACAAAGATTTTCCCAAATCTCACTATCCTGTCTATCAAATTTTGAGTCTGTGGATTTTAAATTGACATAGTTATAGCGTAGGGAAATGTACACAGACAGACACACAGACAGACACACTTTCACTTTTATAGTTATATAGATTACGCATGAAATCTATAAAAAACACTTTTTAAATGAGTAAATATGAGAATATAATTGATGTTTTTCTAAAATGTTAGAAAGGAAATCATCGGTGAATCGTATACGGGGTTCACATCGTGCAACGTGCTGAACAGTTATATTCCACACTGACGATTCCATGAGGATGAAACATATACTGTGCAGATGATTATCAAATATTTATTACTAAAAGATTATATATATATGTGTGTGTGTTTGTATTATTTCATAATCCCTATATATAATAAAAGAGGCGCAGTACCCCCCTGGACCAAAACACTGTAGGTTTACAACAACAGATGCCACATACAAATTTATTATGTCTAAACTTTCGATCCCCGTCTTATTTAATTACACTACGTCGTTTCATACACAGTTATTCTCTATATTTAGATGCTACATCGTATCATCCTCGGAGAGGTATCATCATTATAGCCCAAATCTTTAGACGAAGTAGTTTGTATTTTCCCCTCTCCCTGGCAAGTCCTCCCACTCTCCCAGAGAAGACGGGGTAAATATATAACCATAGCACCTATTTTGCCATCACACCCTTATTAACTGGATTAAACACTCTTACAAATACAACTACCATTACACTTCACTATTCGAAAATAATGATTTCTCCCCAGTAACATTTCTTCCTATTCTCATTGGCTGTTTACTAGAAATTCTATCATTCCGGATCATACAAAAAACTCACACATCAGCCCTTATTCAAAATGTCTGCTCGATCTTCACGCATTTATTGTTTACATCTAATGAATACCGTTCATTCGTTCTTAACCGTTCAAGCTTTCTTCCTTTACTCAATTGACTTAATCAATGTCATCCAAACCCATGAGACGATTTTTTGTTATATAATTAAACAATCAATACCTTTTTCAATGATAAACAATATTAATATAAATATAAATATTAATAAACAATATTAATATAAATATAAATATTAAATTATCAGAACATATAAAAAACTTTAAACAATATAAATAGAACATTTTTTAAAAAATAATTTTAAACTATGAAAACATTTTTAAGATAACGTAGATGTAATTATGTATATAAACATCTGGACCACTTCGATCATAGAAACTATGAACATGAGGCAATTATTCATCACGAAAACTTCATTGATCCGATTGACCCCTCGATACACATGCAAACCATAGAAGGTTTATGGTCTCATTGTCAAAAAAAAAAAAACAACAACAAAAAACAAAAAACAAAATACAACCTCCCACCCCCTCCAGAAAAATTGGAAACAAGGAAACTTTTGGGACGCATATAATAAAATTCATGTGGCAAAAAAAAGGAAAAGGAAGAAGTCTTTCCTCGTATAATGAAATGCATTTGTGAACAACATTTATTTTTAAATAAAACATTAAAATGTTTAAAATTATAAACAGTTCTATTTACATTGTTTAAAATTAAAATTGAAAAAGGTTTGTGAACAATATTTCTTTCAAAATTATAAAAGAATCTATTACTGTTTTCTAAAATTAAAAAGTTCTATTTATATTGTTTATGATATAATAAAAATTCTGTATATATTGTTTAAAATAAATATTTGTTTATTATTTAAAGAAAATGTCCTGTTTAAGCACGCGCATATTTTTGGCGCACAACTATGGCCAGGACTTTTAACATAAAAAATTATATTGTTTAATAATAATGTTGGGAAAACTACGTATTTGCGGAAAATTTAAATGTGATATTCGTGTATAGCATACCCGAAAATCTATAAAAGTCATCATTTCAAAGGAAAATGTTCAGGTGGAAACCAAATAAAAAAGTTCGGTACTTATGTATTTTTTGTTATCGTACTGAAATAATAACGTTATTATTTCGAAAGTCATTCTTATCACGGGGAGGGGATGGTGTTTTTTTTTACTATTCTGTGCTTCTATCTAACAATTTAATAAAAAAGCCTTATCTTTATTTGTTTATTTTTTATTATCGAAATGAAAAGAAAAATCTCATTTGTTTTTTGGGTAATTTCTTTTTTGTTTGTTTTGGGGTTAATTTTTATTTTATTTTCTTTCCTCACGGTGATAAGTGACATAATTGCAACCAAGCATTGCAGTAATTAATGAAAGAAATAATAAATGATAAATACACGGAAGAAGTTTCATTTCATTTTCGTTTAATTTCCTTTGGATAGGATTCCATGTTTTCGTTCTTAAATAAATTTGTACTTCCCAATAAAATTTTGAGTCGAACTATTTCAGCCGCGAAGGACGGTAGGTTGCCAGTCAACATTACCACAGCTTCAATGGCTAAATGGATGTTTTTTCCTACCTTCCAACAACAACAACAACAACAACAACAACAACAACAACACTATACTCTTTTTTCGAGATGGTGGACACGCTTCCACCGGGCAACGCCGGTTAGCGGGTACTGCTAGTTTTATATAAAATATTACGAAATATAATATTTTATGTATCGATTTTTAGTATTTACTTCAACAGAGCTCAATACGTGATGATGGATAGGTAGTAATTATGGTAATATATATGGCAATTGAGGTATAGAGTGGCGTCCGTGTTTCATCCAGTAAGAGAATCATATTTTACCATGAAGATTAACTAAGGACATGAAACGCGGAAGCCTCTGTGTAACTAAAAGGTATTTCAATATGCACAAGTGTTAATGTTGCAAAAAATAAAATATAACATATAGCAAATTTTTTTTTTGAGGGGGGGTGCGTTACCTAAATGCTTAAGAAGGAAACTCCATATAGGAAGCGTCCACGTTTAACAAAACTAAATATTCAAATACGACTAGACTGCTCTACAGTAACGATCTCCAGAGCTGCATTGAACGATGCAAGAAATGCGTAACACTGGTGGTTCCTATGTAGAGAAAGACTAATAACTGTGGCAAGTTTTGTTGCTCTACTGCTATGAGAAATAGGTCATTGGCATTAAATATTGAACACTTGCAAGAAGTTTTAAGGGAAAAAACTTTTTATTCATTCTATAAAACAACGTTAAATTGTGGGAACTTGAAGGCTAAATGTCTATGACATGTGCGTCAAATAAGAGGTATTTCGAGAACTTATAACGTTATTGTTACTAATGCTATTTGTTTTGTGCTCGTTGCTTTCTTTTATTCTTGCTTTTACATTGGGTCAGTGTCTCATTAAACAGTGGAAATGTGGAGACAGTGAAAAAAATAAAACATGTTCTAAGTCGATTATCTACCTTCCTTATTTTGGCATCCGTCAGAAGAATTTTTCTCATTTCATGTCAAATACTTTCCCTTCAGATGGACTTTTAAACATTTTGTTTCTGTAAATAAATATGTTTGTGCTATACCCACGTAACATGAAAACATAATTATGGCAGGCAAGCTACACAGAAACGTTTATGTTTCATTATCAAAGGAGATCATCATACTGAATGCAGCGATGATAAGTCATTGATTTTCTATGCAATTAGTGTTAGATATAAAAGCAATTGCTAATTACACACATACATGTATATGTAATAAATGATTATATATATATATATATATATATATATATATATATATATATATATAAATATATATTAGTTAATAAAAATATGATTAGTCCCCGCGGCAAAACGTTTTAAATAATAATAATAATAATAATAATAATAATAATAATAATAATAATAATAATAATAATAATAATAATAATAACAACAACAACAACAACAACAACAAAAACAATAAAGACTTTCGCTGGCGAGGACTACTATTAACCGTAACCAGTTATACATTCCTTTTGAAATTTTCATCCCTATTTTTCTCGTTATGTACTGAATATTTTTTAATGAAATATGTTCCTTATTAAATTTTAAAGATTTTCTATTCTGCAAGAAGTTTTAAAAAATTTAATCTAAAAAAGTTATTTTAAAGTTTTTGTTAAAAAAATTCACTTTTTCTCATTATTCAGACCTGTATTACAAAGAGGGGGTTGCAA
Organism: Euprymna scolopes; assembly: GCF_053919585.1. Lineage (NCBI taxonomy): Eukaryota > Metazoa > Mollusca > Cephalopoda > Sepiida > Sepiolidae > Euprymna > Euprymna scolopes. The sequence continues at coordinate 130,319,788 of NC_136490.1, read as the reverse complement.
AAAATGAGTTGTGGTGTGAGGAGAAATACAAACTGAAACAGGGAGAATATTCAGACCTGTAATAATACAAAGAGGGGGTTGCAAAAATTAGTTGTGGTGTGAGGAAAAATACAAACTGAAATAGAGAGAAGAAGAGTTTTAAAATATAATCCGAAAAAGATAAATTACAAGTTAAAAAGCATTTCATCCAAGGCATGGAAATTGTTAAACAAAATGTTTTTACTATAGGCTTTAAAAATAAAGGTACAAAATTCAATTTGAAATTTATTTATCTTCAAAGTGAACTTTTATAAATTTTACAAAGTAAGGTGTAAAATTTTTATTTAAATTGAATCAAAAAATTACCTTGGATTTATTTTATGTAATGTACATTTTGTTGCAATTTAAAAACATTATCTTTCATCTAGCAATTAAATATAGATATAAAATTTTACATTGATTTTTTTTAAAGTGCATCAGAATGTACATTACATAAAATAAATCCAAGGTAATTTTTTGATTCAATTCAAATTAAATTTTTATACCTTACTTTGCACTTTGAAGATAAATAAATTTCAAATTGAATCTTGTACCTTTATTTTTAAAGCTTATAGTAAAAACATTTTGTTTTACAATTTTCATGCCTCGGATGAAATGCTTTTCTAACTTGTATATATATATATATATATATATATATATATATATATATATATATATATATATTGCGTTTTATTTTTTATTACCGTTTTTTTCTGTTCAGTTACATTTCTGTTTTAGCTACACGACCATTTTTTGGGCCTTGTGTAGTCTCCTCAGACTTTACAGAAAAGTTCGTTTATGGTGGAATGAAGGAATGAATGATGTCAGGGGAGGGTGCGAGAAAAGCGGAAAGAGAAAAGGGGGAAGGTGGGAGGTGGGGTGCTTGGTCGGTCGGTAATGCTTTAGTTTTGGAGTTCAAGTACATTAGGTGGTTGTGGGGGGTCTGGGAAGTTCCTCTCTGGTGTGACTATGGACATAGGGATATATGGAGGGGGAGGGAGATATGTAGGGGTAAGGAGAGGGGGTTACTTTAAATTTCGGGTTCTAAGGTTTAGATTGTTGGCCTCTCGTTAGTGAGATGATTTCTTGGTAAGTATGCCTTGACCTGTTGGGTGATCGCTTAGGGTGGGAGGCGGGGGGGGGGGTTACGATTCGGTTTATCTATTTGATTTTTATTTTTTATTTATTTATTTATTTTTTTAATATTTTTTTATTTATTTGTTGTTAAGTGCTTTGATAAGGTTAGCCTTGAGGTCAACGGGAGCAATGCGGGTGTATATGTATGCATGTATGCATATGCGCATGTGTTTACATGTTGAGGCGGAGATGTATGTGTACATGTGCATGTTTCTTTATGTGTATGTGTGTGGGTATGCGCGCATGTGTGTGCTCGCGCGTAACACGAGTTGGTTAGCCGACATTTATCTCGAGGAATAAAACTAGATCCAGTATAAAATAATAGTTTTCTCCATGTGTTTTAAGCGAGGTGGAATTCATAAACATTGCTGGGGAAGCATGATTTAATATACTGTTTTGTTTTTAAATTTCCGAAACAGTGTTTCATGGTAAACAACTCATGATCCCTTTAACAACATTGCCACTATTTGTTTGTTTATGTAAATTAAACAATTTAGCGATACTGGAGTTTAATTGACTTACAAAATAATGTTCAAACCATGGACAAATATCTTCTTTTTTTCTAGTTTTATAGGTTTTAAAGATATATATATATATATGATTGCAAATTTGCTTTTATAAAAGCTGTATATAGCCTGAAGTTGTCTCTAGTTACTTGTTACTAGCTGACCGAAACATGCTCATGACTCTGTAGCAACATTTTACTGCTTATGTAAAAACAAATAATAAGTATATAAGGACCTTTGTCAGTCTGTGTATGAGTTCGTTCTCTATGGACTCAAAAAAGGCCTGTTTTATTCTTATGAAATTACACATGAAGGAACAATATGTGTCTGGCAGTGTTCTTAGATAAGTTTTGTATCGGAATATCTTCAATAAGTTTCGATAATCGATAATCGATATAACTCGATGAAAGAAGGACCAAGCGATTTTGATCAAAGTTAACACCTTACAGAGTTTAAAATCACAAATGAAAGGTCCGACATAAAATCAACATTAGATTCTTTGATATGACAAGACGCGCTCGAAATAAATTTTTTTGTTTAAAGCAAAATTGAACCATATTTTTCATTTTAAAGTTAAATTCAAGCAATTATCAACGCACAAGCAAAAAGGCCAAACATATAAAATCAAGAATAGTTTTTTCGATATGACGGGGGAGGGGGCGCTCAATATGAATGTTTTTGTTTAGGGCAAAATCGTAACATGGTATTTGACTTTTGCATTTTAAATTTAAATTCAAGCCGTTATATATGAAAAATCTTATAACACCAGCAGTAGGTTCTCTACAGTGCAATGCAGACTATAATGTATTGTGAATTAAGTTACTGCGGGAAGGCATGGGAAGCTTTCTTCCCTGTGCACCTCGATGGGTCCCCAACCATAGCAGGCAATCAATCGATTTGATTAAAAAATGGGCGATTTCACTAATTTCGATGGCAATAAAAATATGGGAGTGTGAAATATTTGTTGATCATGATTCAATTCCGGGCCATGTCGGGTCTCCCGGCTAATATATATATATGCTCAGGTGCATGCTATCATAAAAAACCTTGACACCTCAAAAGCATGTGGACCCGATCTTATCCCAGCTGTGCTATTAAAAAAGTGCTCAGCCGAAGTAGCTCCAGTTCTCTCCAAACTCTACAACAAATGTCTCAATGAAGCTTGCTTTCCGGGCTGTTGGAAAACTGCTTCTGCTGTACCAGTATTCAAGAATTCTGGCGAAAGGACAGACCCATCAAATTATCGCCCCATTAGCCTCCTCCCACTTTTTGCCAAAATATTTGAGACCAGAATTAACCATGCTCTAGTCCATCATCTTACAGATGCTAAACTACTGACTGACAAACAATATGGATTTAGACAAGCCCGTTCCACAGCAGACATCCTCACCGTGATCTCTGAACGTATATACCAATCACTGGACAAAGCGGGGGAAGGCAGAGCGGTAGCTCTAGATATATCTTAGGCTTTTGACAGGGTATGGCATGAGGGTCTCCTCAGGAAGATTAGATCTTACGGTATCACTGGTAGAATACTTAACATAATTAAATCCTTCTTAGATAAGAGAAAAATCCAGGTAGTCCTCGACGGTCGCACATCTAAACAATATGATATAAATGCGGGAGTGCCCCAGGGTTCTATCCTTGGACCTCTATTGTTCCTGATATTCATAAATGACCTCCCCGACAACATTGCCTCTGAGATGGGTATATATGCTGATGACACTACACTCTATGGCAGACACGACAGGAAGACGAATGAACACATTTCTAAAGAAATGGCAGAAACACTAGAGGAAGACCTCCAATCTGTAGTGGAATGGGGACAAAAGTGGTTGGTCGCGTTCAATGCTGCCAAGACTAAACTAGTTTCATTCAATAATTACAAGAAACCCTCTCTACCACCAATAGCAATGGCCAACGACCCTTTATCTGAGAGTCCATCTTTCAAACTCCTTGGCCTAACGTTCACAGGAAACATGAGTTGGAACAATTACATTGAAGGCATTGCCAGGGCCGCTGCAAGAAAGGTAGGCTCTCTCTACCGTGCTAGAAAACTACTAACACCCGAAAGTATCCTGTACCTCTATAAGGCCACCATTCGCCCATGTATGGAGTATTGCTGCCACATCTGGGCTGGTGCGTCTGCTACTAGTCTCTCGCTCCTTGACAAGGTTCAAAAGAGAGTCGCAAATCTGATAGGCCCTGAACTGGCATCTAAGCTTCAGCCTCTGTCCCATCGACGAAATGTTGCATCCCTCTGCCTGTTCTACAAGTATTTTAGTGGTGAATGCTCTGATGAACTGCAATCACTTGTGCCCCCACGACGCGAGCACCCTCGACAAACCCGACAGGCTACTAGATCCCACCCCCACACTGTAGAGGTCCCTAGATGTAAAAGATCTTTTTACTCCAATAGTTTCTTCCCCAGAACCGCAAGCCTCTGGAATTCCATTCCAGGTCCCTGCTTCCCCAACAGTACTGACGTGCAGAAGTTCAAGTGTAACGTGAACCGACACCTTGCTGCCCAAATCCCTACATAGTACCCCAGTAGTTGTTGCCCCTGATAGTAGCCCCCTACACCAAAGTGGCAATTTGCCTTGTTTGGGGTGAAAATGTAATAAAAAAAAAAATATATATATATATATATATATATATATATATATATATATATATATATATAGTCTTTGAAGTTTTTAACCTTTAAAACTATACAAAAAATATTTTATCATTCGTTAGAAAACCATCTCGTCAGTAAGTCATTTAATCACCTGCAATCACTGCATCAACTCACCCTCGAATTTACTATAGTACCAATAATTTATTTTTCAAGGGATCATCAGTTTTTTACCATGAAACACTGTTTCGGGGATTTAAAAACAAAACAGTATATTACATCATGGCAGTGTTTATCAAACACCACCTCCCTTAATCTTAGGAAGAAGACATGTTACAAACATTTGATCCAATTTCCTATTCTTAATTGCAATTACTAACCTTTTCATACTATAAAAATGAATTTCTTAACTGTGCGATTCATCAATTTCCACATTTAAAATGGATATATTTTTTAATTTATCAGTCTTATATTTATAAGATTAGGATTAATCCATTTAACTTCTTATCACGCCCACTGTGATTAGTAGTTAGTGTATTTACATTCTTATTTATTTAAAATTATATATATATACATATATATATATCTTTATATATATATATATATATATATATATATATATATATATATATATATGTTACAGATTGTTTCTCGACGAAAGCTTCAATTTGAATTTGGCTAAAAGAACACGTATATATCCTTTTCAAAATAGATATTTATTTATTTAAAATCAACTTGGTTTCACCTATATAACGTCTTCTTCAGGACTAGATACATTTTGTGTTTTTTTTTCTCGGACATGTTGTTAGAAAACTCCGGTTGCTTTATCAATAGTGATTTCTTTTTTTAATGTTTTATTCAAGAATATCGTATTGGCCACGTGAAATATATTATTGTTCCTACAATTATGTGTTTGGTAAGTTCTATTTGTAATCGAAAACAATGTACACACGCACGCACAAACACGCATACACATATACATATTAAATAAATACTTATCTAATATCAACTTCGTTTGTTTGGTGGTCGTGTGTATAAACCGTTTGCCTGTTTTCAGGGTTACAACGTCAAACTATAGACTTGTTTCCTTTTCATATAACGTTCCGGATATTTCCTAACCGATATCGATAATCATTATACACCTTAATAATGCGCTTAGTTTTTTGAAGTCCGTTGTATTCTAATCGTATCTTTTGTCAATTTATTGCGATTTGATGTAAAAAAAACAAAATAGAAAAAAATCTTGAAGGCAATACATATAAGAGAGAAAATGTGAGTTGGGGCTGCATTAAAAAAAAAAATCAGATAGAGGAAGCTTATTCGACCCTGCACGGTAAGCTTCTAGTTATCATAAACAAAGCATCCACTTCCCATATGTCATGAGCCGGCACGGAAGTAGTAAGCCTCACAAAATAATCACATGAAACTAATTTAATTGGAGATAACAAAACAAAGGATAAATATATATAATTATTCACTCCTTTTGGGAATCATCAACGTAGGGTGTAACGATTTCCGCCGATCGAAAGATTCGAACCTGACAAAGAAGCCACCTCTGACTCAATTAGCAAGGACTAAATCCATTCGGCCACCGCCAACCGCGAGAAATATTATTGAAATTTAAACATTTATTTTTAAATGCTTTTAACGTCTGTCAAAGTGATTTAATCAGAATAAGATAATCAGCTCACGCGAGCTAAATTGACCGACTTTATTTCAACTGTGAAGTTCTCAACGATAAGCAACACACACACACACACACACACACACACACACACACACACACACACACACACACACACACACACACACACACACATATATATGAAAGTCCAGCAGATCAACATTGACACGTGGGAAGAACTTACTCTGCCAAGGCCAAAGTGGCGAAAGCTTGTATGTGAAAGTTGTGATGCTTTAGAGAAAAGAAAGCAGGCCTGCAGCAATATGAACCGAGAGCTTCACAAAGATTCAAATGATTATCTTAACAATGACACAGAGAGCTGGAAATACGACACCTGTGAACGAATGCTTCTATCAAAAGCCGGTTACGTCAACCACCGTAAGTCAAACAAATCTCTTGTTCAGGTCAATTTTTACATATTAGTCCGAACCAAACGATCTGCTCAATATGCAGCAAAGTTTGCAAGTCTACTGCTTGTTTGAGAAGACATATAATTGTTCATAGGAATACTCTTCAGCCTTTAGAGGAAGCCAACTCCATGGAAATTGCTCAATTTGTATGTTACATCTGCTTCAAGATGTTCGAATCTGAGGCGGGACTAAGATAAATGGACGACGAGATGGAGAGAACTCAGTATGACGGCGATCATCTGGAAAGTTTCAGCAATTATCATCACTCTCCACACGTATATATATATATATATATATATATATATATATATATATATATATATATATACGAAAACGTATACAAAATAAATAGGAAAAGTATAAAAGTTTATAACTTTTCTTTATTAAATAACGAATAATCTATACATATAAAAGGCAAAATGTGTGTGTCCATTTCGTGTATGCCTTCAAAAGGCTTTTCTCGCACACGGTTCCGAGGTCGTTATGATCGCTTACAACTGTTTATATGGGCCCTAAATAATAATATGTACGATTTGGGAAAGCGCATCGCATCTAGATTTATTTACGTCGACTTTTTACAAAATTATTGCTATTTTGGTTTCTCGCGTGTTGATGAGGCTTTTACGTTTAAAAAGCGAAACTAATTTAAAGTAAACCAGTCCTCGGCATTGCGCCGGGAAATATCCAGAAGCAATCAGCTTTGATCAATGTTGTACATCAGACAATTGCTATTCAATCTGAACAATTGGGAGCTGGTTTCCCTCTCCCCAACAAACTGCGTGACTTCTATTTGACCTTCTTAATAGGGCCAAATGGAAGCAGCAGAGTTAACTTTTATTGCGCACGCCTGTTTTTATAGTTAAATAAATAAATTCAAACCTGTGTGCGTTGTATGTCGCCGTGGCCTAATGGTTAACGTCGCCCGGTTCTTTTTTTCACACATTAATTTCCAACTCAAGGGTCCGGGTTCGATTCTCATACTTACCTACCAAAACATTTTTTTTTATTATTTAACACCCTCCCCCCGAAGTTTTGATTTACCTCAAGACACCCGGGCATCGCCGGGTACCGCCCGCTAGTAAATAATAAAGTAAAGTTATAAACTTTTATACTTTTCGTATTTATTTTTGAATATATTTTCATATTATATATATATAATGTTATTACAATGGACAAATAATAAACAAAATGATAAGCAAAAATACATATCGAGATGCCGAGAAATAGTTGTTTTTATTTCCTCATTAAATTTCTCATTACAAAAAAAAGTTTTACAATTTTCTTTTTACTGTTGCACGATAATCTGCAAGAAACAAAACAAAGAAAGTAAAACATTATTAAATTAAACAGTAATTCAGAACTCACTATTTTAAATGGAATAAGACAAATGTAGAAAGTAAAATTTATAAATTTAATGAATTAAATAACAATGGTATCACTGTTCATAAATTACGTTCACTTTTCTGTTGTGATATTATACCCCATCCATACACGTATTGTGTCACTGGCAAGCTTCCTTCGGGCAGGGTCGACCATAATTGATGCATCCTTAATATAGTTGTTCTAACTGTCTGCTCCGCTTGAGTAGTGACGCTTGTCGGTAGAAGAAACCAATGCGAGAGCAGCAGTCTTTGTTGCAAAAGTCACAAAAACACAGTTCTCTGGAGTCTTGGCATTGATGCTCTCATTTTTTCGCATCATCAGCCAGCTTCTCTTTTCTTCAGATGTTGGTTCTAAGGGGTCGTCTCTACCCTGAGCTTCCATCTGCAAAACTCTTCCAGAACCAATGGTGATGTCAATTGTATAATCCCATGCATTTATAAAAGATACTATTTACAAATTCATAAGATTTAAGATACGAAGTTTCCAGACTTTTTCCGTACGGGAACTTTTATTGATTGTATAATGAAACTGTAATCCCCATCGAAGTAATCTCCTCCGGCTACAATACACGTATCGTTTCAACTTCTGGAAGGCCTCATGGAAATCATCTTGTGTAAGCGTGTCAATGAGCCTCGTCACAGCCTCTTTCATCTTCCCAATTGTCTCATAACGACAGCCTCTAAGGGTTTTCTTGAGCTTAGGAAATAACCAAAAGTCACAGGGAGGTATGGACTATAGGAAGGGTGAGAAACTTTCCAGATGCCTATTTTTGTCAAACAGCTGGTGACAAAAGATTAATTTGTGGACTGGTGCATTGTCCTGCTGGAAAAGCCACTGACCCGATTTGAAAAGTGTTGGCCTCCTCCGACGGAATCTCTTCCTGAACTCCCTTAAAACATCAACATAGTATTCCTTGTTGACTGTCTGTCAAGTGGGACTCCAATGCATGTAGATCATCCCGTGCTGTCAAAAAAGAGATCATCATAAATTTATTGGTAGATTTGCTCTGTCTGGTTTTCTTGGCTATGGGAAAGCCAGCATGTTTCCACTGGGAACCCTGTCTCTTAGTTTTTGGGCCATAGCAGTAGATCTAGTTTTCATTGCAGGCTACCAGAGCATCAAGAACTGCGGGATCTGAATAGGTCAGCTCTACCATTTTCCTGAAAACACCTTTCTTTCTGATCTTCTCTGAGCACCCTCAAAATAAACTTCGCACAAATATTCGCATCTTCAGCACCTAGCAAATAATTGTGTGTATAGTTCCCACACTGACATCAAACTGCACTTATTGTCTCGATTGGCACACGACGGTCCTTATTAATGAAATTCTTTATTTGGCCAATCAACTCTGGTGTTCTGACTTCCTTACTCCCTCCACACCTCCTATTATCACCCACATACTTCATGCCTTTCTTGAATCTCTTATACCACTCAAAAACATGCTTAATCTATGCAAAATGGTCCAAAAGCAGTCTGAAGTATTCCATACGTTTCTGTGGTATTTTCCAAGCTTAAAACAGAATTTTATTTCATATCGTCCTTCTAAAGTGTCCTCACGATCAGATTGCATTTTTGAAATTCACCAGCTAGGACAATCAGGCTTTAGTAGAGTGTATTCCAATTCATTCTATAGCTGTTTATTGGAAACTGAAATCATAAAAATTGGCCAGTCATGTCATAAGATGTATAGTAATAACGTACTGAATCTTCAAGAGCCTACGGGAATTTTAAAAGCCTGTACAAAAAATATGGACACTTATTGCAGGCATCTCGTGTATTTAATCATATAATTTTTACTGTAAAATATTCTAGTCTCTACAACATTCGTTTGCTACAGTTGCTTATGTGCTCATATTAATCATCACATAAAAAACAAACTATAATATATTAATCATCACATAAAAAACGAACTATAATATATTAATCATCACATAAAAAACGAGCTAAACACCTGCTAAAGAAAAAGCAATGTAAAAATTTTATCACTACGTGCCACTTAGGACTTCTTATCCATGGTGTTATATTCCAATGTAATTTTCTACTTTTCGTCTCAATCTAACTTTGTAAGAAATTTCCAGAAGGAACTGCGCTGTGTTGGGAACCGGTAGTACTAATGTAAGGAAACATAAACACTATATATATATATATATTATTATTATTTACATACGAGGCCTATCTAAAAAGTATCCGACCTTAGACTATAAAAAATATTTCACATACCTGACGAGGTTTGAACCCTAATCCCTTTCCAAGTAGGCCCCTTGTTCTTGCACAAACTTAGCCCACCGATCCTTCCACGGCTGGAAACACCTCTTCAAGTCTTCTTTTGAAATCATGTTCATCCCCGCCGTCGCGTTCCGTATTATCTCTTCTGTACTCTCAAAACGGGATCCTTTTAGTGGCGTCTTCAATTTTGGAAACAACCAGAAGTAGTAAGAAGCCATGTATAGAGAGTAGAGAGGTTGGCGAACGACTGGAATTTCATGTTTGGCAAAGAAATGTTGAATCAAATGGAATGAATGTGCGGGGACGTTGTCGTTGTGCAGTTGCCAAATTTTCGCAGTCCACATGTCTGGTCTTCTGCGCCGAACTGCGTCAGAGAAACGCCGGAGAACATCTTGATAGTACTCCTTTGTAACTGTTTGGCCTTCCGATGAGTATTCATAATGCACACTTCCACGGGTATCAAAGAAGACAGTCAGCATCACCTTGATTTTGCCCCATTCCTGTCTACCTTTTCTATTGCTATTTATTTACTTCCCCACAAAAGCAAAATGTGACACAAGGCCGCTTTTAATGTGAGGAAAACTCAACTCCCCCAAAAGTGGCACCCTGGAAGTAGGCAAAAGAAAAATTCCCCCAATATAGAAGCCCCCCCCCTCCACTGACAAAGGACAAATCACCCAAGTGCAGCATCAGAACAGAAACCACACTGTGATCTTAGCCAGAGGGCCAGATACTTTTTAAAATTTTTTATTTAAAAATTATTTAAACAAACTTCCTTATACACTGAATCATTTGGATGTGCGAGCGACTTCTAAATATTCACTAATTTGCATATTCCTAAAAAACGAACTTTCATTATTTATTTTTTTCATTTTTTATGGTTTCTTATTGGATGATTAGTTTCATTTAACTATTACGCTCAGTTCTATTTATGCATAGTTTCTACATTGTGCATAATTGCATAGTATTTAAGATAAAAAAGTTCCAGCAAACGCATATACGCACAAACACAAACAGACAGACACGCATATATATATATATATATATATATATATATATATATATATATATATAAAATGACCTTGTGCGGAAGCGTCTCTGCAAAACTCATCTGTCAATCTTTCGTCTGCAGACTTGAAACTTAGGATATAAGATATTTGGACCTGTGGAACAAAATCAAATTAGATTTTAGCTAATAAAAATCGGTGCTAAGGGATCTAAATGACAACTAAATTAACTTGGCAAGAATATGTAGAGTAAACATATTACTTCTACACATGCGCAAATATACATATATATGTTAGTCACTTAATTTTTAATGCTTTCTGATCGTACTGATGGCACGCGTCCTTTTCATACGTTTGAAATCACTACTATATATTGAGTACAATATAATAATCAATAGAGAATAAATATGAAATCTACATGAATTAAAATATCATATTAAAGCGTATTTTACGACTCGGCAATGCTGAGTGGCCGCTAGTATATATATATATATATATATATATATATATATATATATATATATATATATATATATATATTAGAACCCAGGGATACGACATTAAAAATTAGCAACAAAATACAGTAAGGGCGAATGAACCCTTTTTCGAGGTCAACGGCCAACTAGCACCGTGTGTGTTTGTGTGTGTTGTGTGTGTGTTGGGGTGGAGAGGGCTACCGTAAGCCGTGGTGAAGGCAACCTTTCTAGGTGAAGCAAATCTCTGATATAAAAAACCATAAAGCGGGAGACCAGTACCCGCATTAAGCTGGTCTGCAGTTTAACTTGTTGCTGGCTATCTTGTTCTGGCTTGTTGCTGGATCTCAATATTTTGAACAGAGAGAGAGAGAGAGAGAGAGAGAGAGAGAGAGAGAGAGAGAGAGAGAGAGAGAGAGAGAGAGAGAGTGTCTTAGCTGTCGCACAAAGCTAAGACTCTGTAACATCATCTTTGTATAGATACTCCCTCAGGCATTTGTCTATAAAAATGGTCCTGTGGCGATGGAAAAGTTGGAAGCATGTAATAATTGATCTCAATGACCGTCTTCAGTGTCATGCCTGCTTGAGCGTGTAAATTCACCGGTAGGACTAAAAAATAAATTAAAGTCATTTTTGGGCTGCTGAGGGAGTGGCACTCGTCTGACAAGACGTTGCAATCATCATATATATATACGTGTGTGTAAGCGAGTACACATAATACCTCAGAGAGATGAATGCTACTGACTTGTCACAGTTTCAAGTTACTCTTCGATGAGGTATAAGACCTTTTAGCCCCCCTCTGATAAGTTAGAAGGTTAGCATATAGGGGTTATATGTTCCTTAGCCTTGCTGAAGGCAATGCGTGTAGAAGAGGGGGTTGGGGCTATTGAAATGCTGAATCAGATAGAGGGAGCTTATTTGATCCTTTACAGTAATCTTCTAATGATCATAAACGAAATACACACTTCCAATTTGCCATGAACCAGTATGGAAGTAGTAAGGCTCACACAACTGTCGCTTGTGAAAGTTGTTTAATCGGAAATAGCAAACAAAAAAGTATCTATCTATCTATCTATCTATCTATCTATCTATCTATATATATATATATATATATATATATATATATATATATAGAGAGAGAGAGAGAGAGAGAGAGAGAGAGAAAATAAAAAGGAACAAACCGTATTATGTGTTCATCAACGTTTCGTCTTTATTTCGAGACTTCCTCTGGACGAAATAAAGACGAAACGTTGATGAACACATAATACGGGTTGTTCCTTTTTATTTTCTCTATTTTGTCGGAATACTATTTCCATTATTTTCATCATATATATATATATATATATATATATATATATATATATATATATATATATATATATATATATATATATATATATATATAACAGAGCGCGGACGCGTGTATGGCGGTTGTATGCAAATGCCGAGCCGTGTGCGAAGCGATGTCACGGTAAAGAAAAAAAAAAGACTATAGAAAGAACGTGTGAAGAGATCGACGAGCACTTTAGAGAAGATTAGCACGTTAGAGATTTGGGTGACGTCAACGCCATATCAAGCAGTCAGGTGTGGCGGGAGAATGACGTATAAAGATGTTTTCTCAAAACCTGAAACGGCAATTTGAATTTGGTTCCTATTTTTTTTCATTTGCGACTGAGTTTCCAACGTGTTGGGTACTGAATGTTTATGTGTTAACCCTCACACACACGCACATACACACGTACACATATATAATGTAAGTACAATAAACAAGAACAAACGACAAAATGATAAGACAAAACGAAGATTGGGATGCAGAGCGATAGTTGTTTTTATTTCATCATTAAATTTTTCGTTATAAAAAAAGTTTTCCCGTTTTTTACTGTCACACGATAATCTGCAAGAAACAAAATATCGTTTAATTAAACAATAACTCAGAACTCCATATTTTAAATCAAATAACACAAATGTAGAATTTCAAATTTTATAAACTAAATGAACTAATGTTTCTACTATCAATGAACTACGTTCAATTTTCAGTTGTGATATTATAGGCATTATATGATTGTTCGATTATCAGTTGTATATGTGTGTATGTATATGTGTGTATGTATATATATATGTATATATATTTTTAATTTTATTTATCACACGTTCAGGCATTATTGACATAGGCATTGTATGATTGATTTATGAAATATATTATCTACAAGTTTATAAGATTCCAAAAATTTAAAAAAAATTTAATTTTGCTGTTATATATTTCAATCTCATCAGCATCAATTGTTTAGATGCTCATACTAATCATCGCGAGAAAAAACCCATAACAAACAAACAAACAAAAACGAGATTTGAAACAGCCGCCCGAATCCAATCAGGCCGTCTACCAAATAGAAATAATTTTCTATCTTTATTGTTACGTGTCACTTAGGACTTCTTGTCCAAGACGTCATATCCTAACACGTAATCCTGATTCTAATTTTTCAAATACTTATGAAATTTTTCACTTTTCATGTTAATCGAAATTGATATGAGAAATTCCGATTTTTACACTAAAATTAACATTAAACCGTTCAACAATTATCATACATTTCATTTCAATCTACTGATTCAGCACGATATAAAGTCTATTAAACAGTGTAACCATATTCTAATACTTGAGCTATTGTGATAATCAAGAGGAGTAAAGAATAAATGTAAATTTCGATTGTTATTGTGGAAAATCTTATTCATGCATCTATGCTTGCTATTTAACAATATACATTATTTTGAATATTATTTTCGAATTAAATCTTTTTTTTACATAGGCATCACCACATTATCAAGGCCAAGAGGCCACTCAAGGATAAGGGTTAAAGAGTGTACAGTAGAAATTGGACAATATAGTAATCATTAGTAATGAAAATTTGGTAAATTTGATAACTTATATGGAACGGCTCATCAAGAACTTATTTACGTTAGACTTGAAGACAACCATATTGTAGTCAGCCGGAAAGCAGGAAAACGGAAGACAATTCCACAGGCGTGCAGTTCTAAGAAAGAAGCTTTGTTCATGGAATCTACGTTTAGGTTTAGGCACAGATAAAGAGTGGGGGGAATTATTGATAGTGTTTACAGCTAGACGAGTGTTTCTTGTGAAAGTTTGGCGAGGGGGGACCATAGATTGAAGCTCAGTCGAACACTTTCCATGAAAATAACGATACAGCAGAGACAAACTCGCAACATCTCTTCTGTGAGATAGAGGTTGCAAGGAGGAGAAAAGGACATCTCTTACGAGGCTACGAAGTTTATTTTGAACTTTATCAAGGCAGGACATGTCCTTTCTAGCAGCTCCTGCCCAGATGTGGCAACAGTATTCCATCCTTGGACGTACCTGGCTCTTATATAGATAGAGAATAGCATCAGCAGTGAGATATTTACCGGATCGATAGAAAGATCCCACCATTTTTCCAGCGGCCCTGGCAACAGATTTGATGTACGTGTTCCATTTAAGATCAGGAGTGATGGTCTTGCCAAGAAGCTTGTCAAAACTAGAGGCCTCCTGAAGACGAGAGCCATTCATTTCAATTGATGCCAGATGTGGCTCAGAATGTTGATGATGTAAAGAGAGAAGCTTGGTTTTAGATGCATTAAAAGTAACCAGCCACTCCTTTCCCCATTGTACTACGTGCTCAACATCAGAGGAGAGAGAATTGGAGAGAACTTAATAATAATTACATTTTGAATCTGTTTAATATATAGGTTTTTTTTCAAGTAATATGGCAATTCGCAATCTTGCCTATTTCTGTTCAAATGACACAGCATTCTGACATCATTTGTTTGAAACAGATCAGCATTTTATGTTTAATGTGCGATGTGTTCATCTTTACATGTATAGAAATTCCATTTACTTGAAGGGAAATACGTTCTGTGTGTTGGCATATAATCTAATACAGTATAACGGTATTAATCAGTGTGTATTTCTGGGAAAGTTATCTAAAACGCTATCAGTAGCAATGCCGAAGATGCAGCAGCAGCAGCAGCAACAGCAACAACAACAACAACAACCAAAATTCAAATGAAAAGGCAGACTATGAAGGTCAACCAGATCTAAACGACCAATGTCATCGGAAGAGACGATCGTATTTTAATCAGTGTGCATATGAAAAATTGTGAAAACATTCCTGGAATTCATGTACATTTATTTTATTTTTTTATCATAGAAATCACTTCAAACAAGGCGTGAAGCCACTTGATGTAAGGAGCTAATAATAACGAAAGATTATTATCGCAAATATATGAGATGCATATCGGCCTTAGTCTTTCAAAACAAAACAACAACAACAACCGCAAAAAAAACAAGATTATATGTAAGAGGAAAACAGTCAGTTTGAAGCGAATTCCACATGTCTGCGGTTGTTGAAAAGAAGCTGCTGAAATAGGAACCTGTGTTACAACGAGGTATAGATACTACGAATTGATGGAGAACGCTAGACCTACGAGTCAAACAAGCTGAAACAAAAGAAGCTGACCAAACAACCCTGAAGAATACCATGATAGTATTTATATAAAAATTATTTTCATTCGCATTACGTAGTTCATGTGATGTTGACGCCTCAAATGATATTAAATGCTTTATAGCACACTTGTATTTTCCCACTGACCATCTGAATTGGTCATTGCACAAACGCTGTTTCACTTCGTCCGGGAAAGGAATACATTTTATATCGTTGCAAGACAATATACAAAAGCTTTGATATATTTCTTTTGACGTTCAATGGTTTCGTTTAGTCTTAAGAGACAATGGACAACCTTGTAAGGATAGCTGTGCGTGTAATTGTGAGGTAATGATCCTCAATCCCCAGCCACACCTCTCCTAAATCGGCACTCTTGGGCCCAGTGGCAAGGAGAAGCCCAAGATTGACTGAAAATAAGCGAGATAAGCGGAAAGTACATATAGTACTTGGAGTTCCCAAATGGTCACCCATTTTTAGTACTGACCAGGCTCAACCTTGCTCAACTTCGATGATCTGATGGGAACCAGTGTCTCAACGTGATTATGCCGTATACGCTTTTCACTTTTCTCTAGAAAAATATTACTTTAAACGTTAATTTAATAAATTTATCATTATTTTCAAATCCTATTTTATGTCCGCCATCTTTTTCTTTCTATAACATTTACTGTCATCAAAAATTCAAACAAAAACTTATTATTGCCGCCATATTAGATAAAGTTTAAAGAACCGTCTTTCTTTTGTGGCGATGACGTAGGTATAAAGATGCGCGTGCTTTTTGTTCTGTAAAATTGACAGATCTATTATCAGCGCATCTTTAAAATATAATCTTCAAGAATTCGATGACGTTCTAGATTCGGTTAAGATATTCCTTCTCGTTAAGATCTAATAAATGAAAAAAAAACAAAAAAACAAAAACAAAAAACAAAAACAGATACATATTTCGCAGAGAAAATAAAATAATGTTATTTTGAAAATAAAAAAAATCGGAAATTATCCGCTAGAAATGTTGAGAATTTTTTTTTTTAAATCGCTAAATTTAAAGCTAATTCGTTTCAGAAAATATATTAGAGGAAACATAAAACGTACATTGGGTAACCTTTTCTTCTTTCATATAATTAGCTGGAAATATGATTAAAAAAAACTGTCTTTATATACGAGATAAAAATGAGGATTTGTGAAGGGAGACATTTCAAGTGTCTTTATACGTATCATTAGATTAGATGTGCAGTATTTCGTATTGCTGGTATTTATCTCTTTCCCAGGAAGGGAAGATGTGACACAAGGTCAGAAGGTAAGATTTGGAAAACCAGCGCCATAGAGGAAGACAACGCTGGTTTACAAAAAATACTTGGGCAACCCCATCAGGCGATTAGCAATAAACTAACCTCTTCTCAAAGGGCGAGAAGGCAAAACCTGGGAGGTTAGACCTCCTAGAACTACACAACATCATACCTCAGCCAACACAAATCAAATCACCACAACACCTTAGAATTTGGTGACTGGGAAGCAAGAAGAAACGTTGGAAAGATCCCATAGTGTTGCTATTTGTGTTTTATAAGAGATTCAGAATCATTCTTACGCAGCTGAACTATTCAGTATATTTTAAGTCAAATCTAATTTATAAAACTCATTATATCTCTCTGTTTCAATATTTTCAAACTCTATCGCTTCCGGAACTAAAAGTCGTTGATTGGATTTTTTAGGGACCGTTGTTTTATGGGTCTTAAGCCGGTTAAAATAGTTTTTGAGAAGTAAAAAATGGGTCAAAATAAGAAAAAAAAAATCGTTATACATTTTGTACATGCATCTTAGTTTATTTTTAGTTAGTTCATATGCCTGTCACGTTGGTACAGTGGTAACGTCAACAGCTTTAGGTGTTACAGTTTTGTTTTCGGTTTCAATTCTAGCTCATGGCAACCAAATACTTTTTTTACTTTTGAAATCACGAATCTATAATAAAATATACGAAATATGGATAAATAAAAATATCATATTTAAGCGTATTTTACGACTGGGCAAAGCCGGCCCCCCTTCCTCGTTATTTTCATTTCATCATAGGTTTCATAAATTGTCATATGCAAGAATTTTACTTAATCTCGATTTTGTTTACACCTTACGCGTATACACAGAGTTTATACTGTACTTAAATCGACATAATCTATATGTACATAAAAGTGAGAATATATGCATGCGTGAGGACACTTCTAAACCTATATACTCAACGAATGTTGGATCTATAGACTTTTAATTTGGTATATATGCTATTCAGACATGTTTTAATCGGTTTTCTGAACAAAAGGCTGATAAGGGGCCCAAATTGAAAAATTGATACTTGGGAGTCATCGGATTTTTATCTGTTTGTCAATTGTTTCACGAATGCGCATGCGTGTCCGTGAAAAATGACATATTTATGTTCAGAATAAGTAGGTTTGAAAACACTTTTAATGATTGTTTTAACCTGGTCTAATGGTTATCGTCTTTGACTCACTGTCTTTAGGTTTTGGTTTCTCAGCTCGAGTTTGGTTTTGGATCTCGGCTCGAGTATTTTTTTACTTACCAAAAGTGAACTGTTTAGAAAAAAACATAACACTCGCATGCAAATGTCTCAGTTTCTGTATTTATTAAAATATAATAATATCTATGCGTATTTTATGACCGGGCAACGTCGGGTGGCCCGCTGGTATAGTATATAAATAAATATATGTGCATATATTTATTTTTGTAGTCAAACGTTTAGTGTTTAAGCTGAATGTATGTTAATTTATAATTTCAGAGGATTTATAAATAGACAAGAGAAAATAAAGCAGATTCCAAAGTAAAGAGATACATTTTTACATTTATACAGTACTTAAAACGAATTGTTCATTTATTTACATTTTTTTAAATATTGATAACCGAAAGTATTCCATTTTATTTTACAGAAAAGTGTGACTTTTACGCTAAGTGAAATGGAACTCATTACTTCTCCAATAAGGAGTATTTAGCGGAGAAAACGCCTTGTTTACTTACCCGTTCTTCTTTTAGGGTTTCTGAAAGCAACGCACTGATCCTGGATCCACGCATCTCTGTTGTTCGAAACTAAACAAAAGATTTCCCTGGCAAGGCATCGATGGATAAGCGTTTCCTTTCCAACATGGGATAAATCGGTTACAATGCTGAGGGTCGCGGTTCATACCGTCGGGTCTTGGTCTGCAGAACTGGGAATCTGGATAAACAAAGAAAAGGCAATTGAAAGAAGTTATATTCATACACGTATGCAGTTAGTGAATAATATTTGTCACTTCCACGTTCATATTGGGTGCTACCGGATCAGGGCATCTGAATATACTGGCTTCCTGAACTAAATCACACCAAACATTGAAGGGATGTTTAAAAAAATTCTCTTTGAAAAACTCGATCATGTTCTGCAGAGTCAGAACCAAAATTTACCTCTAAAAAACGACAGAGCCAAACCAAACACCAGGAATAAATATTTAAAGTACAAAAACTTTTCCCAAAATTATCAGATTTACAATAAATGATCTGAAAATGTAAAAACAAAAAATAACAAAACAACCAAACCAAACACAATGAATAAATATTTGAAGATAAAAAGAACTTGAAGCATAAACTCTTTTGTTTTCAAAATGATTCTGCATTAAATAACTTCATAAAAGTCGATATGCCGTAAAACAAAACAACTAAAGTAAACACCATATAATTTTATTGTATTATTTTATTTTTATTAAATACTAAAAACTTTTTCGATCACACACACACATGCACACACATATAGTAAGTTATAAAAATATATATAAACCTGACGAATTTTCACGAGAATGAAACGCAAAATATTCTGTGTAGCGTAATTGCCATGTATATTTTTATAACTTACTACCTAGCACTATCTGTGTATTGAGCACCTTTGAACTAAATACTGAAAATTTACGCATAGAATTATATTTTCGTATATTAATTTATGTGATTAAATGAAGTAGTCATGTATATATATATATATATATATATATATATATATATATATATATATATATATATATACATACATATATATATATATATATATATATATATATATATATATATATATATATATATAAAATAAAAATTACAATTAAATTTACGAAAATGATCCAAGATGGTAAAATTAAAGTATATTATAAATATTAAAGAATTAATATTTATAAAGTTATCTCGGCTAGAAGTAAAAGCTCGATAAAACCAAATAGGAGATAGAGCTTATAATACGAGCTTACATATATATATATATATATATATATATATATATATATATATATATATATATATATATATTCCACATGCACTTGTTTTGTCATCTCTACGACTTAGTGTGGATGAGACCAGGTGGCAAGATTCGAATCTCGGAGTTCAATATTTGGTATATAGTGCACTATCGACTAAGCTAATGAATCTGCTACTAAATATTAGAATCACAAAATCCCTGTCCAAAAATTTTTGGTTTCTTTATTAAATAACCCGAAAAGGGTTGATGTGTCGCTAAGCAAACTAAATAAACTGAACTTCATGAAGATGCAAAGAACTCGAAGCATAATTTGTATCTCAAAATTACTGTATTAAGTATTAAATAACCCAAAAATGGCTGATATGTCGTAAAATTAAGCAACCAAACTTCATGAATAAATATTTGGAGATATAAAGAACTTGAAGCGCAATTTTTTTCCAAAACATTACTGGATTCGGTATTAAATAATCTTCCGAAATTATTTAAATATTTATCTGAAGCGAATCGGATTATTAATCCCGTATAATTCAACGATGTAAAAATAAAATCAGTGTTAAACCACCATCAACTTTGATCACGTGCTGAATGGAGTTACACAAGATTTTTTTTATACATTTACATATTGACTTGCACATTAAAAATTTTATACAGAAAAAGAAATAAAATTTCATTATGAGGAATACAACTCTTTTATATTGTTCAATTAAGATATGAGTTATTCCCCTTGTTAATTTTCACTTTTCGGTCATAATTGAAAAACTATCCCATATTACCAATTGTTCGAGCGGGACTACAGAATTAAAATATACATATCGTAGTGAAGTACGTTACTTTATTTACCTTTTTTCAAAGAGGTTAGACATTAATTAAAGTGTAGGTTCTATGAAAGTTTTTCTATGGAACGAACTGGATTCGAACTTGGCACACCAAGGTTTTCAGTTCATGTTGTTAATCATTTAATCCTCTTAAGCTCCCGAGTATTACTCGAAGCAATACGTTATTATAATGACAGTACAATAGCAACAAGTGAAAATTGTAATAGGCAAAACTATAATTTGCCATGCCAGATTAAATGCT
Organism: Euprymna scolopes; assembly: GCF_053919585.1. Classification (NCBI taxonomy): domain Eukaryota; kingdom Metazoa; phylum Mollusca; class Cephalopoda; order Sepiida; family Sepiolidae; genus Euprymna; species Euprymna scolopes. The sequence continues at coordinate 130,298,496 of NC_136490.1, read as the reverse complement.
ATTTGAGCACAATTTTTAAAATCTTAAAACATTATTTGATATGTTGGATTGTTGACAAATAATCTGATTTTTAAGTAGAACATGTGAAGCACGCACGGTCCCTTATTTTTAAGTAGAATAAAAAAAACAAAAAACAACTTTCTTTGAAATATATTTAGTAATTTAAGAAATTAAACGATTAATTAATCATCTCAATTTACTATGCCATGGCAAAATTGAAATTGGTTGATTGCTGGATTTTCCGGCATGTCAACCGTCGTTTGGTTATTTTATACCGAAATCGTACATATTTTTTTGTATACGATTGATTTATGGAGTAACTTATTTAGTAGGCATATATTTTGTAGACAAATAGTTTCTACTCAACCTACAGATGGAACAATGACAGGTACTACCATCACGGTTGAGAGTGGACCTGGGAGTAATATCAGCTAAGAGGTGAATCAACACTTCCCGACGCTGAGCCTCATTACTGGATGCAGTTTTGTGTCGTGCTCAATATTGCTTGTGAATATTAGGCAGAGGAATTTGAACGTTGCAAATAAATTATGAAGATGAAAAATAAAACAAACATTGTCAATCACATCGCCCATCAGATGAAAAATGCAGTTGCCAGTGGGAGTCGCATCCACTGGTACTGATATACCTTAGCAATAGAGTGGAAGCAACTGAAATATACTCGAAGAAGTTCAAAATAAGAAGAACCATATACAAAATGTTTTTTTTTATCATCTTAGAACAGGTTTAATGAATATAGTGTCTATAGCTATTTAAAAAGTAATATATAAAAAAAAGGAATCGTAAAGCAGATGAAACAGCATTGTTTTAATTTAAAAGAAAAATATAGTAGTTTGCTTAAAACATTATGCGCAATGTGTAAGGCGCTGCATCATTGGTAAGTTAAGAGTCACTGTTCGATAAGATACCTTTTAATTACAAAATTCATCACGACGCCATGAAATCGTATAAATTTTAGAAACGATGATGACAACATGACCTTAACAATGCTGTTCCTTTCACCCACACGTACACACACATACATACACACACAAACCAACATTGTTAAGTTGTTTATATATATATATATATATATATATATATATATATATATATATATATATATATATATGTGTGTGGGGGGGGGGGCGGAGCATGGAGGAGCGCTGTCCACGAAGGTGCTGCGCTTTATAACAGTGACCTAAATCAAGCTGCTGAGGATAAACGCAAGCACAGAAAGGACAGATTATCAACCAGACACATCCAACCCCACCCCACCACCACTACCTTTATCTGCCCAAATTGCACAAGAAAAATTGGGTCTAGGATTGGGCTCTATGCTCACCTGAGGACCCACAGAAGCCACAATGGAGGACAGTCTTACTCGGACACGAGTGACCGCCGATGAGATGATGGTAGGGCGGAACAATAAAATCTTCGCACTAGAAAAGACAATATGATTCCATTTCTGTTTGATGAAAACCGGTTTTCTTTTTGTTTTGTTGCAGACCATCTACAAATTGGCAAGATCTATCTATCATGTCTGAATATGAGACAGTGTTCAAGGAGCGAGATCAGAAATGCACCGCTGTACAACATGTGCTCTCTACTGATCCAAGTTATGACAACAGGACCATTGTAAGCACCCTAAGAATGCAAATCCGGACAGTTCAACGCTTGAAGGCACAGCTAAACGCATCGGACGACCTTTTCCGTCACGCTTATGGTCTTTGGTGTGGTTTCAAGTAAGGGCCACATCATATCACCTAACACCTTGGAAGTCGGCTTGAAAGTCAATGCAGAAGTGTGCCTGGATGTGCTGAAATGTGTGGTGATCCGCCGGTGCAATCAGGTGGCCGCTGGCAGACCCTAAGTGTAGCAGTAAGACTCGACACCGGCCTAGTCCAAAGTCCAAAGAGACCCAGGCTTGGTGTCAGAAAGCATTTTACACATAACGCACAAGGCTTCAAGCAAAGTACAATATCTTCTGGTATATATATATATATATATATATATATATATATATATATATATATATATATATATATATATAATTATCTTATTTAATCACAGTAATTAATATACGAAGATATAATTTATGCGTAAATTTTTCAGTATTTCCTTCAACAGTACTCGATACATAGGTAGAGCTAGGTAGTAAGTTATGAAAATATATACGCGGAATATTCTGTGTAGCTTAATTGCCATATATATTTTCATAAATTACTATATATATATTATAACATACGCTTATGACAAGTAAATTACACAGAAATAGCTTTAGCTTTTCGTTAAATCACTATAAATGCTACAAATATATAGCTATAGCAATATAGTTAGAGTCTAAAAACTAAATTAGGTAATGCAAATAAAAAATGAGGTGTTATAAAGCGAAACGATACTCACTGAAACCACCTAAGAAGACCTCCTTGCCGCAATCATCGTAGGGGCCGTTTTTATAAACGCACACCTGTTGTGACTGTGAGAAGACAAGCGGGTAGAGACAGTTGAGCAACACTGGAAAAGACAGATCACCATCACAGTTGTAGATCATGCTGCAGTTGTTTGGGTGCCGGATGAAATGCGAACCCATTCGATCGGTTACCTTCTTGCAAAGTTCCGGCACATTTACTGGCGGAACGAACTGGCCGAAAACAGTCGCCACAGCGAACAGCAGGATTAAGCCACTTAATATGCGCTGCATGATTGCTAATTTCAGATGAGCTGTTTGACTTCAGATCTTGATGGCTCTCCGTGAAAATGATCTGTGACGAACATCGAGCAATCTCTCAATATATACACGTATGTGCGCACACACACACACACACACACACACACACACACACACACACACACACACACACACACACACACACACACACACATATATATGAATGAAAATACGCATATATGTATGTGTATATCTATATACATCACGACAATAAGCTGTACGTGAATTTTTATTGCTATATGTATATGAATGAATGCTAACTGTATATGATGAATGAATACCTGTCAGAATTGTCTAATATTAAGGTAGTGATTCTATTTCGCGTAGGAAAATCGCCAGCGCCCACTATTTCATTTTTCTTTTTCGTTAAGAAAAACATAGTTTTTTGTTTGTGGGTGTCTTTATTTCCCCCTTTTGTTCGCTTCTTGACTCTGATGGTTCTTTTCCCATTTTTTTATATATTTAATCCGTGTTTATTTTCTTGATGCAGAATGTCAATACGTCTACGCCTTTGAACGGACACAAAGGAGACAATTAGCCTAATGACAAAGCAGTCAAATAGGGACGAAAGAACAAATAAAACACTATATATATATATATATATATATATATATATATATATATATATATATATATATATATGTGTGTGTGTGTGTGTGTGTGTGTGGATGTGTGCGAGGGTGTAGGAACACACAAATAATAGAAAAGGTTAAGCTAGGGAGTAGATAAAACTGACGAATACAATGTAAATAAAATATATATAATGAATGGGCGGAGGAAATGTGAAAATGACGATCAAATTAAATTATTTAGTGAAAATTATTCGGTCTTTCAAATAAAAAACGTTTGATTAGACTCATTTCAACAAAGATTCTATCAAGTAAGAGAAATAAGTCAGATTGACTAATTCAGATATAAGGCAATCAAAATGTAGAACAACAATTAAAAGGATCTCTGTTCTTAACTTAATTTGATAATAACAGAAAAATAATTATATAAATAGTGATACGTATATATATATATATATATATATATATATAATATATTTTAGTCATCGACATACAGACCTGTTTCGTTGTTTCACAACTCATCAGTGCCGCTAGACTAACACCTCTCCCAAGCCGAGGATCGAACCTAGAACCGTCGTGATGACAGTCGGCAGTCCTACCCCCTGACTACGGAATCGGTGGCCGAAATTAAACTGTCCGAACGTCTATTTAAATAAACATCCGTTCGCCACTCGTAGAGGGCTCAAACGTTTGTTTGTAAACAAACCGCGAGCTTCGCATTATTTCAGCTAAATTAAGTAGCGAGTAAGATAATTTACGAGAGTGCTCTACCGAAGAGGGGAGCTTTATAAAATATATTTTAGTCATCGACATACAGACCTGTTTCGTTGTTTCACAACTCATCAGTGCCGCTAGACTAACACCTCTCCCAAGCCGAGGATCGAACCTAGAACCGTCGTGATGACAGTCGGCAGTCCTACCCCCTGACTACGGAATCGGTGGCCGAAATTAAACTGTCCGAACGTCTATTTAAATAAACATCCGTTCGCCACTCGTAGAGGGCTCAAACGTTTGTTTGTAAACAAACCGCGAGCTTCGCATTATTTCAGCTAAATTAAGTAGCGAGTAAGATAATTTACGAGAGTGCTCTACCGAAGATATATATATATATACAAATGCTGAACACCAGTATAAGTTAAAATATATGATTTAAAATCTTGAATTCATATTGAACATCAATAAAAATTGAAATCTTTAATTAATCTTGAACATCTATATAAATTTAAATATTGAACTGGTCTTGAACACTCATATGAATTAAAAATTTTGAATTGATCTTGAAAACCTTTTTTAAATTCAAATACATAAATGCCCATAAACACCAATAGGATTTCAAATCTTGAACTGATGTTGAACATCTATACAACTTCAAATCATGAACTGATCTTGAACGCCTATATAAATTCAAATCTTGAATTGATCTTGTACATCTATATAAATTCAAATATACAATTAATCGAGAGCGCCTATATAAATTCAAATCTTGAATTTATCCTGAACACCGATACAACTTCAAATTAGTAACTGATATTGAACACCTGTATAAATTCAAATGTGGAACTGATCTTGAACACCCATATAAATTCAAATCTTAAACTTATCTTGAACATCTATATAAATTCAAATATTTAATTGATCTTAAACACCTATATAAATATAAATAGCATTTAGGATGAAAATGTTATATCACACGCTTTATACACACGCACACACACACACATGTGTTATTTCGCTACATTTTGTGATCAAGAGCGAAAGACCGCTCCAAATATAGAAAGAAAATATTATATATAAAAAACATCGCTTGTATGCTTCATAACCTTGAAATTATATATATATATATATATATGTATATATGTATATATATATTATATATACATATACATATTTATATATATACATATATATATTTATATATATCGCTTTTAAAAATAATATACGAAAAGAATGGGGGGAAATACAATGGGAATTCGTGTAAAATATATACACAATAATGTGAAATATATGTGTACTTGAGATGGCGGGGGTATAGAAACCATTAAAATATATCGAGCAAGTCTAATAATTGGACAAGTTCTTTCTGTCAATAAAGAGAAGGCTTGTGTAAAAAATTGAGACTGACTCAAAAATCTTTTAATGATTTTGAGAGTCAGCCCGGTTTAATATTCTGAAACTGTTCATTTTATAGGCATTTGCACAAACTGGATTTTCAATTAATTGTTGGCAAATGGCAGATGTCAGGCATGACCTGGATTTCCCAGTTTAATTTCTGCCGGTATATGTTGATTGATGCGTGTCTGCAAATTCAAGAAGGCCCGACTCACATAGCCAGCAGGGCACTGGCAAATGAATTCATAAATAACATTGCTTTGTGTGATGTGGGGAAAACTCTTTCGTGTCCAGGGTGAATGCATATTTTACACCAAACATATACATGACGTCATACGTGATATCATACATGACATCATAACACACACACACACATACATATATATATATATATATATATATATATATATATACAAATATATATATGCTATGATGTCATTGTGACGAAACAAACAAACAAGCAGGCAGGAATACGGATTTATTATAATAGATAAATGACCTTGTCTGTGTGTGTACGGAACGGTCTTTATCAAACTCCTCTGTCAATTTTTGATATACAGATTAAAAAAAAATCATGTATAGGGGCTTTGGACGTCTGGAACAAGTTTGATTTGGTTTTAGCCAGTAAAAATTGCTGCTAAAGGATTAAATTGAAAATAATTCCTTGGCAGGAATACATACGAAAATATATATTTTTATGTTAAAGTCACTTATTGTTTTAACGTTTTCTTATCCTTCTGTCGATAAATCAACCGATAATGAATAGGTCTGGAGTACTAAATGTTTTGATATCGATTCTAGCTTTTTTAGTCATTTTTAAATTTTTGAAAGCATCACTATATATAAGGTACAATATAATAATTAATAGAGAATTGGCTCTTTAACAAGAAATAAGAAATCTGCATGAATTAAAATATATTTTTAAGCGTATTTTACGACCCGACCAAACCGATGGTGCCATTGCTATAGTTAATTTGCTCTATAATAATAAATTTGAAATCTGCATGAAAATATCTTTAAGCGTATTTTACAATCAGGCAGCCTCCGTAAACAAACTAGCAATTTGAGCACTGTGAAGCGATGGGCAAGTACTTCTTTTAAACGAACTTGATGAGTCCTTTGCGGGCACCGATTCGTAGCCTTTTGGGTAAAGGTGTTGACTGTCAACTCGATGGTTGTAGGTTCCATCCACGGCTAGGGAAAGGTTCTTGTCTAGCAATACTGGTAAGTTGTGATACAAACAGTATGTGGATGACTATATATATATATATATATATATATATATATAGTCATGTACAGTGTATAGTGGATGATTATATATATATATATATATATATATATAGTAATGTGATTGATAATTTATTATATATCTAAATTACAACGAGCACTTTTTCTTTCCTGTATTTTAATTAAACTAGTAATTTCACTATTACATTAAAATACACTCTGCTCTTTAGACTATTGTTCTAATCTCCTTTAAATTATATATATATATATATATATATATATATATATATATATATATATATATATACCCAGGTAAGGCATAAAGCCACTTGATGTAAGGAGTTAAAAACATAACATTACAACTTCAAGGGAAAAACTGGCCAACGATAAATGTGATATGGGTAGATTCCAAACCAGAAAACAGAAATTCTTCCCCATTTGTCAGAAACATTGCTCATTGAATACAAAACTGCCAGAAGTAAACCCCAGGTTCACTTTCTTTACTCCATATTGAACGTTATATTGTTTGTGTAAATATTCACGTTTAATATTAAAAAAATATTGCATATATTTTCATTTTTTATAAAAAAGTCTATTTTCACTCGCAAAAAAAAAAAAAATACAGAATATTAAAAAAATTTGATTAAATTAAAAAAATAAATTTATAAAAAGGAAACTCGATTTTATTTCTCTCTTATATTCTTGCAAAACTAGAGTCGGGACTTATTCGTTTTCTGAAAGTAACAGATATCATGCAAATGTTGTTTTATAATAAATGACAATATTGTGTTCATGACACTTCATCGTAGCAGCAGTAGTAGTCTTAATGGCCGGCACAGTATGTAGAATTCGTCAGACCCGCTTTCTTCTTTTTATTTGTTACAATCGTTGTTATATCTCGTTTCTCACGTTTTTCTTTTATATTTTAGTTGTGACCCGTCTTTTCGTTGTAATGAAATAAAAACGGTAGAATTTTTATGCTATTGTTCATAGCTGAAGTAGTAGAAACACAAATTCGATTTGGGATTTAATATATTCGTTTTATTTCCTCTTTAAATAACTACGCAAAAGCTGATAAATTATTAATAACTTGCCCCATTGTAAAGGAAAAAATATAATTAGCACATTCGAGACTTCATGGGACGTCGTTTCCTGTGAATACGTTAACTTAATTTCTAGTAGAAAACTCTCTATGCGTAATCTTAATTTGTAGTACAACCCCCTCTTTAATTACGAACAAAGTATATTGGAAAAACATAAGTCGCATTTGTTCCAAAGGCATTTCAAATATTCAAATTTTATGTAATGCTAATCGAACAGGTCTCTTATTATTTTGTTCGCTCTGGGACATAAAACACTTTCTCAAAAGTCATAGTCCGTTACATACAAGCATAAAAATTCCATAGTAAAAGCCCTGCTTGTTGTTTCATTTCGACCAAAATATTTTATTATTTCAGATTTTAGATCATTCAACTTGGTTTCATCGTCTAATTATTCAGTATTTTTTTAATGGAGATATATATGTGACAACACTCCAATCATTGCAAATCTTCACAATAGTAATAATAATGATAATGATAATGATAACGACGACGACGACGACAACAACAACAACAACAACAACAACAGTAATAATAATAATAATAACAATAATAATAATAATAATAATAATAATAATAATAATAATAATAATTAAAAAAAAAAACGACCCAAAGTGTCGACAGATATTAAAAAAAAAAATACTCTTCTTAATATGGGGATTCACAACCCACAAAGATATCTACTTTAAGATCAAGTGAGAACATAAATAAATTAATTTCCTGACAGACCCGCAAGAATCTTTATTCTTCAAATAGCAATTTCTGAATCAACTATAATTTTTTTCTACTATAATATAGATTCATAAGTCTATATTGTCTATCTTTAGCTGATACGAATTTTCGTAAGGTGCCAATCACTCTTTAAGCTTTTCAACTCTTCCCTTTTTATATTATTTGTCTGTTTCTTTTATCCAATAGAAATTATTCTTACAAAGTGAACTGATCAATCAACAACAACTATCTCACTGGCAGCTTCTCATAGTAGTTACCTCTGTTGTATTGATAACACATCGTCGTAGCTGTAGTGGCCGCAGCAGCCGTTTATGTAGAGTTTGTCTGCTTACATTTTTCTCTACGATTTTTTTCAGTAGTCACAGTCGGTGTATTTGTTTTTTTGTAGCGAAAAACAACGGTAGAGGTAAAGGTAATGTGCTGTTCATCGAAGTGGTAGAAAAACAAAAATCGGTTTTGTATTTTGTATTTTTTCATTTTATTTTCTCTTTAAATTCTCGGCAGAGGATTATATACTATTAATAACACGTAGACCATAGACATTAAGAAGTGACCTGAAAACGTGTCCATTTATCTCGCAGATTAAAAGCTAATAAAACACACTGACTTGCTTATTTACAACGTCTGACTCGAGACTTCCTCTAAATGACGTAATTTACTCGGGACATTTCTCTTTCACATAGGTAGCACATTTCACATCATATTACTACATAAAACTTAAAATTTACAAACCTTTCTAACAAATTTATTAAGACATTTATCAAAATTAAAAATTGGGTAAAGAGGATATTAATACACTAAAATACAAAGATTAAAAAACGTCGGATGATTTCAATTAATGAAAAAGTATGCCCCAGCTGTATAAGCTGAAACGCATTTATGGCGCGGAATAGGAAGTGTAACCTTTTAGAACATCTATAATATACATCTCACCTGGCTGTTTAAATGTATGTATGTATGTATATATATATATGTATGTATGTATTATGTAAGTATGTATGTACGGATATACGTATGTATGTCTGCTTGAAACTTTCGATAGAGGCGACAGATTTTTACGAGATCGGTATCATTTAAAAGCTCGACCATTCGGACGACAAATATCGAAAAATTGGCCCAAAACATTAATTCCTTCACTCTAAACTGGGCTCATTCCTGCAGGGAGGGGTCGCTTTTTTCGCCGATATTTTCGAAAGTCATCGCCTCTTTTCGATTGTCTAACCTTAATTTAAACCTACGTCACTTCCGGTTTGGCGATGAACGCAACGGCAAAGACGTCAATTTTTTTTCACTTTCTTTTCCTCCTTTGTTCGAGCCTGCCTGCCTACTACTACTTTTTTTACGCTCGCAATTTTTGCGCAACCAACATTCTTACACACATCTCCACTTTCTTTTCTGCCTTCGCGTCACAGGTTCGAACCTGCCTGCCTACTACAAACTTTTTTTTTTTGTTGCTCAAGACACACCTCCAAACACCCAGGCAATGCCGGGCACCCATGCTAGTCTGAAAATAAATAGCAAACTCAAGTATTTGAATGTTTAGTCAAATGTTAAACTTGAACTTTTTATTGGTATGTTGTAAAAGTCATACTAACTAACATTATTTATTTGGACTTTTTATTGTATGTTGTAAAAGTCATACTAACTAACATTATTATTATTATAACATTATTATTTTTTTTAATTTTTTAGATGAAGATTAGTAATTCGTATTATTTAGATTCATCGGACTACTGTTCTTGAGTGTCATTTTCACAACGTTTCAGTCGATGTAACTTTCGACCTTCTTCAGGTGTATCTTGTCGAACTCGGGACTGTTTCTGTCGAACCCGGGAATTTGGACGGAATTTCGAACGGAACCCTTTATTTACTTCACGGTCGTAACGTGCTCTTGCTCCGTCAACTATGACTGGACAGAGGTCCTAAGTACTTCGCAATTGTATCTTTCGGTCGCCCACACTAGGGATTAAACCTTAAACCCTCATGTTGAAATGTCATGTTTAACAACTGATTATTCCAATTACTCTAACCACTGCGCCACGGGTCCCGAATTATTTATTTTGCTTACATTTCGATGTTTGAGTAACAAAATATACCATTGTTTTGGAGTGTAACGCGAATAATTTTCCAATGATATGTTTTTCTAATTTATATTATCGATAATATAGCAAAATTATGTTTAGCTATTATTGTGGGGACTTATCCATCCACAAAAGAACTATAGAAATAGACCGAAAGTTACCACTCTCAACGAGTCAATATACTTTCATAGTACACGTGAGTAGAGGTTCCGATGCCCCTTTTGCTGTGGGACTGATGCAAAACATTCTGTGTAGCCTCAAGAGGTTCACCCTCCCAGGCCTTGCCTCTCGGCTTTCGGAAGGAGCAAGTTTATCACTTTTTTATATGAGACGCCCTTACTGGAGAATGCTGGCAGGGCTACTCAAACTTATTTTTGAAGGATCAGAGTACTCATCTTTTTGAGGCGCTGACCAATTTTCCCATCTTCCAACCTTGTGTCACATCCTCTCTCGGTGGGAGAGAGGTAAATAGCAGTCAGTATACTTTCGCACCTAATATCATAAGAATACTTAAAAAGTATCCTGTTAGGCATTCAGCTCGAGTTATATTGTTTGAATCTGTAAAACGTGAATTAGTGTACCTATTTACAATGCCTCCCCACGGGACAGAGTTAGACACCAGGGTCGTTTTTTAACGTGGAGAAAAGGTACAAAAATAAAAAATTGTCTCAGTGGTGAAGGACCTCTCTTCCACTGAAAGAGAACGAGAAACGGAAGCGCCGCATCTGAAGAACAGATACTAACGCGAATTAGTGTAAATAATTGAATGAAAAAAAATGTAAAAATTGCTCACACTATCTCTCTACATATTTCTAATTCTTACTCATTCTCTCTCCAACTACGGTTTAAATAGTTTGAATGCTTATAGTTATATTTCCTTTTGTTTATAATGAACTATTCCAAGCGATTTTTATAGATAATTTATCACTCCTGACGCACGCACGTACGCACACACACACACACACACACACACACACACACACAGAGGAGGGAGGGAGAGAGGGAGTGAGTTCAAACAATATATGTGAGTTTTAAATTATATTTAATTAGAAGAATTAAAATATAAGTTTCTTCCAAACATAACCCAATCCCTAAATTGATGAATATTTTAGAATTTGTTGATATATATATATATATATATATATATATATATATATATATATATATATATATATATATATTGTTTACAAAAAGATTTTAGATGGGACAAGTCATTGGTACCGTCGGTTGCAAACCCGATAATTAGGACCGTTTCATATACCCATATAAAACTCTTTTCAGCAATACTCATCTTTTTATATATATATATATATATATATATATATATATATATATATATATATATATATATATATATATATATATATATAAGTCTTTGGAAATCAAGCATTAATAAACCAAGTTTTAGTTTAGCAATATATATACAGTTCTAGGGGGATACCTATATAAGAAAATAAGTTGAGCTTTTTTGTTATTTGTCAAATATTTAAATCTATTTAGCAAGTTTTAACTAAGTGTGCACCATAAAAAAAATGGAATACAATTTAACACAGAAGGATAAAAAAACAAACTATTTTCAAAACATTTCATCAAGATGTGTGACACTTATTGTTAATGAATTATAATAAGCATATAAAACGAAGAAACGTTATAATAGTCTAAAACTCAATATTTACCGACTTTAGACATGTGAGTACATTACCCCAATAACAATAATTTAAGATTTTATGAATGATCCTATGCCTAACAAGTTTATTATAAGTATAATAGGCTGCCAATAGCAAGAAATTATTGTGTATTCATAGTTATGACCTCTGGTGTATAATTTATGGAAAAAAAAGTTTAACGAATGGTTTGTATAGATTTTCAAGTATGCTAAAAAGCTTATTTTTTTTATTAATACTGTTGTATTTGTTGATTTACTTTTTTTCTTATTAAGAATTCATATATAAAGGGTAAATGTCAGGTTTTATGTCCAGGTAACGCTTAAACATACGTAACAAACGCACAAAGTAAATATCTATTTCTTGGTGTAACCTCGGATGTATCATACTTAAATAAAAAAAAAGTCATTTAATGTTATCAAAACATACATCTTTAAATGTTATCATGGAGTTTGTTTTCCAGCTACTAACTAAAGGGACGTAACTCTGATTCATTCACGGTTATAACCCTTGCGTCGACATGAATTATAAGTAGTATGACAAGAGAAAGGAAAAAGGAAGAAGAATAAACGGAAAAAGGAGGAGGAGAAAATGAAGAAAAGGGGTGACGAAAGAAGGATATTAAATATATTACACTTTCGTCCTAGGTCATGCCGGGTAGCCCTTCCAGTTTTATATACAACATAATCCAATTGTACATAATGGCTCTCTTCATATATATATATATATATATATATATATATATATATATATATATATATATATATATATATATATATATATATAGGCGTATTTTTTCATTCAAGCAAACTGGGATACTTCGCTTTAAAATTCTTTTTGTATTTTTTCGATTTTCCGTATAATCTTTTTTTTTTTTTTATATCAAAACCGAAAATATTAATGAAGATTCCGTAATTGTTACTCTCACGAGCGCTTGCGATTCGTCCACGAATCATCTTCGGGTGTTGAGGAAGTAAAAATGAGAACGAGCGAAAATGGAAATTAAAAAGTGAAAAGCAAAATATACATTAAACCACGTTAGGTGATCGTAAGTAAAAATGTATAAAATCGATGGGAAATCGATTAAAATATAAGTTGATTAAAAATTCGAGTATTAAAATCAGCAAGTTCGTTGGCAGTATTGGCAATTACGCGCCACGCAATACATTTTAACACATTGCTGCTTTTCTCGAATGCAACATTATTTCTAGTAGGGTGATGAGTTCTAATGTATGCCGCTTCAAGAATTTTTGATTTTTAAAGATTATTTTAACTTTGTATAAATTTTGTGTTGTCAACGAGGATTTAGATTGGAGAGGGCAGTACTGTTCTTTTATTAAATGTTGTTATATAACACTAGCATTGTTTAAATGCATGGTGACTCGCCGGGACAACGTTGTTGCTGTATGCCCAATGTATGTATTATTCATATATTTATTTTCGGAGTTACATTCTCCTAGAGAGCATTTGAATTTATACACTACATTCGTTTGTTCAACGTTTTTCTAGCCGTTGATGAGTTGTTTCTAATTATGAGGTTTTGTGTTCTAAACTTCTTGTAGTAAATGATAAATTTAATTTTACAGTTGCTATCAATAAGCATCAAATATCTACGAACGATAGTTAGGTGTCATTTAATTTGCGTAAAATAAATTTGATTTTGGTAAAATATATTTTACCAAAATCAAATGACTCCTAACTTCAGAATCAAAGAAAATGCAATTAAAAATATTGTTCGTAGATATTTGACGCATATTGATAGCAACTCTAACATTAAATTTATTATTTACTAACGGGGGTGCCCGGCGTTGCCCGGGTGTTCAGGTTGTGTAGTAAGGACTTCCGAGGGTGGTGGTGTCAAAACAACAGTAGGGGGTGCCCGGTTGTATGTAGGTGGTGTTGTGGTAAGGAACCATGGGGAGTGTAAAAAAGTGGTATAGCGGGTAGGGGAATCAAAACAACAGCAGGCAGAGGTGTTAACAAAAGTGGTAATAAGCAGGCAGGTAGGCTCGAACCCATAACGCGAAGGAGAAAAGAAAAGGTTATAAAAAACGTGACGTCTTAGCCGATGTCTCTATCCCCTGACCGGAAATTTGGAAGGTTGAAATTAAGCGAAATCAATCCAACCGACACGATGACTTGCGAAAATAACGACGCAAGACCCGACCCCCTCCTTTTAGAAAACAGTCCAGTTGAGGGTAAAGGAATTAATGTTTTTGCCCAATTTTTCGATATTTGTCGTCTGCGAAAGTTTTTGCCAGGTATACATACATACATACATACATACATACATACATGATATTTATATTATAGACTACAAGAAGTTTAGAACAAAACACCTCAGAGGAGAGAATGCTATATTATAAACCCTTTTTAAGAATTCCAAACACAACAACCATTGGTGTAAGCAACAGTCCGTTTTTTATTTCTCCTGTTGTTCTTGCTTATGGTAGATAGATAGATAGATAGATAGAGAGAGAGAGAGAGAGAGAGAGAGAGAGAGAGAGAGAGAGAGAGAGTGTGAGTGAGTGTGTGTGGGGAGCGACAGAGAGAATTATCCTTGCGTCCACTCGATTGACAATCAAATCTCCAACTGCAATCTTTTTCCTTCTGTCACTTTTTCCTGTCAATCTTTACAAAACATCCACATAACCAGATTCCTTTCTGTTACATTTTTCATAACAATAACAAGGTTTGTTTATATTTGTGAGAAATATTGAAACAATTCCCGTTTAGCTTGTCAATTTCTGACATTTCATGCGCAGACGCGTGCCACATTTTAATTCATGAACATACATATATGTATATACACCTATACACATATATATATATATTAGCATGTCAACCCGGCTTAGACCAGGTCATTCGTGTAACAAGAAGATGAGTCCCCTGAGTACGGTATCATGACAGCAGAATAAATCCTACACTATTCCCAGAAGAAGATAATGCATAGGAGCGTGATATAACAAAATATATACTACACTATCACACATATGAATAGATTACTGAATAACAGTAAATTAGTTTGAAATAGTGCAGCAAACCGAACTGAGCATTAACATTAAGAACAATAGCACATATAATAAACACAATAGTATAGTTTCGGCTTCAGACAGCAGCAAAATTTCTATTAGTTATAGATAAGAGAGGGTTGTAGTTTGCTTGAGGTATTGTAATTCAATATTTGTTTTAAAGGCTATAACGGTGAGTAAATTTAACGTTGGATATGGATGTAAACCTTGTTTATTTCTTTGTTACATCTTTAAATGTCTCTAAATGTAGAGATATCTAAACGGAGAGATATCTAAATGGAGAGACAGCTCTATTGCTCGAAATGTAGAACCTTTTTAAGTGAGAAATGTTAAAAGCAGATAATTATAAATTAAGAGATGCTAAACAAAGAAGCTTATAAACAGAGTGACTTGTTAAGGGAGAAGTGTTAAATGTCATGACGTGTGAATTGGAAGATATCAATAAAAGGGGGAGACGTTAGATGAAGATATACCAAACGGAGAGACACCAAACGGAGAAAATTGTAAATAGAGAGACTTGTAAATGGAATAGTGCTAAATGAAATGTCTGAAGAAAGAGAAATTAAAACAAAAATGCTAAATGGAGAGGATTGTGTTAAATATCGAGACTTGTCAATTGGAAGATATCAATAAACGGAGACATTCCCCCCACTCTTTATCTTTATGTGTCTAAACCTAAATGTACATACCATGAACAAATTTCTTTCTTCACGTCTGTGGAACTCTCTTTCGTTTCCCTGCTTTCCTGCTGACTACAATATGGTCGTCTTCAAGTCCAACGTAAACAAGTTTTTAATAAGCTGTCTCCTTAAATAATCTATTTTACCTAATTTCCACTACTAACGATTTTATTCCTTTGACTACCATACACTCATTAACCCTTATTCCCGAGTGGCCACCAAGCCTTGATAAGGGGTGACTCATTCTTAAAAATAAATTCTAACGAGGTGTTGTAAATGGAATGCTGCCAAATAGGACTTGTAAATGCTATGTTTTAAAATAACAAGAATTTAAAATGGGGCGGGGGCTAAATAGAGAAATGTAACACGAGAGGTTCAAAATGGAGATACCTTTAAATGGAGAGGTGCTAAATTGAGGCATTTGTAAATGAAGTGGTGCTAAATCGTGATACCTCTAAATGGAGAGGTGCCAAATTGAGACACTTGTAAATAAAGTGGTGCTAAATCGTGATACCTCTAAATGGAGAGGTGCCAAATTGAGACACTTGTAAATGAAGTGGTGCTAAATCGTGATACCTCTAAATGGAGAGGTGCCAAATTGAGACACTTGTAAATAAAGTGGTGCTAAATGGAGATACGTCAAAGTCTAATATTTAAAAAAGGAAACTTTATTATGAATAGACATTTAATTTAAGAGGTATCAATAGAAATACTTCTATATGGGGAAACTTTTAAATAGGATGATGCTCAATGTAGATACTTCTAAATAAGACATTTCTAAATAAAGACACTAGAATGGAGAGTTTCTAAATAGAGAGATTTGTAATTTGATATGTGCTCAACGGAGAGACTTGCAAATGTTTAATTGTTAAAGAGAGATACCACTAGACAAAATAAAATTATTTTTGTTATCTATAATATACATCTCACCTGTCTGTTAAAATATATGTATGTATGTATGTATGTATGTATGTATGTATGTATGTACACTGTGCTAGTTGGCCGTTGACCCAGTGTATATTTGTGTGTGTGTGTGTATGTGTATTGAGGTGGAGAGGGCTCCCGTAAGCCGTGGTGAAGGCAACCTTTCTAGGAGAAGCAAAAACAAAGCGGGAGACCAGTACCCGCATTAAGCTGGTCTGCAGTTTAATTTGTTGCTAGCTATCTTGCTCTTGCTTGTTGCTGGATCTCAACATTTTGAACCGAGAGAGAGACTTAGCTGTCGTACAAAGCTAAGACTCTGTAATATCATCTTTGTATAGATACTCCCTCAGGCATTTGGGCTCATGGATTTTAAATGTCTGAGAGAGTGGCACTCATCTGACAAGACGTTGCAATCATCATCATGTATGTATGTATGTATGTATGTATGCTTAAAACATTCGACAGAAGCAACGAATTTTCACAGGATCGGTATCTTTTTGAAGCTCGACACTTTGGATGACAAATATCGAAAAATTGGCCAAAAACATTAATCCCTTCACCCTTAACTGGGCACTTTTCTACAGAGAGGGGTCGTTTTTTCGTCGATATTTTCGAAAATCATCGCCTCTTTTCGATTGTCTAGCCTTAATTTAAACCTACGTCACTTCCAGCTTGGCGATAGGTGCAACAGCTAACGCATCACGTTTTTTTTTTCACTTTCTTTTCCTCCTTCGTGGTATGGGTTTGAATCTGACTGCCTACTTCCATTTTTTTACGCTCGTAATTTTCCATTTTGTTTTGTTGTTGCACAATCAACACCCTTACACACACCTCCACTTTCTTTTCTGCCTTCGTGAGCCTACTACAACTTTTTTTTTTGCTCAACACACACCTCCAAACACCTAGGCAACGTCGGGAATCCAGGCTAGTTTATGATATAAATATCACCTGTCTGTTTAAGTGTATGTATGCATGTTTGTTTATATGTCTGCCTAAAACTTTCGACAGAGGCGACGAATTTTCACAACATTCATAGTGTTTTGAAGCTCGACCCTTCGGACGACAAATATACAAAAATTGGCTAAACAAAAAAAGACATTAATTCCTTCACCCCCGACTGGGCACTTTTCTACAGGGAGGGGTCCATTTTTTTGCCGATATTTTCGTCCCCTCTTTGCAATTGACTAGACTTAATTTAAACATTTGTAACTTCCGGTTTAACTATAGGCCCAACCGCAAAGCCGACACGTTTTTCACGTCCTTTTCCTACTTCACAATACGGGTTCGAGCCTACGTGCCTACTACTATTTCCTTTTTTGCTCAAATCACACCTCCAAACACCCGGGCAACGCCGGACACGCAGGCTAGTCTATGATATAAATCCCATCTATCTGTTTTAAGTGTATGTATGTATGTATGTTTGTATGTCTGCCTAGAACTATCGAAAGAGTGAAATGATTTTCACGAGATCAGTATTGTTTTGAAGTCGACCCTTCGGACGATAAATATCGAAAAATTGGCCAAAACACCAATTCCTTCACCCTCGGCAAGGCACTTTTCTACAGGGAGGGGTTCATTTTTTCCGATATTTTCGTCCTCTCGTTTCAATTGACTAGCCTTAATTTAAACATTCGTAACTTCCGGTTTGGCGATGGACGCAACAGCAAAGATGTCACATTTTTTTCACGTTCTTTTCCTTCTTCGCGGTACGGGTTCGTGCCTGCCTGCCTATTCCCACTTTTTTTTTTTTCTTAACACACGCCTCCAAACACGCGGGTAACACCGGGCAATACCGGGCACCCCGCTAGTGTATACTAAGTGCGCCAACTCTAACGGTTGTACCCTATTTCAACCAACGCGATAGGTCAAAGCACTTATTCTGTTTGCTTTTAGGTAGCGGATAGTTATAAGAGGTGATTTGGGATTCCTCATTTTGGAAAACAAGTACGTTTCTTTCTTTTATTTTAACCTTTTCAAATCTTTTCCATGTTAGTATTTTTCTTGTTACTTATTTAGGCACACCTGATGAAAGTTGATGGAAGTACAAATATTTGCGCAGAAACCTGCCAAAGAAAGCGGAATTGCATGTGCTTTCATTAACCTAACTCTAATGAAAAAAAAAAAATAAACACCGAAAAAAGGAGGCAAAAGGATGGGCATAAAATAATACTTCAACAATGGTGGGACGACGTCCATTTTTTTTTGACCGTTGCATTTATCACTTCCTGTCATCTTTAGAAATGAAGCAAGGTAGGAGGATTGGGCCAACGAACAATTTCTTTGTGTATGCAGGCCAATGTGCCAACCCATTTTGTACACATAACGATCAATAAAAGTCTTTTTATCAGCGTAGACAGATATGTGAATGTATGTAGGTGGTCTTAAACTAACATAGAAGTATCCATCAATAATAATGGAAATTATTTTAATGGGACCGAGTAATAATAATGGTAGTGATAGTAATAGTCATCGTCGTCGTCGTCGTCGTCGTCGTCGTCGTAGTAGTAGTAGTAGTAGAAATAGTCGAAGTAATAGTAATATCTTCCGTTTGCAAGATGTGGGAGCATCAGTTTGTGGAGCTAAGAAAAATACGTAAGATGTAATCTTAAATGGTCCGAGTATACGATCTACTGATTCTTATACAATAAAAAAAAGCAAAAACAAAAACAAAAAAACTGATCGAAATCTTCGAACATGTCAGACAGTAAAAAGAAATAGCGTATAATGTGAAGATACGTCGAAAAATAACGAATCAAAAATTAAAAAGTAAGCAGAAAATAAAAGCGTCGCAAATAGAGTTGCATAAAAAAGTTTTGTTTAAACGCAAACGAAGATCGGTTGAAGCAGTTAGGAAAAAGCAAAAACCAATATTCAGGCAAGCAGCAAGTAGGGTTTACAAATACGAACATCGTTCAACTTTACCAGTTTTTAAAATTTCAGATTCTTTGTATAAACGTAAAAATAGCAAATTAACTGAATTTGCTATTTTTGAGATTATGATCTCATTCAGAAATTAATGAATGGTATTACTAAAGAAACACAGACCTTAAATCGCTTGTGTTTGAATTCATTATTTATGAATAACGTCTCCCATTATTAAGTTCAAAGGAAGTGAATTTGACAAATAGAATACCCCAGGGTAATAACGAAGTGAAACTCTCTAACGTACAGGCGTGATAATCATCTACAAAAGAAACAAGTAATACTCACAAAGCTGAGTTAAAAAATTTCAGAAAAAAGGTTAAATCTTAATGAATGTCTGAGCATTTTTAAGTGAGAATTGATAATTTGTATTATTTGAATTATGGTCCTTGTCGCAATTGATAAAGTGCTATGGCGTAATAGCGATATACTCTATTTTATACCTATATACACTCTTCCAGACAACATGTATAGCTAAACTTACGGCGAAGGTGCAGTCTTTATATAATATACTACTACGCACTTATGGAATTATACCACTGTATTGCTTTATTTATTATTGGCTCTTAAAGGTCACAATACTGGCAATGAGAACTCGAACATATTCGGACATAACTTATCCCGAGCTTATGTTGTGCACAACACTGGCGACGAGAACTGCGACATATCGGATTTTGAAAAAGAATTAGGCGGTGTGCTTGAAACATTTTACAAAAATAACAGCGAGAAGTTTAAAGCTATACTGAATTTTGATACCCAAAATGTACCAAATTCGCGAAAGGAAATCACCAATTCCAGAAAATAGGATTAAAAATCATTTTCGTTTTTGAGGCGGATGAAAAAAAGAATTTATGTCATTCCTCATCACGAGGTTTTGTAAATGCAAATCGTTCGAATAGAAAAATATCAACAGCAAGATTTTTCTTCGTTTTTTTTTGTTGCTTAATCAGGGACACCTAAATAAGTTTGGACAACCTTACTCTTTTCTCTAGCAAAAAGTAAACATTACTTTCCAGTGAGAAAAATTACGACTGTGTAAAAACATGAAAAAACTGGTAGCCTATTTAAAAAAATGAAGGGATTTAAAAGTGCCATGTTTGACATCATTATACACCAACAAGAACAACAGAGAAATTCCAATCCAAACAAATAGAACAAATTGAATATCAGATGAAACTGGAAATAGAAAAGCTTCATTTAAAAATTTAAAGAAAAACATTGGAGCAAATAACAAATATTCGGGAAAAATATTTTTTCATACCCAATGTAACATTGTCCGGGAACTCACACACGCTGTGTCCAGTTTCAGTCGCAAAGAAGACGAAAACAAAGAACAGGAAATAACTCCAACTCGATTGTTCTTTGTAGCAACAACATTTATTTTCACATTCTCTCATTACCGCTGTATCGTCCCTCACGTGATCGTCTTCTCATGCGTCCTTCACGCCCCACGTGATCACGAACGTTATCCACGACTCTCAAAAGATCTCGAACGTTATCTCGTCTCTCCCGAGATCGCGGACCTTATCTTAGTTTCTCACGAGATTTCGAACGTTACTTTGTCTTCCCCGATATAACTCTTTTTTCTCCACCGGCTACGTCACTTTGCCTGCATTTACATACACGTATCCGCGCTATGTTACACCAACAAGAACAGAAAAATTATGGAATATGGGGTTAAAATGTTGAAGATAAAAGTGCATTTTCACAAAACTCTACTGGGAATGTTTGCTGCGTAGTTTAGACGATACGAAAATCTTTATAATACATACTATGAGAATTAGACACATTTCAAAAAGGTTCGTTTACTGATAAGTAAAATTGGATACAGTTTAACATATCAAATTCATCAACTATATATTATAACTCCCCCCCCCCCCAAAAAAAAATCCCAGCAACCATACGTTTGTTGAAACGCTACAATTATTAACTAAATTATGTTGCTCAAAAACGCCTCTTTTACTAAAAGATGAAATGTTATACATTTCACAAAGAATTATGACGAAAATTACACTAGTTTCGCTAGCATAATTAATAAACTCTGCCATGATTTCAAATTGTCATGGTTCAATCAAAATATCTCGGTTAAATAAATAAATAAAGATAATAGTGTTGTCCGGGAACCAATACGTTGTTTGCTCCAGTCGCAAAGGAGACCATGAATAGAAACGGACTTCAACTCGCTTTTTCTTTGTAACAATGATATTTCCAAGGAAGAACGATAAAATTCTCGCCCTAAAGAAAACAACACAACAGCTTTATTTTAAAAATTTTATTGAAAAAATCAATTCATGCAAGCTGATTATGTAGGAGGGCTGGCATCTATTCAATGTATCCGCTTTCAGCCTCAATATGTAACGTGCATCCAGGAGATAAGCGCCCACGTGTTTGCGCGTTATGTGAGTACGTGGGAGAGACGGATGAGGGGAAAAGACTTACCGCGAGACCATCTCAGCGTTACCGACCAAAAATAGAAAAGAAAGACCAAGATAGCGGCCGCCGTCTTTTGTAAAGTATGATGTCTCGCAAAGTCACACGAATTCTCGGAATATGCAAATTTAGCCGGCCTAGAACGACGATAAAAGCGGGTGATGAAAAAGACGTGGGGAGAGGGAAGATTGAGTTGGCCGGGGAATCGTGTGGCTGTTGCTTCTTGTGCCGTGTGAGGATATTTTACCGTTGTTGGATTCCGTGCAGAACCGGTGTATAAAGATTATTGAATTGCTGCAACATTTATAACATCTATTCCTGAACTTACCGTGTTAAAGAGAGAGTCGGGCGCCATCTTGAATTTTTCCTTACACATTTCTGTTACAAGCTATCTCGGCCATTTGGCCTCTAGGACTATGACCGAGTCGAAATTTGACTTAAAGCTCATACCCGAGTTTGACGGGTCCACGTCCATCGTCGACTGGGTGTCTGACACACTTTCAGGACGGACACGAATCCGTACCAAGGCAGCAAGCGAAATGTTAATACGGAGAAGGCTAGACACGCTAAAAAACCTGGTATCTGAGTATGGGCTATCACTGAACGTCACTCTGGTGCCATCACATTGTAATCGTGCTGACCAACTGACCCGTGTACCTCACAAATGGTATGAAGCCGCGAAGATGGGAATGGAGATTACTGCTCGATCTTGTGCAGTTGCAATCGACCCATGTCAAATACAAAAAATCCATGCACAGAGCGGACATCCGGGTATCAAGAGGACCCTTTATTTTGTGAGGCGCGTATACCCAGCAGTGACCAAGATGGATGTCAGACAGATCGTCAGAAATTGTGAGGCTTGCCAGTCTATTGATCCTGCACCAGAGCGATGGCAGAAGAGTCGCTTGGAAGTTGAGAGTGTGTGGCAGCGGCTGGCCATGGATATTACCCATTACAGTGGCAAGCCCTTTCTAACTCTCATTGATTGCGGGCCTACGAGATTTGCGGTGTGGCGGCAGATGACCAGACAGGATTCAGCAAATGTTGTTCGCCACCTATCATCCATTTTTTTTGAGCGAGGTGCGCCGGAAGAGCTCCTGACTGACAATGATGCAGCGTTTTGTAGCCAGCAAGTTCGGCAGCTGTTAGATGAGTGGGGCGTCCGACTACGGTTGCGATGTGCGCATGTGCCGTCAGGAAATGGCATTGCTGAAAGAAGCCATCGCAGCATCAAGAGAATTGCTGCCAGGAAGCGATGTACTATTGCGGAAGCCACATATTGGTACAACATTACGCCAAAGGACGGGACGTCCCCTTCAACCGCACCTGCGAATGCTATTTACACGTACCGAGTCGGAGTGAAAGGAATCAACACTACGCAGCCAGCCGACAAGGGAACATATAACATATATGAAGTGTGAGATCCAGTGTGGGTGCGGCCCCTAGGAAATCGGTGCACCGACAAGTTTAAGCGAGGACACATATCTGGAGTGATTAGCCAGCAGTCTGTTTTGGTCGATGGAACCCCACGACATGTGCGAGATCTTCGCCCAGCTACCGAGGTGCGTCACACAACTACAGAAGAAAGCAGCGAAGCGTCTAGCGATGAGCTGCCGATGCACGGATTCAGTGAGCCCCCTCCAGAGACTGATAGCGATACTTCATCTGATGAGGCGGAACCAGATCCAGAGCCCGAATCTGAAGCAGTGAATATACCTCTTCGCAGAAGCACACGCACTAAAAGGCCCCCCCCCCAGTGCTCTCTATGTGATCATCAGATCAGGGGGGAGTGTAACGTGCATCCAGGAGATAAGCGCCCGCGTGTTTGCGCGTTATGTGGGTACGTGGGAGAGACGGATGAGGGGAAAAGACTTACCTCGAGACCATCTCAGCGTTACCGACCAAAAATAGAAAAGAAAGACCAAGATGGCGGCCGCCGTCTTTTGTGAAGTATGATGTCTCGCAAAGTCACACGAATTCTCGGAATATGTAAATTTAGCCGGCCTAGAACGACGATAAAAGCGGGTGATGAAAAAGACGTGGGGAGAGGGAGGATTGAGTTGGACGGGGAATCGTGTGGCTGTTGCTTCTTGTGCCGTGTGAGGATATTTTACTGTTGTTGGATTCCGTGCAGAACCGGTGTATAAAGATTATTGAATTGCTGCAACATTTATAACATCTATTCCTGAACTTACCGTGTTAAAGAGAGAGTCGGGCGCCATCTTGAATTTTTCCTTACACATTTCTGTTACACAATACGTGTCCGGAACTGGGAGCATGTCTTTTCCACAAGCGCTAGCGGAAGCTCGGCGAATACTAGGCGGATGGCGGCGATCAAGCTGGTTTTGGTGTCGTGGGAGATAATGTTGGTGATGTTCTCGACGTATGGCCAAACGAATTAGTCCAGTGGCTTCAGCTCGGGGGAAAAGGGAAAGGCAGTGAGAGAAGGGTAAAAAATCGTAGCACTCATTCTGACGCCAAGCCTGGGTCTCTTTGGACTTCTAGGCAAGTGCCGAGTCCTGATGCCACACCTAGAATCTATCAGCAGCCATATAATTGCACAAGGGTATCACCACACTCTTCAACACATCCAGGTACACATTGGTATTGACTTTCAAGCCGACTTCTAAGATGTGAGGTGGCCTGATGTAGCCTTCACTTGAACCACACCGAAGACCATAACTGTGGGTCGTCCGATGCGTTTAGCTGTGCCCTCTAGCCCTCGGATTTTCATTTTAAGGGTGTTTGCAATGGTCCTATTGTCATAGCTTGGATCGGCAGAGAGCATGAGTTGTATAGCGGCACATCTCCGATCTCGCTCGTATAACATTGTGTTACTTTCAGACGTGATATAAGGCTCATATCGCTCTTAGGATTAGTACACAACTGTTCAACTAGTAGATGGTCTGCAACAAAAAAGGACAACCGGTTTTCATCACACTGAAATGGAATCATATCGTTTTTTTTAAGACGATTATTGCATCTTTTTACCCTGTATTTCCTCATTGCTACCGTCGGAACGTAACCCACATGCTTTCGAACGTTATCTCTGCCGTGCTCCACGTCTCTCGTTATCGTTCTCTTTCTCCTTTTTATCGTCTTCTTTTTCTTTACCGGTGCCGTCATTTCGCATACATTTGCATATAGCCGTCCTTGCTATGTTATAATATAAGTTATATCCAGAGCGAGCTAGTATGATAGAAATATGCCGGCCACAGAAAACGTACATACACTACAAAGTTGTCTTCCGTGTTGTCTACTCTCTACCGTGCTAGAAAACTACTTACGCCTGAAAGTATCCTGTATCTCTATAAGCCCACCATTCGCCCATGTATGTTGCCACATTTGGGCTGGTGCATCTGCTACTTGTCTCTCACTCCTGGGTAGGGTTCAAAAGAGAGTCGCCAACCTGATAGATTCTGAACTGTCATCTAGGCTTAGCCTCTGTCTCATCGACGAAATGTTGCATCCCTCTGCCTGTTCTACAAGTATTTTAATGGTGAATGCTCTGACGAACTACAGGAACTTGTACTCCTTCGACGTAAATACCCTCGACAAACACGACAAGCAGCTAAATCCCACCCCTCCACAGTAGAGATCCCTAGTTGTAAGAAAGTCTTCTATTCCAATAGTTTCTTCCTCAGAACTAGTAGACTTTGAAACTCCCTTCTGGGATTCTGCTTCCCCAACTGTACTTACATGCAGAAGTTCAAGTGCAATGTGAACAAATATCTTGCTGCTCATCTCCTTTCATAATGTCTCTGATAGTAGCCCCTCCCTACTTCAATGTTGCACTGTGCTTTGTTTGGGGGTAAAAATTGATAAATAATAATAAAAAAGATGTGTATGTATATATGTATGTATCAATTGTACTGCTGTTTTTCGTCGATTCGTACGTTGAGTTATTTGGAAAATTATGTGTGAATTTGTCAACATGATCATCATCATTATCATGTACTGCATATGTGTGAGTCTAAAACAAACTTTTTATTAAAAAAAACAAAAGAAAAAAGAAAAAACAAAAGAGGAAGGAGGAAAAAGATCAGGAAGGAAAAGGGACAAAAACGGTCCAGCCGCTGATCACTTACTATGTATGACTTTTGGAATGTTCCTTCATTTGTATTTTACATGTATATGTGTGTGTACGTATGTATAGGCATATGTATGTATGTGCGTATTTGTGTGCCTCTAGATGGTTGTGGTTGCATGTGTGTGCACATGCATGCGTATATTGGCGTACATCTGTATGTACACATGTGTTTATTGTCATGTGTATGTGGGGTGGAGAGGGCTCTCGTAAACCGTGGTGAAGTCAACCCCTCTAGGAGAAGCAAATCTTAGATTAAAAAAACATAAAGCGGGAGTCCAGTACCCGCATTAAGCTGGTCTGCAGTTTGACTTGTTGCTGGCTATCTTGCTCTTGCTTGTTGCTGGATGTCAACATTTTGAACTGAAAGAGAGATTTAGCTGTCGTACAAAGCTAAAACTCTGTAACATCATCTGTGTATAGATACTCTTTCAGACATGGAAAAGTTGCGACGCGTGTAGGCCTGAAATGCTGGAAGCATGTAATAATTGATCTGTCATCATTATATGTATATATGTATGTATAGGTGTATATGTGTTCATGTACAGGCGTATGTATATGTGTGTATATCTATGTGTATATGTATGTATATGTGTATATGTATGTATATATGTATGTGTGTGTATGTATATACGTATATATATTGCTTGTATGTATGTGTATATATTCATGTGTGTGTATGTGCATATATGCATGTGTGTGTATGTGTATATCTGCATGTGTGTGTATGTATGTATATGTATGCATGCATGTGCATATTTGTGTATGAGTGCATATTCAAGTACGTGTATGTATATGTAGGTAAGTGTATGTATATATATATATATTGCATATGTGTACATATGTGTATGTGTATGTATATGTGTGTATGTATTTGTATATGTGTGTGTGTATTCATATGTATGTACATGTGTATGTATGCGTGTGTGTATGTATATATATATGTACGTGTATTATGCATTGTGTATGCATATAGATATATATGTGTGTATGTTCACAGATATGTATGTGTATGTGTATATATGTACATTTGCATTTATATATATATATATGTATGTATGCTATTGCCCGTCTTGTGTATGTTTATGCATGTGTATGTATGTGTATTATGTATTGTGTATGTATGTATGCATATATGTGTGTTATATGTATGTGTGTATGTATATGTATGTGTATATATGTATGTATGCGTGCATGTATATATATGTATGTATACTAATGACCGTCTTCAGTGTCATGTCTGTTTGAGCGTTGAATTTTGCCGGCAGGACTAAAGTCATTTTCGGCTCATGGACTTTCAGTGCCCGAGGGAGTGGCACTCGTCTGACAAGACGTTACAATCAAAATCATCATGTATGTATGTATGTTTGTATTTCTGCTAAAACTTTCGACAGAGGCGACGGATTTTCACAAGATCTGTATCGTTTTGAAGCGCGACCCTTCGGACGAAAAATACCGAAAAATTCGCTAAAAACATTAATCTCTCCACCCTCAACTGGGCACTTTTTTGCAAGGAGGGGTCGCTTTTTTCGCTGATATTTTCGAAAGTCATCCCTCTTTTCGATTTACTAGCCCCAATTTAAACCTACTTCCAGCTTGGCGATAGACGCAACGGCAAAGACGTTACGTTTTTTTCACGTTCTTTTCCTGCCTACTACCACATTTTTTTTTTGCTCAACACACACCTCCAAACACCCGGGCAACGCCTGGCACCCAGGTTAATCCAATATATACTAATGATTTCAAAAGTTATAAAAAGATATGACTTGGGTACCATCTGCTAGAATTGAAACGAGAACGTTTAGCACCCGGGCTACCGACAGATGGATACGAAATTTTAAAAATTAAGAGCATTTGAGCTATGAATGTTTGATTTTGCGTATGCGCAAAAATAACAACAAAAGTAATGTTTTATACGATTTATCCTGCCTATGTCACCTGCTTTTTTTGTCTGATATTTGTTTCCTTAGCAGCAATTTTTGTTGGCTAAAAACGAAATCGAAAGTGTGATACAGGACAAATACTCTATATATCAAATATCAACTCTGTAGACTAAATATGCTGAGATGAGTTTGGTACAGACTTTTTGCACACACACAGACAAGGTCACTTATATATATTTATATAGAGCCATATAAAAATATTTTCATTTGTAGGATCGTTTTCATCTT
Organism: Euprymna scolopes; assembly: GCF_053919585.1. Taxonomy (NCBI): domain Eukaryota; kingdom Metazoa; phylum Mollusca; class Cephalopoda; order Sepiida; family Sepiolidae; genus Euprymna; species Euprymna scolopes. The sequence continues at coordinate 130,270,040 of NC_136490.1, read as the reverse complement.
ACATTCTAACGCAGAATGAAGAAACTCTGCTTAGATAGAATTCAGCGCAATAATAAAATGAAACCAATCCTCTAATAAACTTATAAATGATGAATAATTAATTTCTTTTTACTAAAAATATGTCTAATGTAATTTAATAGCAAAAATACCATCAATGTTTTCGAGGCTATTCTACTATATCAAACATCACGTATATGTCTTGTTTAAACTTTCAATAATACGAAACACTTTAGTGATGCATTATGGTCTAAAATTTCTTTTTTCCGGATTTAATCTGGATTGGAATAAATTGTTCTAATCTTTGTGTAAAAAATATATTCCACCATAATGCCTCAGCAAGAAACCTTGTATTCGTAAAATTGTAAACAAAACACGTCCAGCATTTTGAAAAATAGTTCAATATCCTCGAAAATCAGCGTTGTTATTTTTTAAATTTAACTGTATTACATTTTTCATTTTGTAAGGTGGTCATCGCTTATCAAGGCTCAAATGCCACTCGTGAATAGGGTTAATAAGTGTAAAGTGACCGGTGAGACATCGTAATGATGATCAGTAATTAGGTAGGATTTAATTATTTAAGAAAGCGGTTCAATAAGAACTTGTTTACACTGAACTTGAAAACAATCATATTATCGTCAACCAGTCCCGCGATATTCCATTCTACAGACGGGCAGTTCAAAGAAAGAAATCTCGTTTAGTTTTAGGCACAGATAAAAAGTAAGGAAAGTTATAGGTAGCGGTTGTAGATGGACGCGTGTTCATCGCGAATTTTTTAAAAGGGTGCATAGATTGAGGCTCAGTCGAGCACCTGCAATCAAAATAACGGTAGAGCAAAAACAGACTAACAAGTGCATTCTATGAGAGAGAGAGAGAGAGAGAGAGAGAGAAAGAGAGAGATAGAGAGAGGGGATGTAGGAAGGAGAAAATGGGATAGTTTTCAGCCTCAGTAAATATGGTAATGTCATGAAAAAATACGTTGTTTTGAAGTAGGGCCGAACGGAATTTTTAGGATGTCCTAAAGTTAATGCTAATCACTATTTGTACATATGCTCGGAATCATGTATGTAAGAGTAGGCATAAAAACAAACGATATAAGTAAACATACGCATCAAATAATAATTAAATCATTTGATTTATTTTATCTGAAAAAAAAAAAAAATGATAGACTAAATGGGTGCGGTTACTTTACCTACGCAAAATTCGTTCGAATGTTTAAGCACGTGTACCAAACAATATTCCAATTGAACAACCAGTTTTGACACGGCGGCCATTTTAAGTTCCATTCGTCTTTTCTATAAATTTCTGAAATCTGATATCCAAATAAACGCATAAAAACCAATCTCACAAAATAAATGTAAAATAAACAAGTGGGTAGAATTAAAGAAAGTCACTCGGTAACGTCGGATTTTATTTAATTATTAAGCAAAAAGTTATGAACGCGCAACTTGCGTCTATACAACCGTTTTACCGCATTCAAATTCTAGTCGGTGCAAAAGTTTTTGCCGTGTTGCAGAAGATTCTTTTCAAGTCATTTTCTTTATTTCTTTATTTTTTTTTATTAATATGTATACGATAGCTTATGTGTTTTCTTTCGAGTGGTTGTCGTTTAATAATTGTTGTGTCCTTCCATTTCTTATAATAAATAATTTTGACAAGAATTCTTCATAAGTTTTGGTTTCGTTTTTAATTATAGATCATGGCACTCAACCCATCTAATTTTTATTTTTGGAATCACTACTTCATATTTTTTAACGGTTATGCATATATATATTAAATAAATAACTTATCTCTTTTTTATTGTTCTATCCTCTTTTTATTGTTCTTCACGTTACTGCATCAATATATGGACTTGCATAGATAAATATTTTTACAGTTTTAACAAACAAGGCCGATAACCATTAGTCGCGTGCTCTCGTGTAATGAATGAATGCTTGAATGTAGGATTGACATGAAATTCTTAAAGATAAACTAAAATGACCGAAAAATGGGCTGAAATGACTTAAATAAATAAAAAGTAAATGACTTAGAATGACTTAAATGAACTTAAGAATGAACTGAATGACCTTAAGAATGACTTGAATGCTTAAAAAAATAACTGGAATCCTTAAAAAATAACTTGAATGATCTGAAGAATCAGCTGAATGGCTTCGAGACTGACTGGTTGTAAAGTGGGTGATCAATTTACATTAAATTAATGTAGTAAGAACAGATGGTATTTATTTGCTCCCCCACTGAGCAAATTAGGCACAAGGCCGTTTTTAATGTGAGGTAAAAACCAGCTCCCCTAAAAGTAGGCAAAAAGGGGGCACTCTGGTTACCAAAAATAATAATTGTCCCAGTATAGAGGGTTTCCCCTCCATTGACTGGTACAAATTATCTTAAGTGCAGCATCTGCCGGAACAGATGGTGTTTATTTGCTCCCCCACTGAGCAAATTAGGCACAAGGCCGTTTTTAATGTGAGGTAAAAACCAGCTCCCCTTAAAGTAGGCAAAAAGGGGGCACTCTGGTTACCAAAAATAATAATTGTCCCAGTATAAAGGGTTTCCCCTCCATTGACTGGTACAAATTATCTTAAGTGTAGTATCTGCCGGAACAGATACTACACTTTGATCTTGGCCAAAAGACCAAGAAAAGGGTTTTTATTTGCTCTGCCACCGAGAGAATGAGGCAAAAGGCCGATTCTTAATGTGAGGAGTGAAAGGGAAATGGGGACCAACTCCCCGGGGAGTAGGGGATCTGGATAGTGACAATTGGTATGAAGGGTTTCCCCTACATTGACCAAGGTCTTATATGTGGCATTGCCTCCACATATGATCTTCGGTTTCAGTATCTGCCGGAACAGATATTACACTTTGATCTTGGCCAAAAGGCTAAGAAAAAGGGTTCTATTTGCTCCCACACCGAGCAAATTAGGTACAAGGCCGATTCTTAATGTGAGGAGTGAAGGGGAAATGGGGACCAACTCCCCGGGGAGTAGGGGAGCTGGATAGTGACAATTGATATGAAGGATTTCCCCTTCATTGTCCTAGATCTTATATGTGGGTTTGGTATTTATTTGCTCCCACACCGAGCAAATTAGGCACAAGGCCGGTTTTTAATGTGAGGAGTAAAGGGGAAATGGGGACCAACTCCCCGGGGAGTAGGGGAGCTGGATAGTGACAATTGGTATGAAGGGGTGCTCCTACATTGACCAAGATCTTATATGTGGGGTTTCCCCCACATATGGACTTTGCTTGCAGTATCTGCCGGAACAGATACTACACTTTGATATTGGCCAAAAGGCAAAGAAGAAGCTTGAAAAGCTAAGAACAGCATCTATTAACAACAGACCTTTGATCTTAACAAAAAAAGCCAAGCAGAAAAGTGTTATGGACAGACCGACCGACAAACCGAGCGACGGACCGACGGAGTGACTTATAGAGTCGCTTGCACGCGACTAAAAATCTAAAATAATATGATTGTGTCTTCATTCATGCTGAACGCCCACAGAATGTTCAACATCAATATATTACATATGAAAGACGTCGCTGTGGAATTTCCACAGGTCCCGCTAGTTGTTATTACTTAAACATGCTATCATGTTTAATTTATATCTTTTTTCTTTAAGATTATTAAAGATTATTCATATTTGTTTGCAATATTCACATTCATGTTGACCCGGAAACGATTTTGTTTTTTATCCAAGAAAAGGAAGTCACCTTCCATCATGATAATGCTTGATCTCACATAGCATTACTGCCTAAAGATCTCCTAGGAGAATTTGGTTGAGAAATTTTCCCCATCCTGCATATTCTCCTGACCTAGTTCCCTCTGATTATCATTTCAGGAATTACAAAACCATTTAGATGGTCCTAGGTCAACATTACCAGAGGTGACTTTACATTAGATTCATATTTCACATCAAAACATCAAGAATTTTACAAGCAAGACTGTTAAAAACTCGTTGACAGATGGAATCAAGTTAAAGAGAGAAAAGCACGTTATGGTAACATAGTGCAGATGGCTATATACAAATGCATACGAACTGACGTTACCGGCAGGGGAAAAATAAATATTTTAAAAAGGAGATCACGTTAGAGACGGAGGTAACGTTCGAGATCACGTGAGAGCCGTGGCGGACGTTCAATATCACCTGGGTGACACCACGGCCGTAACAATGAGGAAATAAATTCTTTAATTTATTTATTACGGACTATTATCCTCATCTTTTTTAGTTGGTGTTTCACGACGTTTCGGTCAACTATTGCTCTGGCCTTTGTCAGGTGGAAATCGCGACGAGATAGGAACAGCGAATCTCCTAACTACATCCTCAGCAATTACTGTGTGGCGCAGTGAATAGAGACGTTGAATCTCTACGGTTCCAGGTGAGCATTGTCTGAAGATAGCGGTTTCAATCCTACCCAAGGTCAGCCAGAGGCTTACTTGGCCAAAACGTGGTGAGACGACAACAATTATGGAAGGCAGTAATTGCTGAAGATGCAATCAGAACATTCGGAGTTCCTATTCCGCCGTGGTTATCACCCGACGAAGATCAGAGAAATAGTTGGCCGAAACGTCGTGAAACAACAAGTAAGAAAGATGAGGATAATAGTCCGCAATAAATAAAATTAATAAATGATACTCATTTCAATAATGAATTCCAATTAAATAGTATATAAATGTCCTTGCTATAAAGAAAAAGTGAGTATAAGTTCTTTTCTATTCTTTGTCTATTTTGCGACTGAAGCCACAATGTGTGTAAAAGTATGCAACATTACATTATGAATAATGATAAAAAAACAGTTTTTCATTTTCAAGATGAAATTTTAAATCAGCAAAAACTTTTGCCCTGACCTAATATATGTCTTCGTAGTAAGTAGTATTCAGAGGTCTAATGATGTCGTTGTGACCTTCACAGCCAACTGCTTCATAGTATGCCATGATGACTCAAATCCAAGTCCTAGCACCGAGAAACATGAGAAAGGCCGATAGATTGATCATTACTAGGGCCGTGACAACAGAACATCTTTTCATTCTTTTGACTCTCAAGTATATATCCAACACAGTAAGACATAGTCAATCAACTGAGAACCACATCAGTCTATATAAAAACATATAAGATATTAACGGATATATACTCAAGAGTCAAAACAATGAAAAGAATATGCTGTTGTCACAACTCTAGTTATTACACAACACAACTGACCAAAGATCTAGGAGAATGCGTTTGGGGATTTTTTCTACATCTTATATATTTTCTTGACCTAGTTCCCTAGGATCATTACTTATTTTGAGGATTACAAAACCATTTAAGTTAACATTACAAGATTGAACATGAGTTACACTCATATTTCATATCAAAACCTAAAGAATTTTATAAACGAAGCAATTGTAAGCTTGTTTACAGATGGAATGAAGTTGTAGAGAGTAATAGTTGTGAGTACCTCTGTTCTATGGATTACCTGCTTATTTTGAAGCAGTGTAGAATCTCTTCTACTATCATAAGACCATCTATTTATATCCCAAGCGTTACTTTCTCCGTCTGGGAGACTAATGTAGTATACGCCTTGTTTGAGGTGGAAAAGTGTAAAAAAAAAAAAAAAAAGGTTTTGGATTAATGTTTGTTATGATACCATTCTACTAGACATTGCATCATATTTTGGTGCTCGTGCAGTATATTTTCGCTTGTCATTATATCGTCCTTACACATTAGTAAAAATATGTTCCATTCGGTTGCATAGATTTGTTAGTTAAGAATAATTTTCAGAAAAACACAATGCTCGCTTAAATTAATAAATGAAAAAAAGTACGGTTCACTTCTTGCATGAATACTGATGCCAAAGCGAGTCTTTTCAAGCAAACCCAACATTACATATCAAAACAGTTGTATCTGTTTTGTATACTACCAATGCGTATGCGATCTAAGTTGCAAGGTGCAACTAATTTACATATTGTTTTTCAATAGGACATTTTATTAATAAACCGCTCCTTTATTATTACACACACACGCACACACACGCTCACACACACACACACACGCGCGCGCACACACACGTACGCACACACACACATACCGTTGTAAGGCAATTAGATTTCCTATTTTTCTTTTATATTTCTTTACAATAATATTAAAATATAACATTCATTTATATGAAACTACGAAAATGATGAGTTTAGTTAAATTTCGTTCCGTTTTAAATTCAGTACATTTTTACATTATGTCCAACTTATCGTCCACATTCGACATGTCAACTTGTACAGGTTTTCGGGTATGCTGACAAGGTTAAGGTGTCTATTCCGAAAGCCGTTCTTAACATACAGAGATTTGGACTGTGTCTATTCTGAAAGCCGTTCTTAACATGGGGAGGTTGGGTGTCTATTCTGAAAGCCGTTCTTAACATGCCGAGGTTGTGGTGTTTATTCGTTGTAAACATACCCGAAAACCTATAAAAGTCGACGTTTCCATTGTAAACGGTGAGTTGGACTTATTTAAAAAAAAAAAAAAAATACCAAACAGGTATATCAAATTGAATTTTTTCGTTTAAAAATTAAATTAGTTCGTTTTTGTAAATAATTTATTTTATGAAAAAAAATCTTTGTTTTTTTTGTTTTTTTTAAAAATATAATTGTTGAATGTTATTCTTTAGATTACTTTCGTTTTTTTTTTTTTGGTGGGGGGCACAATAATAATTAAAAAAAAATTAAAACGGAACGAAATTGAAATTTCCGTTCCATTTTTACAACAACCGTAAAACAGAGCATTATCCGCAAATTTTACCGTTTTTATTTTGCATTTACAAAGTTATGAATGAAATATTTATGATTTATTTTTGCTTTTGATTTAATTTTATTTTTTAAGTAGCGAACTTTGCGAACCGATAAGCGAGCCAGCGTCGCCGGCGTCGCCAGCGTCGCAGCGTAGCCAGATAGTTTGAAATACAATTTAAAGACGCCGTGTTTTAGATTGATCGTTGGTCCATTGTATTTTAATTATGTGTCTCTTAACACGCTTTTTGAACACTCATCTAATATGTAATGTGACAAATTTCAATCAGAAAATCCATTCATGTTTCGATTGCACGCGCGTAACTTGTTATTAGTTTAAACACAAAATTGCATCACATAATCGATTAAAAAAAATCTCACATGTGTCGCGACTTGTAATTTTGTTAGCGTAATTAAATAACTCTTCCTTTTATGCCGGTTATTTTTCACATCAAACCTCATCCTAATTACCGTTACTGTAATTATCGCATTTAATAAAATAAATCACACATCTTTCTTATAAAAAATATATGAATTAGAAAAATGCCTCCATATCTTACATTTGTAAGGTAACATTTAATGCTACTAAGATCAGACTTCTTCCCTTTAACAATTACCAAAGACACATTCACAACAAACGAGTGCCATTACTAATAACACTATCCGAGAGCTCATCGTTCAAAATCCCCGGCTTAACATTCGCGGGCAACATGAGTTGGAACAAATATATTGAGGACGTTGCCAAAACTGCTGCAAAGAAGATGGGCTTTCTATACATTGCTAGAAAATTACTCACACCTGAGAGTATATCTCTACAAAGCCATACCTAACCCTTGCATAGAGTATTGTTACCATATCTACGTTGCTGCATCTACCAGTAGCCACTCCCTCATAGACAGAGCCCCCAAAAGAGTCGCTAATCTAATAGCCCCAGCACTATCGGCCCAGCTGTTCCATTGCTGCAACGTTTCATCTTTGTTTCGGTTTTACAAATACTTAACTGAAATGTGTTCTGATGAACTCACGTACATACTCCTGATGAACTCACGTACATACTCCTGATGAACTCACGTACATACTCCTGACCAACCGAAAAAGTACCTCTTCGCTGTTGAGGTCACTAAATATCGGGAAACCTATTTTAATTGTTTCTTTCCTCTGACTGCTAAACTTTGGATTTATCTCCAAGTTTCCTGCTTCATTGACTGTTCTGCTACGCAAATAATTAAATGTAATGTGGACAGACATCTCGCTACTCAACTCCCCACATTTTCCCTGTTACAAATGATTCCAAATAGTAACCTCTTAAACCCAAGTAAAAATGCGCCTTGTTTGAGGCGGAAAAGAGTAAAAACAAAGAAGTCATGGATTGATGTTTCGCAACTGTATTTTTTTTTTTTAATTTTTTTTTTATTACATTTTCACCCCAAACAAGGCACATTGCCACTTTGGTGTAGGGGGCTACTATCAGGGGAAACATCTACTGGGGTACTATGTAGGGATTAGGGCAGCGAGATGTTGGTTCACGTTGCACTTGAACTTATGCATGTCAGTACAGTTGGGGAAGCAGTGACCTGGAATGGAATTCCAAAGTCTAGCAGTTCTGGGAAAGAAACTACTGGAGTAGAAAGATCTTTTACATCTAGGGATCTCTACAGTGTGGGGGTGGGATTTTGCAGCTTGTCGGGTCTGTCGAGGGTGTTCACGTCGTGGGGACACAAGTGCTTGCAGTTCTTCAGAGCATTCACCATTATAATACTTGTAGAACAGGCAGAGGGATGCAACGTTTCGACGATTGGACAGAGGCTGAAGTTTAGATGCCAGTTTAGGGCCTATCAGATTTGCGACTCTCTTTTGAACCCTGTCAAAGAGCGAGAGACTAGTAGCCGATGCACCGGCCCAAATATGACAGCAATACTCCATACATGGGCGAATAGTGGCCTTATAGAGGTACAGGATACTTTCAGGTGTTAGAAGTTTTCTAGCACGGTAGAGAGAGCCCACCTTCTTCGCAGCGGCCCTGGCAATGCACTCGATGTAATTGTTCCAACTCATGTTTCCTGTGAACGTTAGGCCAAGGAGCTTGAGAGACGTACAAACGTTAAATCTTTATGTTTCTGTTTTGTCAAGTTGAGTTTTTATGTCATGCCGCGTGTGATTGATACCCCAGTTTATCACGACCCTAGTTAACATGGAATAATATATGCAAGGTGAGCCAAAAGTATAGTGGACAATGTTGTAAACCTTCCTACTTGTGGAAGTGGCACTCGTGCCATGATAAAGGCAAGCTGGTGTCAGCCTGGCTCTTAAAAGAAAAACAGATAAAGTTAAATTATATTGGTTTTAGTTGCTCAATGTCGTGAAGATAGGTTGTCAGGGTCATTTCTATTATTACCCTAATTGGCCTCTACCATGACAGGTAGAAAGATTTACAAGATTATTTATCTATTTTTGAATCGCCATATATATATATATATATATATATATATATATATATATATATATATATATATATATATATATAAGAAAAATTAAAATTAAATTTACCAAAATGATCCAAGATGGTAAAACTAAAGTATATTATAAATATTAAAGAATTAATATTTATAAAGTAATCTCAACCAGATGTAAAAGCTCGATAAAACTAAATAGGAGATAGAGCTTATAATAAGAGCAAATAGTTAATAAAACATGTTCAAAAACACTTTGAAAAAAGAATTAAAAACATATTTAATTTGAAAAGGAAACGCTAAATAAATGGATAAGAAGGAAAATATTTCTTCGAAACTCCGCGGATTAAGGACTATCCACTTATTTAGTGCTTCCTTTTCAAATTAAATATGTTTTTAACTCTTTTTCAAAGTGTTTTTAACATGTTTTATTAATTACTTGATCTTATATATATATATATATATATATATATATATATATATATATATATATATATATATATATAGTGATTTAAAGGTTACGAGGGTTTTTTGAAGCATGAACATGATGTTATTTTTGTATTTAATATATTTTTTTATTGTTATTTTTTTATATTTCAAGCGGATCTCCGCTCTTGGTCACAAAAAAGTATCGAAAAAAAAAATCAAGCGCAGATGTCCACTTGAAATATAAAAAAATAACAATAAAAAGAAATAAATACAAAAAGTAACATCGTTCTCATGCTTCAAAAACCCCTAATAACTTTTAAATCACGATCCTAGAAGCATGCGTAGACTTTTAACATTTATATATATGTATATATATATATATATATATATATATATATATATATATATATATATATAGAGAGAGACTTTTGTCATAGATTCATTATATGCTCTGTAATTACATTGAGCTTCGTAAATAAGGATTGATATATATATATATATATATATATATATATATATATATATATAAAGGAAATATAAGTAAATAAAGAATATTTCCACACACACACACACACACACACACACACACACACACACACACACACATATATATATTAAAAATAGAAAAGTTCTTTTAACTTAAAAATAATAAATATAAATTATTAATTATACCACACTCCATATCTATATTTATATTTGCGTCATAGATTTTTGTAGCTCCATTGAGGCACATCATTTATCGAATTTGTGCTCCCTGAAAATATATGGCCCCGGTTCAGAAACATTATTGTAGAAAACCATTTAACTAAAATCAATAAAATTTGTGCGGACTGAGATACGAGTGTAGTATCTGTTCCGATTCTACACTTAAGTTAATTTGCCTTCCTGTGTACTTACTTTTAAGGAGATGGTTTTAACTCACATAAAAAAAAACGACGTTGTGTCACATTTTGATCTTGTGAGGAAGCAAATAAATGGCGATAATAAGTTAGAATCTTCGATAATCTTTTGTCATTTATTAACATGAAGTTTTGGATGACTAGAAAAAAATCAAACAAAACAAATCTAGAAATTCTTTTTGATTGTTAAAACAATCCATTTCTGTGTATTATCGATGAATGAGAGCGGATCTAATCGATTGAACATGAAAAGTAAAATAAGCATGTCAAAATCTATTGATTATCTAACAACAACGACAGATATTAACAACAAAAAATTTACTGTAACTACATTTTTCTTGACTTAAAAAAGATATTAACATTGTTTTATTTATTCGATCTATCATCAATAGTTAGATCAAAATCAGCAACGCAATATCGTCTGCTCTGAATCAACCCAATTCAATTCTCGTCGAAACGAACTACACCATTTTCTTTTTTGTCGACGATATGAACAATCGTACATATTTAGTAAATGAACAGTCGTACATATTTAGTAAAATCGTATTTCATATTTAATGTACAAATGTTTATAATATTATTAATCATTAAACTGTGTAAATCTTAAAACCTAACAAAATTATAACAAAGATTAATTATTAATTGCAGTTTGAAGGAGATAAACAAAGATAAAAAAAAAATCATTTCGTCGTTTTTGCTGCTCCATACTTCATATAGGTACACAAGTCTGACGTCATGAAATTATGCGCCCCGTTCTTCACAATCGTTTGGCAGTGCCTAGAGTGAGAAAAGGAGAAAAAGAAGAGTACTGTCTACCTTTATTTAATCAAATGCATGAGAAAGAATGCATTTTCGGTTGCCTTCTCTTTTTTTTTCTTTCAATTTTGTTTCCCCTGTCTATTGCCTGTCCTTATTCATTTGTGACGCTGTCTCCGATATGAAAAACATTTTGGGGCCACTAGGCATATACGGAGAACGATAGTTTGACTTAACTTTCGAAATCCGACGAAATAACTTTACAAGGGGCGTTCCAAAAGTAATGACTCCTATTTTTTTATTCAGCTCAAATGAATTAGAAGGTATTGCAAATTGCATTATTATGTTGACAGAAAAACTGACAAATTTACCTTTCTTATTCAAATATTTTAATAATAATAGAAATTATACACTTTCAAGAATTTAATTGGAATGAGAAATTAAACAAAATTATAATTACGGACACAATTTATTTTATAACCCAAGTATACATCTATAATATAAATTTCACCTGTCTATTTAAATGTATGTATGTATGTTTGTATGTATGTTTGTATGTCTGACCAAAACTTTCGGCAGAGGCGATGGATTTTCACAACGTCGCTTAAAAGGCGTTATTTCAACGGTAGGCACATCGGTAAGACAGTTTTTTTTCACCTCTTTTTCCTTTGGCGCCTTACGGGTTCGAGCCTGCTTACGACTCCTATTTTTTTTTTTTTGCGCTCGCAATCCCCCTCCCCCCTTTTTTTTTGCTCAGTCAACATCCTTACACACACCTACACTTTCTTTTCCACCTTCGCGTCACGAGTTCGAGCCTGCCTGTCTACTACAACTTTTTTTTTTGCTTAGCACACAGCTCCAAACACCTAGGCAACGCCGGGCACCCAGGCCAGTTCATGAAAGATTAGACTATTACTAAACCATGGTTCACTTTAAAATGTTTCCCGACTGTTCTTATTTATGCTTCTGCTGCTGTTGGATAGCAGTTATGTCAAATATAAACGATAATAGTTAAATCGAAAACGAGACTGTTGTAATAAATACGTTATGTTAAAAATATTAAAATACCTCTTGGTTATAATAAGTCAATATTAATTCATTAATATTTTTTAATATTTTAAAAAAATTATTTGGTAACCCTCTATTTTATATTTTGCTTAAATTCATTAATGTTTTATACGTGTTCTAAATCCTTCCCTTTTATTAATTGAACCTATAAAATGTATATCCGAATTAATAAAATATATTTTAAATTAAAAATTATTTACATAATTTTTCAATGAATTTAATGGGGAAAGGAGTGGTTGGTTACTTTTAATGCATCTAAAACCAAGCTTCTCTCTTTACATCATCAACACTGATCCACATCTGGCATCAATTGAAATGAATGACTCTCGTCTTGAGGAGGCCTCAAGTTTTGACAAGCTTCTGGGCTTGACCGTTACTCCTGATCTTAAATGGAACACGTACATCAAATCTGTTGCCAAGGCCGCTGGAAAAATGGTGGGATCTTTCTATCGATCCAGTAGATATCTCACTGCTGGTGCAATTCTCTATCTATATAAGAGCCAGGTACGTCCAAGGATGGAATACTGTTGCCACATCTGGGCAGGAGCTGCTAGAAAGGACTTGCCCTGCCTTGATAGAGTTCAAAATAGACTTCGTAGCCTCGTAGGAGATATCCCTTTCTCTTCCCTGCGATATCTATCTTACAGAAGAGATGTTGCGAGTTTGTCTCTGATGTATCGTTATTTTCATGGAAAGTGTTCGACTGAGCTTCAGTCTATGGTCCCCCCCTCGCCAAACTTTCACAAGAAACACTCGTCTAGTTGAAAACACTATCAATAATTCCCCCCACTCTTTATCTGTGCCTAAACCTAAACGTAGATTCCATGAACAAAGCTTCTTTCTTAGAACTGCACGCGTGTGGAGTTGTCTTCCGTTTTCCTGCTTTCCGGCTGACTACAATATGGTTGTCTTCAAATCTAACGTAAACAAGTTCTTGATGAGCCGTTCCATATAAGTTAACAAATTTACCGAATTGATTACTATATTGTCCAATTTCTACTGTACACTCTTTAACCCTTATCCTCAAGTGGCCTCTTGGCCTTGATAATGTGGTGATGCCTATGTAAAAAAACAAACAAACAAAAAAACATAATGTCTAGTGATCAAATCACCCATCACCTTAACGATGGGTCGTCTAATCTATTTTTCATTTCCTTAACTCTCTCGCCATATTTCTTTGTTTATCACTACACGTTAGTGCTAATTCATCTCCTAGTGCTACCAGATCAGGCTGTCTGAAAATACTGGCTTCCTGAGGCGAAATGCACCTAACAGTGACGCTTTTTGTTTTTCTAGTTTATTTTTGCAAAAATTAATAATGTTCTGCAACCCAACCCCCAAATTCCCTCCCACCTTTTCCTTCTTTTCTTTCTTCCCATTTTCCCTCTCTCTTTCTAACTCCCCCATTTCCTGACTGGTTTTCTAACTTAAAATGTACCAAACATTAATACTGTAACACTTTTTCCACTCCCATTGCAAAACTCATTCATGTTCTGCAGGGCAGGGAACAAAAACGATAAAATTTACTATAAAACAACCTAGTCAAACCAAACACTACAAACTAGCGATTGAAAGTTCAAAGAGCTCGAAGAATAAAGACCTTCTACAGAAGAACTGAATGCAACATAAATACTATATCTAAAATAACTGGATTCGGCGTTAAATAACCCGAAAAGAGTCTGCTGTAAAATAAAACAACCAAACCAACTAATTAATTCATCGAAGCTTTTTCTCCCGTCTCTTTCCGCCCTTTCTTCTCTCCTGTCTATTTCTTTATTCTGGTACCAACCAATGTATTTGTCTAGCTATTGCAACCATTCCCTCACTCACTACTCCAAATATATCCATCTTAATTACTCCACACCCCTTTCTTTTATTAGAGTTGTAAATCACGTGACTCGGTCTTTAATTAAAATAAAATAAAATAAAAAAACTCGCTGTTTTTGTTTGCTTTCATTTTAAATGCATATCTCTTTAAAATCGGAAGTTTAGGTTTACAGATAAAGATCATCAGTTGAAGCAGTAGCTTTGTTTGTTATTGTCGTAACAATACCTAAAGTTATATATATATATATATATATATATATATATATATATATATACACACATATATATATATAATATATAATATAAAGCTGAATGTCTGTGTGTATGTGTGTGTGTGTGTGTGTGTGTGTGTGTGGTCACGAATAGGCTCTTATATGGTTGACTATTTTAAAAAACTGATTACATATAATGATAGAAGATGTATCGAGACACAGGAATGGGTATGTTTGATCTGACAGAACAGTGGTTCATTAAAATTGTGGGGTCTACGTTCGCGCCTGGTCCACAAAGTATGAAAGTAAAAAAAAAACGTTTACAAGTGTTTTTGATATAGATGTACATAAGAATACTTTGATAAGTATGTTTTATCTTAAATAGGGATGGTATAATAACATTGTGGGGTCTGCGCCCAAGTCTGGCCTCCATACAATGGAAATAGGCACAAAATGTAATAAAGACTTTTCATATCTATCTACGTAAGTATACTTTGATAATTATGTTTCAGTTTGAAGAAATATGGTATAATAAAATTATGTCGTGTTCGTTCGCGCCTGACCTCCAAAGAATGGAAATATGTCACAAAGTTTAACAAGGTTTTTTTTTTAATATAGATCCACAGAATATTGTGATGTGTTTCAGTGTGAACAGGTATGGCATAATAAATTATGGGGTTTATCTATTTTATTTTTACTTTCAACATATTTTACTTTGGTTTTGATACTCCCAAATTCGAAGCTATCTCTTTACAACCCTTCCTTTTCATAACCTATCATACTTTCATAAATCAGAGTCCATTTTCTGTAGGCTGTTTTTGAACCCAGTCAACGACGGGTACTTTTGCTAGTATATATATATATATATATATATATATATATATATATATATATATATATATATATATATATAGTGCCTTTCAAAAGTTTACAATACACATTTGAAACTGTCAGTTTTTGTATTTCTAGCTTCCAAATGATAACGAAACTTTTTATAAACATAGAAAATGTATTGAAACTAAGATAGGAACAATGGGAAAAATAATAAAAATAATAATTTAACAAAACGCGAAGAGAAAACTCAATAATTAGCAACGCAAAAGTTTACAATACGTATTAAATTCATTTGATTTCTCAATAATCTTATGACGGTTTATCATGGTAAAATGTTTAGAAGCTTCTAGTATGTTCATACTCTGGCCTGCTTTGGGTAGGATTGAAACCGGTATCTTCAGACAATGCTCACCGGGAGCCATAGAGACTCAACGCCTCTGTCTACTACGCCACGGGTCCCGAATGAGGGGATGGGTTGGCCGAAATCTAGTGAAACAACTACAACTATGAAGATAAGGATAACAGCCCGCAAATAAATAAATACACAATTTATTCTTCTTTTAAGGCAATAAAAAATAATACTAGTATTATTCCTATTATAGATATATTTATCCATACGCGTGTGTGCGTGTCAGTACCGTAAATCTAAAGATAATTTAATTCTTAATAAATGTTGATAGGCAATATTTAAAAAAAAATATATTAATATATTCACAGGAAATAAGTAAAGTTACTTGAAATGTATTTTTCCATTGAAATTTTCAATTGTAAAAGTTTCTTTCCTTCACAAATAATTTTGTTTTATTTTCACTTACGTCAAACTTCTAATATTCTCGTGCAAAAAAAAAAAAAAAAAATAGAAATTATGAAGAAAACGCATATAATTCATTGTGTGAATTTTTCTTCTCAAAACGTAAGATGAGAAATATTTGGACAAACACCATTCATAAAAAACACGGATGAAATATTACAAGAATAAAAAAAATGTATTCTGAATAAAAAAAACCCAACAAAAACGAACGGCTTTCAATAGCTTTGTATAAAGTAAACACCACGTGATGACTTATAGTTTCTTGCCTTGACGTTTCAAGTAACTGTCAACGCTGACGCTTTGTTTATATATATATATATATATATATATATATATATATTTTGTGTACAGAAAGTTGTTAGTTGAGACAGGTCATTGGTACCGTCGGTTTCAAGCCCGATAATAAGGCCCGTTTAAGGTATCCTTATCAAGCTCTCTTCAGCCAATATTCGTCTCCGAAAGAGACGAATATTGGCTGAAGAGAGCTTGATAAGGATACCTTAAACGGGCCTTATGATCGGGCTTGAAACCGACGGTACCAATGACCTGTCTCAACTAACAACTTTCTGTACACAAAATATAAGTACGCTCTTAAAATTTGGATTTTCCTTTTAATTGAGCACTCTGCTGGAATTCTTTTTCCAAAAAAAACTAATCATATATATATATATATATATATATATATATATATATATATATATATATGACTACTTAATTTTATCACATAAATTAATATATGTAAATATAATTTTATGTGTAAATTTTCAGTATTTACTTCAACAGTGCTCAATAGAGCTAGGTAGTAAGTTATAAAAATATATGTGGCAATTAAGCGGCACAGAATATTCCGCGTTTCATTCTCGTGAGAATTCGTAAGGCTTATTCAAATAGTTGTGGTTACCTCGTGTTTTTATATACGGACATGCTATTGAATTTTGAGTTAGCCAACCAGCTTCCTAGTTTCCGTCTTAAGATGGGCTCGGTGGAAACTAGGAAGCTGATTGGCTAACTAAAAATTCAATAGCATTGCTGACACAAGGTAACCAAACTCTTTGCATAAGCCTGACGAATTCTCGCGAGAATGGAACGCGGAATATTCTGTGTAGCTTAATTGCCATATCTTTTTATAACTTACTACTATATATATATATATATATATATATATATATATATATATATATATATATATATATATATATATATAGTTTGTTTATTATACAAACGTTATTGGTTACATATGTGCATACATGTTTCAGTTGAATCCCAATTCAAAGAGAAGACTTCGTCAGACAAAAAAAAAAAAAAAAGAAAGATCGATATAACTCAGTTTTACTATACTAGTATCATTCCTTCTATAGATATATTTATTTATATATGTGCGTGTGTGTGTGTGTGTATTCATATACGTGCGTGGTAAATTTAATCGATTTTTTTTTGGTCTAATGAAGTGTTATCATTGAATTGAGATTCCACTGAAACATGTATGCACATATGTAACCTCTGTCTTGCGTTGAGCATTCTTTAATAATCACGCGAGTTTCATTGGATGTACATCTAGGAAGCCAATTGATACACATATTTTATATAAATATATATATATATATATATATATATATATATATATATATATATATATATATATATAGTAAGTTATAAAATATATATGGCGATTAAGCTACACTGACTATTCCGCGTTTCATCAACTCTAGGATTCTGAAGCCTGAAGAATCCTAGAGTGGATGAAATGCGGATTATTCAGTGTAGTTTAAACGCCATATATATTTTATAACTTACTAACTAGCTCTACCTACGTATTGAGCACTATTGAAGTAAATACTTAAAGTTTACGCATAAATTCATACTTTCGTATATTAATTTATGTGAGTAAATGAAGTAGTTATATATATATATATTTTTTTTTTTTACACAGTGGTCACCACTTATCAAGGCCCGGAAGCCATTAAGGGATAAGGGTTATTGCAAGTACATTACGTTAGTGTGGAGATTTGATGAAGTGTTTACTTAAGGGGGCGGTTCATTAGGAATTTGTTAACATTGGACTTGAAGACATCCAAGTTGTAGTCCGGTGGGAAGCAGGCAAACGGAACAGAGTTCCACAGGCGTGCAGTTCTAAGAAAGAAGCTTTGTTCATGGAATCCACGTTTTGATTTAGGCACAGATGAAGAATGGGGGAAATTTTTCACAGTGGATTCGGCTAGACGGGTGTTTTTCGTGAAAGATTGGCGAGGGGGAACCAGAGATTGGAGTTCAGACGAGCACCTGCCATGAAAATAGCGATAAAACAAGGATAGGCTCGCAACGTCTCTTCTGTGGGAGAGAGGTTGCAGGGTAGAGAAAAGGGCATCCCCCACTAAGCCACGAAGTCTATTTTGTACTCTGTCAAGGCTGTTTTTAGCAGCTCCTGCCCATATATGGCAACAGTATTCCATCCTTGGACGTACTTGGCTTTTATATAGATAGAGAATTGCATTAGTAGTGAGATATCTTCTGGAGTGGTAGAAGGATCCCACCATCTTTCCAGCGACCTTGGCAACAGATTTGATGTACGTGTTCCATTTCAGATCAGGAGTAAAGTTCAAACTTAGAAGCTTGTCAAAAAACGAGGCCTCTCCCAGACGAGAGCCATCCATCCCAATTGATGCCAGATGGGGATCAGAGCGTTGATGATGTAAGGATAGGAGTTTGGTTTTAGATGCATTATATATATATATATATATATATATATATATATATATATATATATATATATATATATAGGTTTAATAATAAATTATGTTGAGAAACACTTTAATAAGTTTCAAGTATATTTATTACTCGAAAAGGAAACACACACATATAGGACTCTCACCCATATATGTGTTTCCTTTCCGAGTAATAAATATATTTTAAACTCTTGCTAAAGTGTTTGTCAACATAATTTATTAAACTTATATTCTTATAATAAACTCTCATCATTATTTAGTTTTATTGTGCTTTTACATCTAGTTGATTATTTTATAGATATCAGAAACCTAATATATATGTTATTTTTTAGTTTGTAAAATTAATTGTACTACTACCTTGTAATATATATATATATATATATATATATATATATATATATATATATATATATATAGTAAGTAATTTATAAAATATATATGGCGATTACGCTACACTGAATATTCTGCGTTTCATCCAACTATAGGAACAGTGTATTCAGTGTAGCGTAATCGCCATATATATTTTATAAATTACTAACTAGCTCTACCTACGTATTGAGCACTTTTGAAGTAAATACTTAAAGTTTACGCATAAATCTATACTTTCATATATTAAATTTATGCGAATAAATGAAGTAGTTATATATATATATATAACCCATGAGGGTAATTTGTTGTTATTCCATCCGTCATGTCTGGGCAAATGTTTTAATTAAGTAATTATTATGTTAGCCGTATGTATCTCTTGCAGGAGGAATTGGGCATTTAACTCTCAGAATACTGTCACTCAGAACTGTTTGTACTTAACACCTTTATCTGTTGCGCCACTTGCCAACACGAGCATCCAAGATGAAAATAATTGTTTCAATAGCCCAAATAATACTTTTGTGTGTGTGTGTTTAACGACAAGTCCACCCTTATGCTGAAGCGTGGTTTAATATTTAATGTCCTTTTTTAAACAAAATTATTTGAATAAATATATTTATAGCTATATAGAATTATAGTCTGCCCTAAGATTCGATTAGATTCGTAAACATTTTATTACAAAAAAAAAAAAAAAATGCATAAAATGTATTAAAATGCGAGTACATTTGCAAGTAAATAGATAAAAATATTTAAAATGAATTTGCGTTATGTGTGTGTAAATTTGTAATGATAAATATTTACTACTTAGGTGTAGTTGCGTTTGTGTAAATTTGTATAAAAGTGTTATATTTGCGTAAAAATATTTAAAATAAATTTGCATTACGTGTGTTAAATTTGTATTAGTAAATATTTTTTTTTTTACACAGTGATCACCACTTATCAAGGTCCGGAAGCCACTCAGGGATAAGGGTTATTGCAAGTACATTACGTTAGTGTGGAGATTTGATGAAGTGTTTACTTAAGGGGGCGGTTCATTAGGAATTTGTTAACATTGGACTTGAAGACATCCAAGTTGTAGTCCGGTGGGAAGCAGGCAGACGGAACAGAGTTCCACAGGCGTGCAGTTCTAAGAAAGAAGCTTTGTTCATGGAATCCGCGTTTTGATTTAGGCACAGATATAGAGTGGGGGAAATTTTTCACAGTGGATTCAGCTATTTACTACTAAGGTGTAGTTACGTTTGCGTTAATTTGTATAAGAAAGTAAAATTTTATTTAATTATACTTATGTATGTGCAAAGGATTTGTTTGTATTGTTTGTATTATCGATTTGTATTAAATTGTCTTGCTTATTCACATGCATATGAAAATCTATATTTTTGTATATATACCAATTTATATAAGGTAATCGATTATGTTTTCTCTAAGTCTTTTATTATGAACGTAGTTATATTGTTGAAAGTGTTTTATATTCAAATTGTCCTCATTCTTAAGGAAGATTTCTTGGAGACAAATAACCAAAGGATTAAATTTGGTTTGCAACAATAAAATTTCATTGTAATTTTCCTTCAATCCACGGCAATTCCATTGGCTTATCTTGTAACTCATGATGATTTTTTTTATTGGTTTGAGGAATAACTTCAGTTTCCATGTCTTCTAATTCCGTAAATCTGTTTGTAGTAGTAGTGGCTTTTGTTTGCGGTAATTTCTTTATATTATTTTTTTTTTGGTAGATGTATCTTTTGTTTGTTTTTCAAGTGTGTTTTTTCACCATGGGGAAGACGTATTGGTGACCTGTGTGGTCTTTCTTTTGACTGATTTTGTTTTTCCTTAGTTTCCTCTTTTTCAGCATCTGCACGACGTACTGGCGATTTTTGTGGTCTTTCTTTTGATCGATTTTGTTTTTTTTGGATGTTCTGATTTTGGTTGAGAATTTATTTTATTGATAACATTAAGTTGATGATTTAATGGGATGATTAATTTTGATGATATGATTGGTCTGATTTCATTTATAAATTTGGGCTAGTCGTTTGGTCCCAATTGTAACAATTTGTTTATTCGTATTTCGTATTTGGAGTTTTGGTTAGTGATGTTGGATGATATACAACTTGAGGTGACTTGAGAGTACGCCTTTTCCTTCAAGTATCCATCTACTATTTTCCTGGCTTCGAGAAAGGAAATGTTTTTGGTATGTTTTATTAAAACTACTTCCTTTTCTTTCTTCCAGATTCTGCATGCTCTAGCATAAGCAGGATGGTTTTCTCCACAATTTGCACATTTGCAATCGAGTTTGCAGTCATTGACAGTGTGGTCCGGATCTCTCTGGCCACATTTGCCGCATACTGCTCGTCCACTACATGCATCCTCATGGTGCCTAAACTTCTGGCATTTAAAGCACCGAAGTGGGTTTGGGATAATGGGTTCAACTTTTTCAACGTTGAACCCAATTTTGATTTCTTTTCGGGATAGTGGGTCTATCGAACTGCATAATATTGTAACATGATCGACTTGAGGGAGCGGTTTACTCCCCATTAGGGAGGTGGAGACCCCCCCTCCCCTGAGACCTGAGAAAGATCGGGTAAATATGCTAAGATTGTCTAATTGAATCCCGGACAACGGCAAATATAAAAAATACTTGAAGTAAAATATATAGATTTATATTTCTTTTATTGTTAAAGCCAGATATATATTTTATTGTTGAACGAAAATTGTACTGGCTAACCGAGGACACCTGTTTTCAGACAGAGACTTTCTGAATGATGGGTATTGATCCCCGAGGTCGTGTGAAATTGATTTCATTTTGGTCTCAGATTTACAAAACTCTAGACTATGGCTGAACTGCACACACACAATTTAGATCTGGAAATCCCCGGGAAACATATCGCTGATTGGTTGGATGGATCGTCCGACCATCCCGTCCCTGAATATAAAAACAAGCACCTAGCTTGTTTTGGCAGATTGGAATTTTTTGCGGCGAAATCTCGAGAGAAGAACAGCTCCCGACGCCTGACCCCCCTCTCCACCAGAGAGATTTGTGAACTTAAAATGTCTTAATAACTGAATGTGTGTATATGTAAAAAAGAACTGTAATTTTTGTGAAATTAATTTTAGTAGATAGATTCGTCTGTTTTCTTTCTAGTGTATTAAATCTTCGCTTTTTGCTTTCAGCAGAATTCTACACAGAGTCGTTCTAGAATTTAATGTGAAGATCTCTCTGTTGACTAGACATCACGAGCCACAGTTTATGAAGGAAGTCAAATGTCAGTTGCTTGACCTGAGCACGGGAGACAGGCCACAATGTAAGTGTTCGTAAGTATAGGCGGATTCTCTTTTTTATTGTAATTCTTTTAACGTTTGTTACTTCTTGGTTTTAAGTTCTTTTGTTATCTCTTTGGTAGTGCGCATTGAGAGGTCTTTCGATTTTACTATAACTTTGAATGTATTCAGATTCTTGTGTGGATAAGTCTAGATATTTATGTTGTGGAAAGTTTTCATTCATAGGAGAAAAATGGTATGTTTTTCTTTTTCCACTTCCACCAGTAGGGTTTTATTTTTTAAAAAGTTTTTGCATTTTTGGGGGTAATATATGCCGATAAAATTTTGTGTATAATAAACGGTGATAAGTCCGTTATATTGGTTTCTTCGGTGGATTCGAATACAATAAATTTTGAGAATGCTTGGTGTAGTTCATTATCTGAACTACCCGAGCCAATGTGTAAGCGCTTGGAATTTTTGTAATTGGCCATATATGTATATTTTAAAATCCATTGTTTATGCTCCCCACCCATCTCGGAGTCCAATATTGGGGCATGTTAAGAAGGAAATCCATTCGCCTTGTCATGACAGGGTTACATAAAACAGTATACATGTCCCAAATGGGAGTCATGGGCATCCATAACCCTTAGGTTACACAATCCAAGTAATTTATAGTAACTTCCGGCACTATACAACTACGTCATGACTTTATTCATTTGGCACATTTGACCCCAGCCACTGCCTTCTAACACATGGAAAAGAGGGGAAAATATGTGTAATGTTTACAGTGGTACAGGGTAGAACTGTATTTGTTACAGTTTGGAAGAAATTGATAGAAAAGTAGATGTGTTAGGGCTTGACGTAACTAGCCGATTGATCGCACCGGGCCCCTCCAACCGCCCGTCTAGTCTTGTACGAGGCCAAAGTGGAGTGTTGCAACTGATACCTTTAATTTCCCTAGATATCAGTTGCTCAGCCACTAGGATCCTTTTCCTAGGTATTACGGGTTGCCACCCACGGCCAACAGGTGCCTCCATTGAGAGGCTTTTATTCTATGCAGGGGGACAGTCGGTGTATTTTGTAATGCCCCACCGACGGGGTTGGAAAGTAGGGAAGGAAAAAGAAAGGAGAGGGAAAGGGGAAGGGGGCTGTTGCTTTTATTTTTGTTTTTGCAGAACATAATTAAGTTTTACAAAAGAGAATAGAAAACAAAAACAGAAAATCGATGTAGGTGCATTTCGTCTCAGGAAGCCAATAGACCAAATAATACAAAGGAAATATACATCCGATCATCTGATCTCCAATTATAAAATTAAATATTTGCTAGCTGGGAGATTCGACGTTGCCCGGGATTTAATGAGAATAAACGAATATTTCACACTCTTATATTTTATTGTCATCGACATCGGTGAAATCGCCCATTTTTAAGTCAAAATCGATTAACTGCCTCCCCGTACTGACTTAGTCAACAATACAGTGTAGTTTACATTGCACTATGCTGCTTATTTTATAAAATTATTTATTTTTATGTAATGGCTTGAATTAAAGATTAAAATGCACATGTCAAGTATCATGGTTCAACTGTGCGCTAAACAGAAACATTCATTTCGAACGTACGTCAAAGAACCCACCGTTGATTTTATATGTAGAGCCTTTCTGCTTGCGTGGTAATAAAACTTCTCAAATGCACTTGTGATGTTAGGCCGTATATTTTTTAGGCTGTATGTTTTTTCTTTCATCAGATTTTTGTGATTATTGATTATCGATACTTATCGAATATATTCCCATACAGAAGCTATCTAAAAACACTGCTAGGCACATAAATTACATTTTAAAATTATGTGAGATTAAAGTGTAAAATTAAAAAAAAAAATCGACCCAGCCGTTTTTGTGTCTGCTTCTGTCATATCAAGAACCCACCGTTGATTTTATATGTAGGACCTTTCGGCTTGTGTGTCAATAAAACTTCTCAAATGCATTTGTGATGTTAGGCTGTATAAGGTGTTAAATCTATCTAAGAACACTGCCAGACACATAAAGTACATTTGTGTGAAATTAAAAAAATACTGGCCCAGCCGTTTTAGAGTCTATAGGGAACGAGCTCATACACAGAGAGACATACACACACGGTTTTATTTATATAATAGCAGATATAAAGTAAATTAAATGAAATATGAGATACGATTATATAAATAAGATTCAATAATCAGGTTCTATAAATACGTGGAACAATTCTGATCTTCGCTGTTTTTCTTTATTTCCCATATAACGATGAAAAGCTCAGTACGTAATACGAGAAAATTCTTTTTGCCGGTTTGTAGAAGGAGCATTTAAACTACTATAATATATTTTATGCATATTTTATATATAGTTTATGTATATTTATTTTATGTATATTTTATTATACACGGCCATGATTAATTTATAATTTTTTTCTTTTAGATTATCAAAGCATCATTCGTATTTTTCTGTAATATTCTCACATGTGTTGACCCGAAAACAATCGTTTTTAATCTACAGAAATGAAGTCATCTTCCATCATGATAATGCTCGTCCTCATATAGCACTACTGACCAAAAATCTATGGAAAATTTGGTTTTGGGAATTTTGTATCATCCTGTATAGTCTCGTGGCCTAACTCCCTCGGATTACCATTTATTTCAAGGATTAGAAAACTATTTAAATGGCTTTAGACTAACAACATGAGAGGAGATTGAACATACGTTAGATTCATATTTCAGATCAAAACCTAAAGGAAAGCGAAGGATTTATAAGCTCATTAACATATGAAATCAAGTTATAGAGAGAAAAGATCGCTATTGTTATGAATAAAGATTTTCAAAAACAACTTTTCCTTTTCG
The DNA here is from genome assembly GCF_053919585.1 of Euprymna scolopes. NCBI lineage: Eukaryota > Metazoa > Mollusca > Cephalopoda > Sepiida > Sepiolidae > Euprymna > Euprymna scolopes. The sequence goes on along the minus strand of NC_136490.1, from coordinate 130,244,807 downwards.
AGATGAAATTTTAATTTGGAAATTTTTTTTGCACATACATAATATGTAGTTACAAGCAGATTCTTACACTGGTGGTTCAGATTCGATCGCACCAATCAAAGAGGCTAGTGTGTGACAGGAAGGTGAATGAACAGCACGATGTGTAGAATACATTCATCTGCTGGTGTCATAGAGAACAGCATGTTAAATTAGTCATCAGTGGCTACAACTTAACATGTATTGTAAAAATTATGCAGATACGCTTCTACTGTTTGCAGTCTTTATCTGTAAAATAGGCCTTCCAGCTTGTCAAAAATAAAGAAAGCCTGACGGACAATACATATCCAATTTTATTGGTTAGATGCTAGTGTTACATGGCGAGATGTTTGCTCGTTTAACATTCAAAATTAAGTATTGAGTTAAATAAATTATGGAATAATCAGGTAAAAAATAACAGATCAATCCAAACTAACGATTAAACTAAACGCAATCTCGAACAACGCTTTGCCTCCGCTCTTAAGGCTTGCATTTACAAACATTTGTGGACTTAGAACTAACTTAGACGCGGTAGAATCATTTCTCCTAGCAAACTCGCCGGATATCCTAGTGTTAAGTGAAATTAATTGCACTCGTTCATCCCCTCTAACCACTTTAACATGTCTGGTCATCTTCCACTTTTTTTTAAAGGACTCTGACAGACACATGCACGAACATAGAGTCTATATTCGTAACACCCTCCCCATGACTATAGAATCTAAACTAGAATAAGATGACCAGGCTCTCATGTGATTTAGACTAATATTTAAAACATAGCGTTAGCTAATTATATTTTCTTTATCGCTCTCCCTGGACCCAAGACTATACTCTAATCAGTCACATCCCTGAGAGCATAGATGTAGCACTCTCCCTAGACACTAGCACCCAAATACATGTATTTATTTATATATGCCCATCAGAGTAATTGGCTTGGTTTTTCTAACTACACTAGCACAGTCGGTAGCACCACACATAACTTTTCTATATCCCATTCCTTGACACAGATAATAACGTACCTGACCTGTCTCCCAAATCGTGAGGACCAGCAAGCCTCACTTCTGGAGTTATTTCTGATCACATTTCCTGAGGATTGTGTAACAAATATCCATTGCCCTCTTAGGAATGCTGATCACGCAGTGATAATGATAAACATCACCTTAAACTATCGACCCCAAGTTGAAGAGCCACTGCTCAAAACGATAAGATATTAAAATAAAGCTGATGGGATGCCACCAAGGTCATATGAGAGATGCTCCATGAGGAAATATCTTTTTTCTTCCTGCTGAACAGTGTGCAAATGAGACCACTGAATAGCTCAAAGCGGAAATCGAAGCACATATTCCCATACGTAAGTTCTGTAGCACTCTCCCCAATGGTTTACTTCTACTTGCGCAGCTGCCATTGCTCAAAGGCAGCATGCATACCGCAGACTTATCCCACATAAATCCCGTACAAATAGACGAAAGTATATAGAAACGAGAAGTAATTGTAAGAAAGAAATAGCCACAGCCAAGAGAGAATATACCGAAACGACCAGAAAACGCATTGAAGCGCAGAAATTAGGAACTCGTGACTTCTGAAAAATCTATAACAGTGTTGTCAACAATGAGCAATCAACAATTCTCCCACTACCTATCAGTCTTGAAGTTGTTGTCTCGGAAAACAAAAAAGCTAATCTGCTTGCGCGTCAGTTTCCCTCCAACTCTACTTTGGACCCAGCAAACCACTCCCTCCCCGATTTACTTCTGCGGACAGAAACCATACTAGATGACCACCCCTTCTCAAGTACATGATACCCCCCCCAAAAAAAAACTAGATACCTCAAAAGCATGTGGATCTGATCTCATCCCTCCTGTACTATAAAAAAATATGCTCCGCTGAGGTTGCTCCTATTCTCTCCAAACTTTTCAACAAACGCCTTAACGAATATTGCTTTCCTAACTGCCGGAAAACTATGTTTGTGGTACCAGTTTACAAGAATTCTGCCGAAAGAACTGACCCATTAAGTTATCGCCCCATTACACTCCTCCCTATTATCGCTAAAATATTTGAGTCAATAATTAATCCATCTCGAGTCCACCACCTCACAGCTTCTAGATTTCTGTTCGAATAAAAATATGGGTTTCGGAAGGCCAATTGTACTGAAGATATCCTAACTGCAATCTCTGCATATATATACCATCCACTGGACAAAGCAGGGAAAGCTAGGGCAGTAGCCCTAGATATAATTCAAGCCTTTTATAGAGTATGGCACGATGGTCTTCTCATGAAAATAAAATCCTATGGTATTATTGGACTAATATTTAACATAATTAAATCCATCTTAAATAAGAGAAGAATCCGGGTTGTTCTCGATGGTCGGATGTCAAAAAATATTATATAAATTCGGGCGTACCTCAGCGGGGCGATGTTTGGATCGTTATTATTCCTCATATTCATAAGTGACCTTCCTGATAAAATTGTCTCTGAGATGGGTATATTTGGTGATGACACTACGCTCTATAACAGACATGAGGGGAAAAAGAATGAACACATATCCAAGGCAATGGCAAAAACACTAGAGGAATATCTCCAGTCTGTTCTGGAATGGACATAAAAGTGGATAGTAACATTCAATGCTGCCAAGACTAAGCTTCCTTCTATTAATAACTACAAGAAACCTTCTTAACCACTAATAGCCATGGCTAATGATACATTACCTGAAAGTACTTCGTTCAAACTCCTCGAGTTAACATTTACGGGGAACATGAGTAGGAATAGATACATTGAGGGCATTGCCAAGGCTGCTGTAAATAAGGCGGGCCGTGTTAGAATGTTACTTACGCCTGAGAGTATCCTTTACCTCTACAAGGCCACCATTCTCCCATCTATGGAGAATTGTTGCTACATTTGGGCCGGTGCATCTACTACTAGTCTCTCACTTTTAAACAGATTTCAAAAGAGAGTCGTCAACCTTATATATCCTGTACTATCAGCTAGGCTTGTGCCCCTCTCGACGGAAATACACCCGACACACCGGCCAAGCAGAAAAAAACCCCCACCCCTACACAGTAGAGATCGATAGATGTAAAAAAGCCGTATACTCTAATAGTTTCTTTCCTAGGACTGCTTCCGGCTTCTTGCTTCCCTGACTGTACTGGCATGCAGAATTTAAATGTAATGTAAAAAGACATTTTGTTGTTGAACTCCCTACATAGCACCCCTACAAATTATATCCCCGATAGTAGCCTCCTACATCAAAGTGGCACTGTGCCTTGTTTGGGGTGAAAATGGAATAAAATAATAAAAAAATAAATAAATTATTGTTCAACACACTATTTTATGCGACAAATATCGTCAAATTTTATTTTCATGAACGATTAACTTCAAAGATTATATTCTTTGTATATGAGTGACAAGCAGAGTTATCCAGTTTTAATTGCAAAGTAATGTTAGAATTGAAATTTGATAACAGTTGAAAAAAAATTGTTATAAAGTTTAAATGATAATCTGGAAAGGTCAAATGGCAATCTTGAAAGGTCACTTTAAAAATGAATTGACAACTAGACTCTCGTTTATTTGAACTCAGTAGAACTACAAAGAAATATATTTGTCGGAAAATTAAAAAAAAAATGTCACGAGGGTGCAGCTTCCATGTCTGATAAATGTACTAATATTATTCTTAAAATATGATCCAACTAACATATTATGGCTTCGTATGAAGTCTGCATTATGGGATGCATTAGGACCTCTAATTGTTCACCCAATTTTAAGAGAGCAAAAAATGTAACACGGTTTGTGATTGGCTAGCGAATAACAAGACTGATAGAAGCGGTAACAGATTGAGAAACAGAGGAAGAGAACTAGAGAGAAAATATGAAAGAGAAAGAGAGATAAGAGGGGATTGCCAGAGAAATAGAAAGTAAAGGGGGTAGTGAGAAAGAGGGAGGAAGAGCAGATTAACAATCAGAAAAAGGTAGTGAAAGTTAAATAGGGAGAGACAGAGAAAGTAAAAAAGAGAAGAGAGAAAGTATCTGTTGTGTGCACGTGTGTACGTGTATGTGTATGTTTATGTGTGTGTGTGTGCGTGTGCATATTAAAGTTCTTAAAAGAAATTACATTTATAGAGCTAACTAGAAGACAGTCGGTCAGTCTGAGTAAGAGAAATGCTGAGATAGATAGTTAGAAAGATAGATATAGAAAGAGAGATATAGAGAGATAGATAGATAGATAGAGAGAGAGAGAGAGAGAGAGAGAGAGAGACCGATGAAAAGCAGAAATTTATCAAACGCATGAAAAATATTTCAATTCCCCCAAATAAGACACATCATCATCATCATCATCATCATCATCATCATCATCATCACCATCATCGACAACAACAAAAACAACAACAACAACAACAGTTTTTTTTTCTTCTCGCAGGCAACACAGCTTTTCAGATTTGTTATGGTTATAACCTGTGTTCCAATAATACTTTTTATTGCTCAAAGTGAGATTTTCTTGCTTTGGATTCGCCGACAGGAACGACCACTTACAAAAATTTCTGACTAAGTCACGTCAACATAAAAAGTTTTGCGACTCTTTTAAACATATTGTGACGTAAAACGATTGACTCAGCAACCGGTCGTAATACATCCTAGCATTGGCTACATGTAATGCCGTGAGACCATAAATACTAATCAACGACTTCCTCGAAACATTCAGTCATGTTATTTTATTTAAATTAAAAAGAAGTGTTTAATAAAAATAGGATTATCGATAAACTACCATTTTATCGGTTGAAATATATAGCCTGAAAGGTTGAAATGTGTTTAGAGGGGTATAAAGTCGTTTTTCAAACTAACAATATTAAAAAAAAAGAAAAAGAAAAAAAAACGTTGCTGGTTGGCCATATATCCAAACTTAAATTCTGTCAAACTTTCATCGTATTAAAAGTTACAATGATGTAAAGATTGAAAACTTATTATTTCTGGTATTATTTGTTTAATTCGGACTACTGCTCTCATCGTGTTATTCTCACAACGTTTCTGCCGATGTATGTAGTGTGAAAGGTTACCATTTATTCAAAGCAACTTATTTTTAACAATTATTTGTAATGATTTTTAAAAAATTTGAAACATTATTTCAAAGTAAATTTTCAGAATTTAAAAAATCGTGTCTATCTGGACACTACTACTACTACTACTACTACTACTACTACTACCACCACCACCACCACCAATACTACTACTACTACTACTACTACTACTACTACTACATTCACCATCACCAAAAATAAAAACAAAACGAAGCATTCTTGTTTGTTTTTACTTTACGTCCTAGTGTTTTAAACGGTATTTTTATTTGCCTTTCTTCTCATGAGTTAATTCATACAAAACAGGATATATATTCTGTATGTTAGAGAAAGTGTGAGCGAAACGTTCCGCCAAATAATTATCTTGCTAGAAAATAATAAAGAAAAGGTTACTGGAATCTTACCCTTTCTTTCTCTGTCTGTATCCCCTTCTATTTCTCCCTCTATCTATCTATTTATCCCCCCTTCTTTCTCTCTCACACACACACACACACATATACACATATATATATATATATATATATAATTATCCTTTAAGTTTTTTGAATTCTATTTATTTTTGCTCCTTACTTGCAATGAGCTTTCTTACAAAGATATTCCTATCCTTGACAATATACCCAACTCGGATTTACAATATATATATATATATATATATATATATATATATATATATATATATATATATATATATATATATATAAAATATATTTTAGTCATCGACATACAGACCTGTTTCGTTGTTTCACAACTCATCAGTGCCGCTAGACTAACACCTCTCCCAAGCCGAGGATGGAACCTAGAACCGTCGTGATGACAGTCGGCAGTCCTACCCCATGACTACGGAATCGGTGGCCGAAATTAACCTGTCCGAATGATTATTTAAATAAACATCCGTCCGCTACTCGTAGAGGGCTCAAACGTTTTTTTGTAAACAAATCGCGAGCTTCGCATTATTTCAGCTAAATTAAGTAGCGAGTAAGATAATTTACGAGAGTGCTCTACCAAAGAGGGGAGATATATATATATATATATATATATATATATATTTGACAGGCTAGTTTTCGTGTCTACAGTGGTAATTCATAGAGTATTGATCCGAGAGTTCTTTTTGAGAACTTTTAATCGGTATGATCGTCTTCAGGAGTTGTTAATTTTCTCTCACTATATTGTTGTTACTATCTAAGGAGTTTCATGATTTTTTCACGGAGAAAAATATGATGTAATTGAATGTTATTTATTAATGTATTTTTTTTATCTATTGTTTGTAAATTTTTTTTATTCGTGGACGAAATTATTGTTTTTATTTGCTAGCATATTTAACTTTAGCTTAATTGTGGAAAACATTTAATACGTTAGTAATTCATTTTATATTAAAAAGCCTTTCTATTAATGTTGGTCGTCGCCTCTTAATAAATACTCGTGGTTCTTATAAGGTTTATAAACTTGGTGCACAGTTATTGTTTGTATATGGGATTATTGTTAATTGTTACGATTTTCTGTTCGTGGTTGACTGTAGTATTTTCTTGTGTGTTGTGACAGGACGTTTAATTGTGGTAGTGTTGGATAGATAGTATGTAAAGTGGCCAATATTGGTACTAAACTTTCGGGTTTGGTATTACTTAGACATTCCTTAAACAGACAAATGACTATATGGAGTATGTCTGTTGAACTTGGAGTTAAATTGATAGTATTGTGATTTTATAATATCTATCTATATATATATATATATATATATATATATATAAATATATATATATTTATTTTTTTACAAAGGGATCGCCACATCACGGAGGTCACTCTAGGATAAGGGTTAATGTCTGTATGATAGTCATTGAGACAGTAGTGTAGTAATCGTTTGCGGTTGAAATTTAGTATAATTAGATTATTTATGAGGACAGTTCCATAAGAGCTTGTTTACGTTGAGCTTGAAGACGACAATATCGTAGTTAGCTGGAAAGCAGACCAACGGAATAGAGTTCCACCGGCGGGTAGTTCTAGGAAAGGAGCATTGTTCATGGAATCCACATTTAGGTCTAGGCACCGATAGTGAGTGAGGGAATTTACTGATAGTGATTTTGACTAGACAAGTGGTTTTGTGAAAGATTGGCAAGCGGGGAACCATAGATTGGAGCTTAGTCGAACACTTGCCATGAAAATAACGATAAAGCAGCGACAGGTTCGCAACGTCTCTTCTGTGGGAAAGAGGTTGCAGAGAAGAGAAGAGGGCATCACCTAATAGATTACGGTGTCGATTTTGAACTCTATCAAGGCAGGTGTGTGTTACTATTAATTAGAGCTTTGTTTCATTTCCTACCTATTTTACTTCTTTTGGGATGTACAGCAAAGCTCATTTACTTAAGTTTTTTTTATATTGTGGTTGGCTTCTAAATATGCAAGGTACCTTTTATAAAAAATAATTCACTTGGATCTCCCAGCTTGGACTCTTAGAAGTCCGCAAAAAGAAATCGGAAATATCACCCTTAACTGAATAACCCACTTCCCCCGCGTCAAATCCTACTGCATACTGAATCCCTAGCTATGACGATGACTTTATGCGATTTTCCTTTCTTCTCCATCAGAGCGTCCAAGTTTCTAAAAGAGGCTTATCCCACATTCATACACCTCCAAAAATATATTATAAGGAATCTTGTTACATCTTTATTCTTGTTACCTATTTATAGCATATTTTACTTTTCCCTTCTCATCAATCTGAGTGATTTGCCCTTGTACTGACGTCTTCGTCACCAATGTACCTGAAGATCTCTCGTGTCTTCCAATATCTGCATTTTTAATTTATTGTGTCGAGAATTACCTCGACTCGAAACCGATATTTGCAGCCTAAAGCACACAATATCGTGCACCCTATAATCGTGCTAAAACCTGTAACTTTTCTTTTTGAAAAACATATGCAGGTAAAAAACAAACAAATTATATTTTTGGCTTATCACTTCCCGAAACTCACATAAATACCCATTTACGTAAATGTTACTCTTGTCCAATTTAAAAAATTCTAAATGATTTCTAGGCTAGCCACAGTAATCGTTTTGTTTTTAATTTTTTTATAACATATTTTTTCTTCTTTGTTAAATTTCTTTCTTTTTCCGTTTTAATTTCTATCTACTTAATTACCGCCATTTAGTTCCTGAGAACAATAGACAATACATTATACATCCAAATTAAATTTTTTTTCACAATATTTGTTCAGACATACCGAAAATTTTCTCCAACAAAATACATGGCTAAATTAACCATTTTTGCATGCATTAACAAATATTTAATAACACATTTCAAAATATGATCTTATAGACATCAAAAGTTCGATATATATATATAGACATCAGATATAGATATATATAGACATCAGATATATATATATATATATATATATATATATAGACATCAGATATAGATATATATATAGATATCAAAAGTTCGATATAATATTTTCTCTTCACTTCCTTTTTTTCTGAAGAAATAAAACTAAAAAAGTTCTGTTAAAAACTCTGGAACCCAAAACTTTTACGTCATCACAGGACATCGATATAAACTCAGCATTCAATATTGCCCTTTTTTTTTCACCCCCTCCCCCTAAGACCCAAAAAAAACAAACGGGGGAAAAATTCAATATCAACCACAAAAAATGCTTTTCCTCTTTGCATTTTCTTTTGACAATAAAAGTGCATTAATTCTCAACCATAACAACACGCTGTTAAAAGTACATTTTGAGTCAGTTTGATACTGCTGCATTTTGATTGGCAGATGACCTAAAACAAATCCAGACTTTTGTTACCATTTTCGAAACAATGACGCTTTTTAACGTAACTTTCATAGCATAGGAATGTCATATGTCATAATTGAATTTACGCTAAATGCAGTCTTGTTGATTTTATGTTTACTTTTTCTTCTGTTTTTTTTTGTTTGTTTAAATACATTTTCTCGTGTGTGAGTGTATGTTTTTATTTATTGTCTTTGCTTCTACTTTCTTTTCAAATCATTTATTTTTATTTGGACTTTTATTCCTATTAATTGTTTTTTTTTCTCGACATTAGGTGAGTGTTTTATGTGTGCGTGTGTGATACCCCCTAGCATTTTTCGTGTGTTTTAAGGACCGTATTAATTTACATTGTGACTTATTTTTATTTATTTATTTATTAATTTCTGAGTTAAACCAAGTTCTTTACGGACCCTTGTAAGAGTCCAATGGTCGACGGTTGTGTAGTGGGCCGTGCAAATCGGTGTTTATTAACAGGTACATATCAGGGACGGCATATATAACGAGGACGACATTTAGACATTTGTGCCTAAACCTAAACGTAGATTCCACGAGCAAAGCTTCTTTCTTAGAACTGCACGCCTATGAAATTGCCTTCCGTTTTTCTGCTTTCCAGCTGACTACAATATAGTTGTCTTCAAATCTAACGTAAACAAGTCTTTGATGAGCCGTTTTATATAAGTTAGCAAATTTACCGAATCTCCATTACTAACGGTTACTATATTGTCCAATTTCTACTGTGTACTCTTATTCTCGAGTGGCCCCTTGGCCTTGATAAGGGGTGATGCCTATGTAAAAAAAAATAAGACGAATGGTAAACGACGACTGTGATGACAATTCTTTTGACACATAAGGAGACGAGAATTCATTATTGAAGGAGAGGATTCAGTTAACATTATTAAGGAAGAACACATTTCTTTGAAAATCCACGGATTAAGGAAATTTTAATTTATCTTATTTGAATATCCTACCCGAGAATAAATTTATGTAAAATATATTTTTACAATCTTAGACTTTTGTTCTTAAGAATTAAAAATTATTAGAGTAATAATTATGTCAGCCCCCTTTTAAGAATGCGGTTCTTATTGTTAAGCACTTTAAAGTTTAAATGAAAGCTGGTCATTTAAGCTTACATGCGCAACTCATGATGTTATAATCATTAGATCACTATGGACAGACGTCTCGACATTTAAAAATAAATGTTCGAATTTCAACGATATTTCTCACGTTTAAGGTTTTTGGCAGCAGTGTAGTGTAGGTATTTAAAAAATTATCATAGTAATATATATTAATATATGACAAAAAGTCACACTTTTAGAACGTATCCGATTCCTGTCCTTATAATCATCTGCTTGTTTTCTTGTTAACTATTCCAAATCACTAATAATAATAATAATAATAATAATAATAATAATAATAATAATAATAATAATAATAATGATGATGATGATGATGATGATGATGATGATGATGATAACGCTGATAATGATGATGATAATGATCACAACGATTGTAATAACTATGATGATCATAAGATTCCTTGTTATAACAGTTACACCTTATCGAATTCTAAATAAAACTTTGCGGCCATTTTTGTTTTGTTGTTTTTATCACGGCATCGTGAAGATATCACAAAGTGAACTCAATCAAAGTCATTTCTAAAGCTTTCTATGATGTAAGCCGTTAGCAAATATCGAAACAAAACGGCTAAATAATTTCTTTCAATTGTCACCATATGTACTCGACATGGAGAAACTAAACATCTTTCTTTTTTTTTTTTTTACTTAGCTTGCAATATTTGCTTGCAATTGTTGGTCAGTCGAGAACCTCCGGTGCTTAACGGTGAGCGATTCCTTTTTGTTATACAGTCAAGCTGAAGTTTTTGTTTGTTTTTGGCTCTGCTTGTTTCAACTTGAAATATTAATGGGGATTTTTTTAGTGCGTCATTAGGTCATTAAGGTGTGTCTTACGTGGCTATAAAGACTGTTACCGGCATCGTGAACAGATTCTACCGGTTTACCGAAGTACCAAGAATCGACTCTGCAATATCTGACCTACGTAGCGATCTTTTCAACTGATCATTTTGAATCAGCTCCAATTTGTAAATCAAGAAAAAAAAGTGAAAGGAAGTTTCAACAATGATCCGTGTTAACACATTCTTTCTGCTTCTTGTAGCCGTAGTCTATTCTCAAGATGCAGATAAAGTTTGCGAAGAAATTCAGGAGAAAGCTGGAATTTATTTAGCCCGTCTCCCTACCAACTGCAGCATGTATGATGTTTGCGTCAACAGAAAACGTTTAGCTACAATGACCTGTGGTCAAGGGCTTGTTTTTTCCAGCGCATACAGCACCTGTGTCTACAAAGATGGGCCGAACGATGACTGCAAAAAAACTTCCCTTGCAGGCGGTTTCTATAGTAAGTACTTTTCTCTCTTTTTGAAAACCAATCTCGTAAAAAATATGTCTGCTATTACATAAAAGGAACTTTGTCTGTGTGTGTGTCTGAGTTTGTGTTTTATGGACTTAGACTTACTTTTTTTTACATAGGGGTCACCACTTATCAAGGCCGATCGGCCACTCAAGGATAAGGGTTAAAAAGTGTAGAGTAGTCAAAAGGACAATATAGTAATCAATAGTAATGGAAGTTCGGTAAATTTGTTAACTTAAGTGGAACGGCTCATCAGAAACTTGTTCCCGTTGGACTTGAAGACAACCATATTATAGACATCTCTCAGACAGTGTTCTTAGATAGGTTTTATATCGGAATGTTTTCGATAAAGATCGATAATCGAAACAATCCGATAGAAAACAGAACAGGCGATTTTCACTAAAGTTAACACATTATACACCCTACCACCATAAATGCTTTTAAAAAGTGTTATCCCCGCACAAGAAGAAAGCTCCACCATATAAAATAAACAGCATATAAAATAAACAGGGGCTCATTCGAAAACAATTTTTCTTTTTAGATCACAATTGAAGCACGATACTTAACTTTTGCATTTTAAACTTTAATTCAGGTCATTATATATATTTTTTTTATAAAATCAACAGTGCAATGTAGACTACAATATATTGTGAACTAAATTACTGTGGGAACCATCTGAAGCTTCCTTCTCGTACACCGCATTGGGTCCCTTACCAGAGCAAGTAATTAATCGATTTTATTGAACAATGGGCTATTACACCGGTTTCGATGATAACAGAAATATTGGAGGGTGTAGTATTCGTTGAACATCATTCAATCATGGGCAACTTCGGGTCTCCCTGCTAGTTGCATAAATTCATATTTCCAAGAAAAAATGATTTCAAAGTAATATGGATGAAATGCCTTGAAAATTATTTTAAAATAAGATTTATACTTAAGGATATGACCATGGCATTCCGGAAGTGAATTCAGTCAAGTATATCTGAAAATATATAGAACTAGCAAGTCCCTTACCCCGGCGTTGCCCGGTCATAAAATATGCATGAACATTATATTTTAGTTCACCCAGAAACTGAGACATGTGCATGCAAATATTATGTTTTTTTTCCTTCAAACAATTCACTTTTTGTAAATAAAAAGGAAAATAATCGAGCTGAGATCGAAATCAAAACCTAAAGACAAACTGAGTCAAGTACGATACCCATTATGCCAATTTGACACGTTTTTCAAAAATGTTTTCACACTTATTCTTAACATAAGGAATCTGCCATTCACTCATGCGCATTCGTGAAATAGTTGACAAGCATAATAATCTGATCACTTTTGACCTCTTATGTCTGAATACGGTGTGTACAAAATTTCAAGTCTGTAGATAAACAATTCGTTGAGTGTATAGGCTGAGAACTGTCCTCATAAACATTCTCATTTTTATAGATATATAGATAACATTCTGATCCATACTTGAGATGTTTTAAAAGATAGCTAAAAGAAAAGATATTTTTTTTGTTGCGAACCATATCGTTTACTAGATCTTTTAATTACCAATCTGGTGAACAAAGTGACTTTAACCTCAAAATCAAAGATTGACAGATTTTCTGTATACTTAATTGAGCTTTTCACTCCTGTATACTAGAAAATATGTTCAGTCTTAGAAGAGCGGTTCTCCATTACTTTATCTTCTTATTGAAAAAAGGATTAGTTTATTTGTTGATCACATGAGACGCAAATACCTATGGGGTGGCTCAAGCATTTTATGGACAAGAAGTCAATGCTAGTGAGCTGGCTTTTCAAAACCATACTCTAAAGAGAAATGGTAAATAAAATATTATATATATTTGTAGTCATCGACATACAGTCCTGTTTCGTTGTATCACAACTCATCAGTGCCGCTAGACTAGCATCTCTCTCAAGCCAATGATTGAACCTATAATCGCCGTGTTGACAGTCGGCAGTTCTCCCACTCGACCATGGAATCGACGCCCGTAAATAACTCGTCGGAATGTCTATTCATATAGACACCCGCCACCACTTTTATATATATATATATATATATATATATATATATATATATATATATATATATAATTATATATATATATATATATATATATATATATGTGTGTGTGTGTGTGTGTGTGTGTGTGTGTGTGTGTCAAACATTTCAAGATACAACAGCTAGACTCACACCAATGTGGCACTGGATGAAGTCTGATCCTTAAGTTTAGACCTTATCAAAAGACGATCTTGGTCGTCCAGAGAATTTTTTTTTGCGCGAGTATCACCTCTTTCTTTAAACTGTTTGATGATTCTGAAGATGGTACTCCTTGTTGCAATGGCATTGGCTACAATACTTTTCCATTTCAATTCACTTTGATGCATAGCAATGATAGTTTAGCGCTTTTCTTCTGATGAGATCATTTTTCAACGTGGAAAAAGATGAAGAAAATTAAGCAAAATGTTTAAGAATAATGACAAAATGTTGATGAAATCTCATGTTTATGAGTTTATTATGTTCATTCTGACTGTTCATTATGTTGATATCTCAGTGTGACTTAATAATAAAGACAATTTAGCCAATCTCACTTTATGCAGGAATAAGCCAAAGACACAATTTTAATGCAAGGGATAAAATCTACAGCTATTAGCCAAAGTATTAAACATAAAGACATTTAGATAATCTTAAGGAGAAAATATGAGATATCTAACAGTCTCCAAACTTTTGATCATGACTGTATTTATAAAGTAAAAAGTAGCGAATTTATGTTATGTGTCCTTAATCGAGTTCTCTTGTATATTATACAACATGTTCTGCAAGTCTGGGGTATAACCCTATTCAATCTCAGGAGATCCATTCTCTTTCACTTAACCTTCTCCTTAAGATTGAGTTAGTTTTATTACTAATCGCATAAAATGCCGATGACGCGGCTCAGGCATTTTTTTATAGCCCAGAGCTAACTAATCCTAATGCGCTGGCTTTTCAAAAACATACATGACATTATCTCTCATCTCCTCGAGAAGAGGTAAATAAAATTATATAAAATATATTTAAAATAGAAATTTAAAACCTAAAATGATGCAGTTTTACCACGAATATAATCACTATTATTATATATAAGCTGATATTTTCGACATTTAAAAATGTCTTCTTCGGAGCAAAACATCCTCTTTTTTTCAGTGTTTTTCCTAGTTTATTGGTATCAAAATTCGAAATTGTATCTATTCTCTAATCAATCTCTTTAATTTAGCGGAAACGTAAAACATTCAATTTATTCTTGCATGGAAACATTTTAGGTGCACAAAATGAATTGTAACCCCATATGAAATCAATAAAATTTACATTCTTTTCAACGATCCAATCATATTAGATACAAAAGGACTTCCGCTTATACCGGAATTATCATGATACGCATGCGCCAATTTTTGAACCCCTGCGTTAAAAGTAGACCTGTTTAAAACTATATTTATGAGACTAATTTGGGCTCTGATGACTCTCTTCAATTCAAATAATCGTCTGGAGATTGTTTGTATTGTTTCAATAGATGCTACCTTTGTGATAAACGTCACAGATAATACTTTGGAGCATGTGAACTCTTATTGATGTGCAAATCACCATATCATTAAAAAGCGATAAAACAAAGATTGTTGAAGATTCATGACTAAAATTTGGTTGACATGTCTGGCTCAGTCTGACGTTTATTTATACCAAATCAGATTGGATTGCAAAAACGTTTGTGAATTTTATTAACAAATCCATGGTAGTATAATGGGAAGGGCAAATTATCCGATGGTATTTAGGAACGGGTAAGCTATTATACGGGCATACAGTAGTCAATGTGATTTTAGCGTAGTAAACATAAGTAGTGGGAATTTTGTAAATTGGATTATTTAGGGGACGGTTCATCAAGAACTTGTTTACGTTGACCTTGAAGACAATCAGATTGTAGTCGGCTGGAAAGTAGGCAATCGAAAGAGAGTTCCACATGCGTGCAGTTCTAAGAAGCTTTGTTCATGGAATGTACGTTTAGGTTTAGGCACAAATAAAGAGTGTAGGAAATTATTGATAGTGGTTTTGGCTAAACGAGTGTTTTTCGTGAAAGTTTGGCGAGAGCGGACGATAGATTGAAGTTCAGACGAGCACTTGCCATGAAAATAACGATAAAGCAGAAACAGGCTCGCAACGTCTCTTCTGTGGGAAAGAGGTTGCAGGAAAGAGAAAAGGCCATCTCCACTAAGCTACGAAGTCTATTTTGCACTCTGTCAAAGCAAGATAAGCTGCTTCTAGCAGCTCCTGCCCAGATGTGGTAACAGTACTCTATCGTTGGCCGTACCTGGCTTTTATATAGGTAGAGAATTGCATCAAGAGTGATGGAGCGGTAGAAGGATCCCACCATTTTTCCAGCAACTTGGGCAATGGATTTGATGTGTTAAAATTATTTAAATACACAGTGCAACATATTTCAGGTTAAAAACAAGTACATGTTGCATAATGCCTATTTCGGCGTAAGAAAACTATTCTGATATCACACCTTTATTTCTCTAAATTAAGCATCGTTTTATTTACTATAAATCATATTTTATTATCATTGGTGATAGATGAAGAACACAAAATTGTCAGTTTAAACAACATTTGTCCTATTAACCCCCTTGTGTCGAGTGTTATCCTCCATTTTCTATTCTAGCAGTAGGCTTTCAACTTGCCAGGTTTCCTGTTTCCTTTAAAACGTTTCTCCATCCACTAAAATATACTGATGGAATCTCTCGTCATATTAATCACTTAAATCACTAAGATTTGCACCAAATTCTCGAAAGTGATAATTTTGCAAATTCGATAAAAAGAAAATGGATGTTTCATGTCATCGTGTATATAAAAATGTCCACAGGTGTTCTGTACTTTTTTGATTGTTGCACAGTGATATCAGCAGTCCATGTTATTTTAAAACCAAATTAGACAAAAAAATAATGTAGATAGAAAAGTGCAAATACAGGGTGTCTAAAAAATGTACCCACACTTCGAATGACGAGAAATCCTTTATTTATGAACATACAGTGAAATGGAATAGCTTCGAATACAGAAGATAAATGTGATTAAAGAATCATGTTCGAAATTTGTGGACCAACTAACTCCTGAAGCAAGTTAAGGTATCTCTCACCAATGACAGTTCCGTTAATAAAAAATGGCCCTATGATGTGCAGTGCTTATATCCCACACCACACTGTTACGGTCAGGATCGTCTTCGTTGAGAGCATAAATTAGTGTTGGAATGTAGCATATCCAGTGCAGACGCTTCATGATGCGATGGACGCTACTTTTGAGATGTGGGTTTCCCGAGCAATTTGTCGAAGTGATTTCTGTGGTGATCGAAAGAGTGTTTCCTGCACCTGCTCTTCTTTCCCAGGGCTCGTGGATGTCTGAGGTCGTTCAGAACGTTTCTTGTTGACGTTCTGGACGGTTCCATCTGCTTCAAATTTATCTTTGATGCGAGTAATGGTCCGGCGCGTTGGTGGTGGTCTTGCAAATTCCCTTCTGAATCGTCTTTGCACTTCAATGACGTTTTCTGTCTTCCAATAACATTTCAGGACAAACTTACTCTCTTCCAAGCTAAGTTGATTTCCTGCAATGCTGTGGTTCACACCTCACACCTGCAACACAAAAAGACAGAATGTTAGCAAGGGTTAAAGTGTGATTACATTTTTTGAGACACCCTGTAGATGACAACATAGAAGAGCTAATTGTAAAAAGTTTTATAAAACATCGTTTTTATAAACGTTTCTCTTTACTTTCGCTCTCTCATCATCTACATTAGTGTTGCCCAGGCCTGTTTATGGTTAAAAGAGTACTGTAAAAATAATATGTTTTTTTACATAGGCATCACCACTTATCAAGGCCAAGAGGCCACTCGAGGATAAGGGTTAAAGAGTGTACAGTAGAAAATTGGACAATATAGTAATCGTTAGTAATGAAAATTCGGTAAATTTGTTAACTTATATAAAACGGCTCATCAAAAACTTGTTTACGTTAGACTTGAAGACAGCCATATTGTAGTCAACTGGAAAGCAGGAAAACGAAAGACAATTCCATAGGCGTGCAGTTCTAAGAAAGAAGCTTTGCTCATGGAATCTACGTTTAGGTTTCGGCACAGATAAAGAGTGTGGGAAATTAGTGATGGTGTTTTCTGCTAGACGGGTGTCTCTTGTGAAAGTTTGGCGAGGGGGGACCATAGATTGGAGCTCAGCCGAGCACTTGCCATGAAAATAACAATAAAGCAGAGACAAACTCGCAACATCTCTTCTGTGAGAAAGAGGTTGCAGGGAAGAGAAAAACATAATATTCACCCTTTTGGAGCCAAATAGCTACAAAAATCAGTTCATGCGGCGTAAAAATAAGTTTCAATACAGCATTGAAATTAGGCCAATCGATCAGCCCGTTTTCTTTTTGTTTCTTGTTTTCTTTTTATTTTCTCTTATATTGAAACAGTTGAAAGTGTTAGATACCAAGGTAGTTTGGTGTAAGGTAGAGGTAAGGAGAAGAGAAAAATAGATAGATAGATAGATAGATAGAGAGAGAGAGAGAGAGAAAGAGAGAGAGATAGAGAGAGATATATTTATAGAAAGAGATATTTTAAACAACTCTTTACAATGAACTTTTGTTCACAATGATCCGGGTAAGGAAGTAGGTAATTTTCAGTTGTAAATGACACGTTTCTGGAGGTTGAATGTTCAATCCTAATTGAGGGCGAGTCTAAAAATACAATTGCAAATTACTTAAGATTTCTACCCTTTCATGTCTAACGGAACAAGAGCATACTGTTCATGTGGATTAAATAAAGAGTTTGATTCGCAATTCCGTGTAGATTCCCGACTCTAACAGAAAGATTCCCAGGTTCGACAAGATAGATCTGAAAAAGATTGGTGAAAACGTTGTGAAAATAACACTCAAGATGAGAACAGTTGTCTGAATAATCGAAATAATATTACTATTTCTATGTTGTTATTTATGACCTCAAGCAATGCTCGGTAACCATGCCTCTGCACAATTACAGGGTAGAGCGATAAAATTGTCGAAAGACATAAAAAAGAAGACATGATTCCATTTCCGTTAGATGAAAACCAGTTTTCTTGTTTTGTTGTAGACCATCTAAAAGTTTGCCAGTTGTGTACATATTTCAAGAGCGATAAGAACACTCTATCATGTGTGAAAGTGACACAATGTTTAACGAGCGATATCGGAGTTGCGCCGCTGTACATCTCATGCTTCTACCGATCCAAGTTATGAAAACAGGGCTAGTGCCAGCACCCTCAACATACATAGCTGAATTGCCACGAATAACAGGGACGTGCTCAGGGTGAAGAAAACAAAGTTTCCAGCCACGATTATGGTCTTTAGTGCAGTTTCAAGTGAGAGCCACATCATGCCACCTCACATCTTCAAAGTCCACTTGAAAGGCAACACCAAAGTGTACCTAAATGTGCTGAAGAGTGTAGTGGTGCG
This sequence comes from Euprymna scolopes, assembly GCF_053919585.1. NCBI lineage: Eukaryota > Metazoa > Mollusca > Cephalopoda > Sepiida > Sepiolidae > Euprymna > Euprymna scolopes. The sequence goes on along the minus strand of NC_136490.1, from coordinate 130,226,048 downwards.
ATGGTGCAATAAGGTGGCTGCTAGCAGACTCTGGGTGTGGGAGCAGGTCTCGGCACCGGCGCACAAGTCCAAAGAGACCCAGGCTTGGCTTCAGAAGAAGTACTACGACTTTTTACTCTTCTCTCACCGCCCCCTCCTCCCCCGACCTGAACTCGCTGGGTTACTACGTTTGGTCATACGTAGAGAACATCATCAACATGACTTCCTACAGCACCAGAGCCAGCCTGATCGCCGCCACCCGCCGAGTATTCGCCGAGCTCTCGCGGCGCTTGTGGAAAAGGCATGCTTCCAGTTCAGGACCTGTATCGAAGCGGTGATTGAGGCTGACGGCAGCTACATTGAACAGATGTCAGCTCTACTACATAATCAAATCACTCGGATTGATTCATTCAATAAAACTTTTAAAATAAAGTTGTGATGCTGTTTTCTTTAGGGTTACACTTTTATCATTCGACCCTGTATGAATTTTTTGGTTAAATTAAATAAACTTGTTCAACTCAACGTCAGTAAAATCAGTGTAAACAAACAAAAAGATTGACGTTATAAACAAAACTACTACACTCAAACGCAAATAATTTAATAATCTTTTGTGGAAATAGTTTGCTATTAAATAATTAACGTCTCTTTCTTTTATCGTTAGGTATATAATGAGCTGATTATGCTTGTATCGTGAAAAATAAAATTTACCAAATTACGAGTCTTAAAAGAATTGCCAATAATTCTCAGTGTTTTGCGAAATCAAATATTTGCAGTCATTTTACTCAGATTTACTTGGCGTTGTGGTAGACCTATCCGTAATCCGTTGGGTTACAATCACTTTTCATTCTACTCTTAATTCTTTTGTAGACGTCATAAACTGTTACATTTGTTAAAGCATTCGTTTGGGTCAACTAAAAACAATGTCTATTTAGTAAAATTGTAATGTTGTGACCCTTTGGCTGTGATCATAGCGTAGTATCTGTGTTAACTGTGGCAGGCGGGGCCAAGAGTGAAAACATTATTGTTGTTGCTCTTATTATTATTATTATTATTATCATTATTATTATTATTATTATTATTAATTGATTCGAGCGACAGCGGGTCGCTGGATCGATTATAATGATTAGTAATATAAACAATTTGATTGACAGCTGAAATGGTAATATCGCTACAAAGGAATGTGAAAATAGAAAATAGATGTAAACATGATTTTTGTGTGCATAAACAAATAACTAGATTGAGGTTACACCAGTTGTTGGTTTGAGACACGTGATGAGATTTAGATTTGGGGAGATTTTAGTCAGTCGTTAGCTGGACATAAAAGGGGAGGTTGGTCTCTGCATGACGCAAGGAGTGGTGTTTTCTCAGGCAGTCAAGATGTAAAGACGTTGTAATCTTTTAAGATGTCAGCTGAATCATGAAAATAAATGTTCGTAAATAATTCAGGTATGTGTTGTGTTATTTACATCTGTTAAAAAGAACTGCGTGTCTACAACTGTTTCGATACGTCCACGTCAATCGGTTCCTGTAAGAACTGTTGCATAACTGTTAAAATATACACACTAGACGATCAACTAAATGATACAACATATATACACACACGCATTTACACGTACATGAATATAAAGATAAAATATAAAGCCCGACTATTCAACATGCTATGGCGAACTACAAGCACCCGACAAACCCGACAAGCAGCCAAATTCCACTCATTTACAGTAGAGATCCCTAGGTGTAAGAAAGCCTTTTACTTCAATAGTTTCTTCCCCAAACTGCTAGACTTTGGAACTCCCTTCAGGTATTCTGCTTTCCTAACTGTACTGACATGCAGAAGTTCAAGTGTAATGTGAACAGGCATCTTGCTACTCACCTCTCTTCATAATACCCCTGCAACTTATGTCCCCGATAGTAGTCCCCTACTTCAAAGTGGCACTGTGCCTTGTTTGGAGTGAAAATTGCATTAAAAAAAATGTACGTCGTTATAGAACGTATTCATACACCTGCCTATATAACACTAGCGCAGAGTCTCTAAATGCTCGCAACTTATATATAAAATAATTATATAACGAGTACAGCTTTTTATAAAAAAAACGTCATATAAAAATCTGATTCGACATTGATTTAGACCAATTATTTCGCATATATTTTTTTCATCTCAGAAGCGTTCGGAATGTCCAGTCAAACTAATTTGTCTTACATTCACGATTACACGACTAATAGATTAGCAGAATCATAATAAACAAACACTAAGAGCCAATAAAACAATTATTCAATAATAGTCGCTTATATCATCGATTATATTATCGATTTTCAAGGGCTTAAAATATCGAGGTACTACAGATGTAATACTTTCATTAACTATAAACGCTTACCTTCTACTACATTCTCGGCATTTTGGAATATATGAGTAATACATTTATACTGATACTAGCAGACCGCTCAGCGTTGCCCGGTCGTAAAATACGCGTAAATATATGTAAATTTATGAAGATTTCGTATTTATAAATACATAACCAATTCTCTGTTGAATATTATATTGTACCTAATATAAAGTAGTTGCTTCAAAAATTAAAAAAAAAAATAAATTGGTTGCCATCAGCTAGAATATAAAGCAAAACATTTATTTTTCTAGCGGTATCAAACTTAAAAAATGAACGCAGTTATACATGTAAATCTATATTTGCCCATGCGTGTAGGATACAAATTAAGTCGACTTACGCGTGCAGAGTTCAAATTGTTCAATTTTGACCCCTTAGCAGCTATTTTTTCCTGGCTATAAACCAAATCGAATTTGTTCTACAGGTTCAAATACCAATGTTCAAGTCCGTAGACCAAATATTTACACAGGAGTTTGTTTCGCGCACACAGAAACTAGGTCAGAAAACTTGATTAATAATTTCACAATTATTAATCTTTCAGCTTTTCTATTAATGTAGACTTTGGTAACTACACCTATTGAGTTTATCATATATCTGCAATACTCCGCGCACAGCACCTTTAAATATATTTAACTTAGGCTTTGCGTGCAATTGTTTCAGTCCCCGGTGTTGTCATATAAGAATATAACTGTTCATCAAATTATAATTTGCTCAAACTTGGGCTTCATCAGCGCGTTAGAAAAACAGTATTTCATTTTCTGGGGGCTAAAACAATTGTACGCAATGTTGTTACTAATAAAAGAAAAAAACTTTCCAAAAATTAGTAAATACTTGTATACCTATCCCTATTAACGTGGTATCTTTAACGAATATATATATATATATATATATATATATATATATATATATATATATATATATATATATATATATATATATATATATAGTAGGTTATAAAAATATATATGACAATTAAGCTACACAGAATATTCTGCGTTTCATCCACGCTAGGATTCGTCAGACGTATGCCTATATAATGTCTATATATATCCTAGCGTGGATGAAACGCGGAATATTCTCTGTATATATATATATATATATATATATATATATATATATATATATATATATATATATATACTAGCATGAGTGTCCGGCGTTGGCCGGGTATTTGGAGGTCTATGTTGAGCAAAAAAAAAAAAGAAAAAAAAGCGGTCAATTTTTCAAAACTATTATGACCCCTTAAAATTTATTGTTTTGGGCTCAAATCAAGTTATTAAGTTAGATCCATGTCCAAGGGACCTATATCTAAAATTTCGAGTGTTTAGACAGACCAAAAATTGTCGGAGGAGTTTGGTAGAGTTCTCAAATATCAAATAGTTGAACTTTGACCCCTTAATCGCCAAATTTCTGGCCGAAAACCGATCACATCGACATTTCCAAATCTCAGTACCCTGTATATCAAATTTAGAGTCTGTAGACTTAAAATTGACAGAGTTATTGCGTAGGGAAATGTACACACACAGACAGACACACAGATACACAGACAGATACACAGACAGATACACAGACACTTTCACTTTTATATATATATATATATATATATATATATATATATATAGAGAGAGAGAGAGAGAGAGAGATAAAGATATAAATAGATGGATAGATAAGTAGATATAGATACATAGATAGATAAACAGATAAATAAAGCAATATATTCATCCAGTATTACTATATGACTAATGAACGTGAAAACTAAACAAACCGATATTTAATTTATTTAACAACTGACAATACTCTGTGTAAAAGAAATTAACTTAACGTTAGTCTCTCATTTCGTTTCTACCGTACGGCTTTGTCTCCCATCAGGTTAATAAATACGAAATACTATGTTTCTATTTTCAAATGATAAAATATTAAAGGAACTGTTTTTGTGTCGAGATCCGCGAATAAATAAGAATCTTTAAAATGAGGATTCTCAATGTGAAAAAAAAGAAAAGAAAAAAGAAAACCTTGGAAATCATAAGATAACTTGAGAGGCCATCATGGCAAATATGAAAAATGAGATATCACGAGGAGACCGCAGAAACGTTAATATCGAAATATGGATCATTTTGACGTTTCTGAATTTTTTTAGATGAGGATTGGTTATTCGTATTATTTATTTATTCATTGGATTACTGTTCTCATCGTTACGTTAATATATAGTAATAATTAGTAATAAATAGTGTTATTTACAATTAGAAATAAAAAAAAAACGTTTAAGGCTCCTAAAATCCGTACTAGAATTGTCCGCAAGAACTCGTGGCGCAGTGGTTAGTGTACTTGGAAAAATCAATTGTAAACAGTGATATTCTCCTGGAGATTGAAGTTTCAGTGTTAGCGACCGAAAAATACAATTGCGAATCATTTAGGCCCTCTATCCAGTCATGGCTCACGGAACAAGAGCATGCTACTCCCGTGAAGTGAATGAAGGGTTCCGTTTGAAATTTTGTCCAAATTCCCGAGTTCGACAGAAACATTCCCGAGTTTCACAAGATATACCTGAAGACGGTCGGAGGTTATATCGACCAGAACGTTATGAAAATAATACTCAAGATGAGAACAGTAATCCGATGAATCCAAATAATACGAATGGATTATTTTGTAATTTATTTTTCATGGAAATCGCTCCAGAAATTTAAGGAGCTGACAAGAACAACATATGATTATTGTAATGACAGAAGATGCTTACAGATCTTAGTGTCGAAAAGACAAATACTATAGACAGGGAAACAGTTAACAGTAAAAGATTTCCACAAGCCTGCAGTTCTTGGAAAGAAGCTACTGGAATAAGAAGCGTATTACAATGACGTGTCAAAACAGCGAATTGATAGAGACCACTAGACTAACGAGGCAAACGAGCTAGAACAAATGAAGCAGGGAATAGGTCTCACACTTCTGAAGAACACTTTCAGTAATAGTATTTATAGGAAAAACTGAGACTAGCAACATCACCTATGTGTGTGTGAGAGAGGAGGCATAAAAGAAGAAAGGTTGGACCAATCAAATTACAGATACGTTTCTACAACTAATAAAAACCCCTCAAATTGGACAGATAAATATGACAACTGTACTCCATACATAGTCTGATAGTAGATTTGTAGAGATAGCAAATAAGAATAGGTTTGCTTTTATTTGTTATTGTATGTTGTAAGCAACGTTGAACCTGGTCAGTACTAAATGGGTGACAATTTGGGACTTTCAGGTGCTGTATGTGCTCTCCGCTTATCTCGGCATTGTTTCCAGTCGTCGTGGTCTTCTCCTTGCCACTAAACTCAAACAGTGGCGATTCAGGAGAGGTGTGGTTGGGGATTGCGAAACTCTTGTCTCACAATTACACACGCTACTACCCCTAAGGGGTATCCTTTGTCTTTCTAGACTGAACAGAAGCATGAGATATCTGTGTATATAATGGAAATCGCTCGAGACAAGGCATGAAACCACTTGATGTAAGGAGCTAACAAGAACGAAAGCTAATTATTGCAAAGACAGGAGATACCTATTGACCTTAGTTTTGAAAAGACAAAGGCTCTAGATAGAAGGGAAACAGTGAGCAGGAAGAGAGTTCCACAACCTTGCAGTCTTTGGAAAGAAACTACTGAAATAGGAAGCTGTATTACAATGAGGTATTAAAATAGCGAATTGATGAAGATCTCTAGACGAACGTGTCAAACACAGGAAGCAGGAAATAGATTAGATGATTCTGGGGAACACATACCAAAATAGTATTTGTAGAAAAGACTGAGACTATCAACATAATGTCTGTGAAAGAGAGGTTGCAGTGAAAGGAGAAAGTTTAAGATCAATGAAATTCAAGATAGGTTTCTTCAACTAATCAACAAGGGATACATGGTCTGCTAGTAGATTTGTAGAGATAGAGAATAATAATAGCCTCGGGCGTGAGACGGTGTTTAGAGCGATAGAGAAAACTGATTTTTCGAGACGCAGAAAGAGAAAGGGATCTAACAGATTAATTGACATTTAAAATGAAAATATTACAATTATTATTAAGTTAAATGTTAATATTTAATTTTTTTATCGTATTATTTTCGTCTGATCTATGCAAATTATTTATTTTGTGGTTGGAATTTCTTCAAATTAAAACATTTTTTTAAAAATTATAACAGTTTTTCAGCAACATGTCTTTCAGTTTTCTGTCCATTTTTGTAATTGTTAATTTTCTGTAATCATTGCATGAAATCGTAACTTACTTATTTTTTCATACATATTTCTTTCTCCACCCTATAATAAAGACGTGTACATAACTATATAGATGTATCCATCCCGCTAGGCAAGTTAGCGATTAAAAAAATGCTAGAAAAAAACATTTGAAGTGTTTAGGAAAAAGGGCAAATATATAGCAAGTCAGACGAACTATTCAGTTTAAAATTAATTCGGATAGAAATCGTTCGTCATATTTTTTATAAATAGACAGTTTCTTTCTTTCTTCTATTTTCTGTCTATATCATTTAATACGTTTTGTTTTAAACATTCCAGATCGAGATTTTTCTTTTTTTTCTTGTTTTGTCTTTTAACTTCATTAATTGGAACATTATTTTATATGACTATAAATATTAGCGCGAACCCAAGCGAAGCATAATTTTTGCCATCAGATTTAACAGAGAGTGTATGCTCTTTGGGTAAGTAAACGAGTTTATTCAAATAAGATATTTTATCCTAATAATTTTATTCGTATTATTTGGATTCTTCGGACTACTGTTCTCATCTTGATTGCCATTTTCACATTTCGGTCGATGTGACTCACGATCTTCTTATGGTGTATCTTAACAAACACGGGAATACTTCTATCAAACTCGGGAATTTGGGCAGAATTTCGAACTGAACCCTTTATTTACTTCACGGGGTAGCGTGCTCTTGTTCCGTCAGCCACGATTGAAAAGAGGTCCTAAATAATTCACAATTTTATTTTTTAGTCGCCGCGACTGAGAATTAAACCTTCAACCTTCAGAAGAATATCACTTTTACAATTGATTTTTTCAGCGAACAGCTGACAGCTACTGTCGTATCACAAAGCTCTAGCCGAAATAACCTTTGACCCTCTTCATGCTACTCCCGCCATGTTACATCGATTAAAACATTGTGCAAATAATACTAAAGATGAGAACAGTAGTCTATTGAATCCAAATAATACGAATAACCAATCCTCATCCAAAAAAGTTCCGAAACAAATAATATTATTCCATGTAACTTCCGATCTTCTTCAGGTGTATTTTGTAAAACTCAGGAATATTTTTGTCGAACTTGAGAATCTGCATAAAATTTCGAAAGAAATCTTTATCTAATATACGGGGGATGCATGAAGAAGATCGAAGGTATTATTGGCTGGAGCTTTGTGATAATGCACTCAAGATGAGAATAGTAGCCCGAATGATCCAAATAATAATATTATTCAATTCCCATGACTTTGTGTGTGCAGCTTTCTAAAGGGAAGCCGTGAGATTAAATTAACTAAAACAAGTCCATTGTTATGATTCTGAATTTTTTAGATGTTGATTAATAATTCGTATTTTTTAGATTATTCGTGCTACTGTTCTCATCTTGAGTGTTATTTTCACAACGCTTACGCCTATGTAACATTTTTGGTTTGTCTTGTCTCGAGAATCTTTCCGTTGAACTCGGGAATCTTTACGGAATTTCAAACAAAATCCTTTAATCTACGGGGGTAGAATGAAGAAGATCGAAATTTATTTCGACCTAAACGTTGTGGGAATAACACTAAAAAAGAAAAAAAGGAAAACTCTAGTCCGAATAATAAAATAAATTATTTGATTAAACATCACGGTGTTTAGATACCATAGTACTATCAACACAACTTGACTATTAAGTTGAGAGATAGGCGATAAGAAAACTATTTGACATAAAGTGACTTTAAAGAATTCACACTGGATTGAAGGGAGCCACAAGTAAACTAAGGTTGGGAAATGCAGCTGTAAATCATTAGATGCCAGTGAAACGAACGAAACCTACGTACTGTTCGACATAGAAAAATCAGACAGTTAAGCTAGCAGGCATACATATTTTGAAGACAATAGCCGTATAATCGTCTCATGGGAAATTAGGATTAAAAGCAGATGGACGTAGTTCATTGAAGTGAGACTTTTGCCGCCGTTTGAATACAATCTACAGGAAAACCGGATCGAATTTCGAGAAAACCATTTACTTAAATAATACGGATAGGGAATTTGTTTTTGTCCCCTATTAAACATTTTATATAATTGTCAGTATGGAAGTTAAGTGGGTGTTTCACTGTGCCTTAGTAAGTTTTTATGTCTGATCGTAACTAACAAACGTATGATAACAAAACGGCAATCTTTAACAAGCGCGCTCCCAAAATAAAGATGGCGGAAATGGATCCGGTTGATGCAAATGCGGAGTGGAAATCATGTAGCGTGAAACGAAATACAAAACCATATAGAAATATTTTATTTCCAAATATTATTTTAGTTTTAAATACTTCGTGTTTTATCACGAAACAATAACACAAAAATAATAAACTTGTTTTTATATTTCTTTTAATAAAGCTATTTTTTTAAAAATTGTAACACTTGTCATTGTCATGAAATAAAAAAACTCAACTTTTTTTTTACATTTCTTTAATTATTTTTCTTGTTTTAACACTTCTTGTATTATTGAGAAAAAATATTAATAGAAATGCAAAAATTGAATATTTTTATATGGTTACGTATTTCGTTTCATGCTTAGCGACTTCCACTCCATATTTACATCAGTCGTGTTCATTTCCGTCATCTTTATTTTGGGAGTGATCTGGTTGGAGATTGCCAAACAAACAAACAAACAAAAAACAAACACAAAACACATTTTTGTGTTAGTCTCACAACCTATTATCAACCAGTATACACCTTCCCTAAACAATGACGAAAAAATACGCTTTGCTAACGTTCGCAATAATATGCATATTCATATAAATTCATGTCTGAACCGGTAGAATTAAATAAAAAAAACCCAGCAATAAAGAAACGAGGAAGAGATTAATAAACGCCTAATCTCTCACTCTGTGTGTATATATATATATATATATATATATATATATATATATATATATATATATGTATGTGTATATGTATGTGTATATATATAGATAAAGATATAGATAGAGATATAGAGATATATGAGATGATATATAATTATATCCATAATCAAACGAAGTGAGTTACATCGTTGTTAAACTGTGGAAATAATTATTTATCACCTTCCATTAAAAAAAATAATTTGATCGCTTGGTTAGCTTGTTGAATGACATACTCCTTGCGAGTGAAAAATTCTACTTGTGAGACATCAGCTTTGGTTCTTAATAGTTGGATGACTACACTCCTTATTTATCCATTTTTTTTATTGCGGACTATTATTCTCATCTTCCAGTTGTTGTTTAACGACGTTTCGGCCAAATATTCTCCTGGCCTTCGTCAGGTGGTTAAATAAATAAATGGATAAATAATACAAACTCATCTCAATAATAATTCCAATTAATTAAATTAGACTACTCCCCTCCATTGTTGAGAAGAAGTAGGTATATTCCACAGTCGGACTTCATCGTGGTTTGATTCATCTGTGTTAGTCACTAGACTTGTAGGTAGTTCAGGTGGCAGGGTATTCATCTCACATAAAAATGAATCGGGTTTCGGATCTTGAGTTTGGAGGCGTTCTCCTGATGAGCCTAAAAGGGGGCGGGGAAACTTAAGTTTAGGACTTTCAATCTGCGACTTTCATGGTTTTCTGAATTGCAGCGTCATTTGCTTGTGAATATGTAATTGAAACATGAAAGGAGATAACTTAAACCTTAACAATATAGACCGTCTTTCAACTATTTTATTTGATCTTAAGATTATTGATCAAGGTAAATTTAAAAAAAATCTATTAACCAAATAATTTATTAACTAATTACAATCCGAAATTTCCTCATCCAATGTTATAATTTATCCTTGCCCTCGGACACAAGCAAAAATATTTTGTATAACTTGACTTGTTTCAATCGAAAGGTTACCATTTTCAAATGTTCACAAATTATTCATTAGTGCTCTCAGCAACACAGATCCCACAAACATTTTACTGAACAGTGGGGTCACTACTTATCAAGACCCTAAGGCCACTCAAAGACAAGGGTTAATGAGTGTCACGTGGTCTGTGAGACAACACCGTGATTATCGCTAATGGTGGAACTTGGGTAGTGTTTGCTTATTTAACAGGACGGCTCTACAGGAACTGTTCACGTTAGACTTGAAAATAGTGATGTTACAGTAAAGTGGAAAGCAGTCGCGCAATATTGTGCTCTACAGGCGAGCAGTCCCAGGAAAAGAACCTTTGCTCATGGAATGTATGTATAGTTTCGGGCAACTTGTTTCACATTTTGGTATTCTTGATTCATCTTTGTAGAATGTCCAATGGGAATACGTGCGTATTTGTTACCGTTATGTAAAAGTACACATTATAAACTCGATTTAGAGCTGCCCCAAAACGGTCATCATTCTTCATGCTTGTATTCCGTAATTTTGATTGGACAGTTGAGTGCCTATATTTGATTGGACAGTTGAGTGCTTATATTTGATTGGACAGTTGAGTGCTTATATTTGATTGGACAGTTGAGTGCTTATATATAAGAAAATCAGAATCAGCAGGTTCCCCAATCGAATTTCTTTGATCATCGTGTTCTATAGTGTCTATGGCGTTGCTAAGCAAAGTTATGAATACGGGTGCAGGTAAATCGTAATTAGCCTCCTAGATGGCACACCTGAATAAGATATTGACCTTCTATTTTTACGATTTACACCTCTCAAATTGAAACAACAAAAGTAAGTCACCCTAATGGTTTTTCTGCTTCTCCAAAACCAGTGGCACGTCAAATATTAAATCTTTTCGTCAACCTTTTGTCAACTGCCTAAACCTCCCTTTACAAGCTGTGCCTTAAATCTGGGTTACCCATTAGTTGCCCTCATCTCCAAGTATCATTTAAAAATATATAAAATAAAACGTTTTTACTAATCGCTAATTTTCGTTGTTTTCCATTAAAGTAAATTCGAAATAAATATAGCAAAACATATCAAGTATAATCAAACGTTTCTGGTCTGATATTTCGATATTTATTGTGCCCCTTTTTTTCGGGAATGAGAATTGGCCTGCTCATCTGCAGCTAACGAAGTAAAACATTAAAAGACATTTACATAGTAATTAACTTTACCAAATTGAGATCTAAAAGGAGATGTGCGTCATGCTGAAAGAGCTAGCATCTTTATCTTATATGCATCTTTATCTTATATATATATATATATATATATATATATATATATATATATATATATGCGTAGATCATGATGTTATAATTATCAGATGACGCTGGACGGATGTCACGACATTTAATAATAAAATTTTTCAACTTAATTTCTCGCCGTTAACGTTGGCCGTGTGGTGTGTTTCTTACTAATGGAGTCAGAGATGGCTGTAATCGTAACGCCCTGCCACTAATGATTCCCGAAAGGATGAAACATTAGTGTCTGTGAGCATTTAAAAATTACTATGGTAATAATTATATGTATATATATATATATATATATATATATATATATATATATATATATATATGTATGTGTGTGTGTGTGTGTATGTGTGTGTGTGAAAAATAGAATATGCATCAGGTGCGCTCGAAAGGCAAATAGCAACGCAATATTAGAAACATAAACAAATATTTTACTTGCTTTAAATTTATAATTTAAATATATTTCGGAGGCGAACTTTTTCCTTCTTTCTTGCTATGTTGTAAAATTGGAGAAAGAACAGTTGGTAAAGACTCGCGCGTTGTCTATCAGCGGTTGTATTTTGAAATGCCGGAACGTGCGTTGGCTACACGAGATTAACGTCCAGGATGTGAGTTCCGTTATAGAAGCGTTGATTTGATTTGAAAAATAGTATACACGCCAGGTGCGCTTAAAAGGCAAATAACAACGCAATATTAGGAAAATAAACAAATATTTTACTGGTTTGAAATTTATGATTTAAATATATTTCGGAGCCAAACTCCATCCTCAATATTTCAAAATACAACCGCTGAGAGACAACGCGCGGATCTTTACCAACTGACTGTTCTTTCCCCAACTTTACAACATAGCAAGAAAGAAGAAAAAAAGTACAACATACTGAAAACAGTGAAGATGAAAAATCATTTTTTTTCTACCCTCCATATATTATTTTAGTTCGTACTAAGCCCATGCGAAATAATACTAGTGTATTCGCATTATTTGGATTCTCCCGACTATTGTTCTCATCCTGAGTGTCATTTTCAGATGTTTCGGTTAATGTAACATCCGACTTTCTCCAGGTGTATCTTTAGTGAACTCATGAATGTTTCTGTCGAACTCGGGAATTTGGGCGAAATTTCAAACGGAAGCCTTTATTTACTTCAGGGGTTAGCATATCCTTGTTCCGTCAGACACGACTGGATAAAAGTCGTAAGTAATTCGCAATTGTAGTTTTCATTCAGCCACACTGAGAATTGCACTTACAACCTTCAGGAGAATATCACTTTTGTAGTTGATTTTTTCAAGTACTCTAATCACTGTGTCACGGGTCCTTGGAAAATAACACCCAAGATGAGAACAGTAGTTCTAAGAATCGAAACAATACGAATAACCAATCATCAGCTAAAGAATCAGAAAAAGTAATCTTAGTGTTTGTTTACTAGAACCAGAATTAGATGGACACACAGAGAGACAAAAATATGAGTTCCCTTTATATAATAGACTAAGTCACCTTTCAAATATCTTACATTTCAACTCTTAAGGAAAGGACTCTCTCTGTGAAACCAGTTTGTGATAAAGAGCGCAGCTTTTTACGTAGAACGACACTAGAGTAAACAATTCGAACGAAGCAAAGTTTTTTTTTTTTACATCTTTAATTGAAAAGGTCATCTGCGTATTTGATCGAGATAAAGACCTGGATTCGCCCAGAAGTCATGTGACAACCATTCCCTAAAATAAACACACACACACACACACACAATATGTAAGAGAAATAAAGGAGAGTTCGGGCAGAAGATTAAGTAGAAGACGAAAGCGGGATACAAAAAGGCAAAGGGATTAAAAAGAATTAGTAAAAACACATCACAAACCTATACACTATTTATAGAAGTACATTCACTTAATAGATGATTTTATACTTGCTTGCTTTTCAGTTTATCAATGATTTCAGACACAAACGAATATATATATATATATACATACCATATATATATATATATATATATATATATATATATATATATATATATATATATATGTATATATAACTAATATTAAGAACAGAGCTGTAAAGAAGACGTTTACAAATAGTTTGTATTATTCAGCTGAATACTTCAAAGCTGGTGTGCTAGGTGATCCGCGGAGTTTCAAAGGATGCTAATACTTCTCATCAGATAAAAAGCTGTCAGTAAAATAATCAGATAGTCACGTTAAAAATTTTAACATTTCCATGTATTTGCTAGTTACTGCGAAGGAGGAAACTAAACGTTTTATGGGGTTTAGACACAAAAACCACACACACACACACACACACACACACACACACACACACACACACACACACACACACACACACACAAGTTTCTCATATTTACGCAACCATCAGTGCAGGAGGCGAAAATTTCTGCCGGTAAGGGATTCGAACCCACGAAGCCATCTTTGACTCCATTTGCTAAATCTTTACTTCCGGGCCAGCAAAAAATTACCACGAGTATGAAGGAAATTACTAATTTATAAACGCACAATTTGGCCGCAGATATTAAACAATCGATAGTATTCGAACAACAGGAAGTTACCAGACCGTGCCCATCCTTAAGTATTCTTAAAGTGGCTTGATAATTATTATTAAATAATAATTATTGTCTTATACCTAGTGTTTCATGTTTACACAATCATCAGTGTATCCGAAATATCAAACCCAGTTACGAAGCCACTTTTTACTCTGTTTGTTAATATATATATATATATATATATATATATATATATATATATATATATATATATATATATATATATATATATATATATATTTCAGAGGAAACATAATTTAATTTAAATACCAAAAAACAAGAAATGGGCAGGTGAAATTAAAATTTCCTTAAGGCCTTATCGTCTGACCCTCTAAGAGGAAACGTCAGAATGATAAATTAAAAACTAAGAAAACGAATGAGGGAAGAGGGGAATTTTGGTTTCAGTTGGAAGAACAGTGAAGAAAAAAAAAAAAAAAATTCTCACTGTTCAGGTGGTTTTAAATCAATGAATATCTCCAACTGATGTTTCAGAATCTTTTGTCTACACAGGCTTTCTTGTTTTTTGGTATTTAAATTGAATTATGTTTCCTCTGAAATTTCTCCTTCCATTTTGTTGTACCAAAAATTTACTTATATATATATATATATATATATATATATATATATATATATATATATATATATATATATATGTATATATATATATATATATATATATATAAAAGTGAACGTGTCTGTGTATCTGTGTGTCTGTCTGTGTGTGTACATTTCCCTACACAATAACTCTGTCAATGTATGTAGGATTTTAATAATTTTAATTATTGAAATTGAGGACTTTTTTTTTGACGTTTAATTTATAAGAAATACTACAAAGTCTGAAAATCTAATCTCCAAAACCAGTATGTAGTTAAAAATTATTTGAACCGAATGAAGGGGGAAAAACGTATGAAAAAGGGGATAAAAAGAATTAAATCAACGAAGATATATGTGTATATATATATATATATATATATATATATATATATCTATATATATATATATATATATATATGTATATATATATTTCTGCATATATATATATATATATATATATATATATATATATATATATATATAAATACAAAATTTTGTTATTGAACATGTATTCCTATTTTCAAAAAGACCTTTACAAATCTGTAAGAAAGGTATACAAAATTTTAATTATTCGACAAAGAGTACAATTCAGACAAGAAAAACCTTGTTCCATGGAGTTTTCAAAAAGCAATTCTTCTCATGAGAAGGTAGAAGAATCAATTTTGCAGGTTAATGCATCTCAGGAAACAAATAACATGAAACTTATCATATTTGGATAAAAAAGTCATTTAATTATTTTTAGACAGTTTGTAGGAATTCAAAGATATCGGGACAGCAAGAAATGGGAAAAAGGAGAAAAAGGATACGATAAATATCCAACATATATATATATATATATATATATATATATATATATATATATATATATATACTAGCAAAAGTACTCGTCGTTTACTGGGTTCAAAAACAGCCTACAGAAAATGGACTCTGATTTATGAAAGTATGATAGGTTATGAAAAGGAAGGGTTGTAAAGAGATAGCTTCGAATTTGGGAGTATCAAAACCAAAGCAAAATATGTTGAAAGTAAAAATAAAATAGATAAACCCCATAATTTATTATGCCATACCTGTTCACACTGAAACACTTATCACAATATTCTGTGGATCTATATTAAAAAACCTTGTTAAACTTTGTGACATATTTCCATTCTATGGAGGTTAGGTGCGGACGAACACCCCACAATTTTATTATACCATATTTCTTCAAACTGAAACATAATTACCAAAGTATACTTACGCAGATAGATATGAAAAGTCTTTATTAAAGTTTGTCCCTATTTCCATTCTATGGAGGCCAGGCGCGAACGCAGACCCAAAAATTTTATTATACCATCCCTATTTAAATTAAAACATACTTATCAAAGTATTCTTATCGAAATCTATATCAAAAACACTTATAAACGTTTTTTTTTTAATTTTTAAATTTTTTATTTCCATACTTTGTGGACCAGGCGCGATCGCAGACCCCACAATTTTAATGAACCACCGTTCTGCCAGATCAAACATACCCATTCCTGTGTCTCGATATATCTTCTATCAGTTTTTTAAAATAGTCAACCATATAGCAGCCTATTCGTGACCAGACACAGAGAGAGAGACATTCAGCTTTATATTATATATATATATATATATATATATATATATATATATATATATATATATATATATATATATAGTAATTTATAAAATATATATGGCGATTAAGCTTAATCGCCATATATATTTTATAAATTACTAACTAGCTCTACCTACGTATTGAGCACTTTTTAAGTAAATACTTAAAGTTTACGCATAAATCTATACTTTCGTATATTAAATTTGTGTGAGTAAATGAAGTAGTTATATGTATATATATGCATATATATATATGCGTGTGTGTGCTAGAGGGTATGAAACGAAGGCATATATATGTATGTGCTTATTTGTATATCCATTACAGAAGATATATATATGAATCAATGTCGGAATCGGAAAAATTTGGTAGTATTTTCCGGTGTCAAGACCATTCTTTTAATTGACTTTCTCATTTGATTTTGTTTAAAAGAAAATCTTCCGCGGTTGGTAGTAATGATAAAATAATAAATATTTATTGATTTTAAACCACCAGTAAAACTAAAATTTATAGACCCCCCCCACAAAAGCAAAAGTGTATTTTTACGTCTAGGAAAAGATCTGAACATTTATCATGTGTTTTTCTTTTTTTTTTTTACAGTAATCGGAGAAAAATAACAAATCTAGAGTTAAATATTTAGAGATTTATAAAGTACCGGAATCGGGAAAAATATTAGAATCGTTCCATCACTAATATATATATATATATATATATATATATATATATATATATATATATATATATATATATATATAATTTGTTTTATATAAGAATATAAGTGTGTATGTAAAACAAATAAAAAGTTTATCTTGCTCTAGTTCTGCATTTAGCACTCTTGCATTAATCTAGCTAAAAGTTCATTGGTTGATTTACCCCTGAAAAATAAAAATATATAGCCTGGAATTATATATATATATATATATATATATATATATATATATATATATATATATATATATATGAATCAAATGAGGTATAGTTTGTTTAAACAGTTACATTAAATTTAGCTTAAATTTGCAGTTTTTGAAAAAATTACAAGTGCGGACTTTCCTTTTGCCGACACTGTAGATCATTTTAATATAAGGTAAGACCTATTGAAACTGAGATAGATCATTTAAATATGAGATATGACATTTGGATCCCAATGTAGATTGTTTAAATATAAGGTAAGATCCTTTGAACTCGAGATATATCGTTTAAATATGAGATAAAATCCTTTTAACTCAATGTAGATTATTTAAAACAAACTTTGTTTTAAATAATCATAAGACTCACCAATCCCGAGGTAGATAGTTTTAATATGAGGTAAGATTGTTTCATTCCAAAGCAGGTCATTTTAATATAAGGTAAGATCGAAATAGGCTGATTAAATATGAGGTTAGATCCATTTAACCTGAAGTAAATCATTTAAAAATAAAATAAGACCCATTGAACCCGAGGTAGATCATTTTGATAAGTGGTAGGATTTTTATCCCAAAACTAGATCATTTAAGATCATTTAAGATAAGATTATTTGAACTCGAGGTGGATCGTTTAAATATGAAGTAAGATCTTTTTAATATCAAGTAGATCTTTTAAATATAAGCTAAGATCTGTAAAATATAACGTAGATCCTATTAATATTGGCTACATATTGTAAATAAAATCACCACGAAATGGAAGCAATAAAAATAATTTAACACTGATTTGATGGAATGGATTAATTGAAAATGATAGGTTCATTTCTTTTCTTTACGGACAAACTCGGCTACAAAAATAAGCAAATATTAACAAGTCTCGTTTTTTCTTATTTCCAATTCTCTTGACACACTGAAAGAAAGAATGCAATAGAAATATCCGAACCGACATATTCAACTCGGTTATAATGAATCTGTTCAATAACAAGTTCATTGGAAACATTAAAAAGCGTCAACAAGTGCATTTGGTTAGCTTCTTGTGAGTGGATGTTTTTGAAAGGCTTGGCAATGATGTGGGATCTACACAAATCTTTACAGAAGCCAAATAACCGTGAAAGAGTTAAGGGATTTTTCGATCACTGTAATTGTGAATTGGAAGAGAAGCAAACAATGTAGATTCATTGTGAACTGTTTGTAATCTATTTTGCTTAGCCATCATGAGTTAATAGCAACTTACTGTTCAAATAGTGAAACATTGAATATGGGTTATAAATTGGGGAGATAGGTGGAGGACATTTCGATGCCTTTTCAGTATGGGGTTATTTGTTATCTCACTTCGGACCTTTATTTATTCTATGGTGGCTCAGTGATTTGAACCGTTTTTAGAACTTTCATTCATCTATATATTTCTCTTGGTCTGTATATCTATTCGTTTGTTCTACTTTTTCTCGGAAACTACCGAGCCGATCTAGCTGAAATTTTGCATGGACTTTAATTATGATATGACGCAGAAAAAGAAGTATTATTGTATCCGTCTGGTGCACAGTTAGGGATGAATAGGTATAAAAATGGTATAGTCATCATAATACTACATTTACTCTAGATTTTTCAGAAATTACTTAGCCGATCTAATTAAAATTTTGCATGGATCTTTGTTATGATATGATGCAGAGAACTAAGTATTATGACATCCGTGCACAACTAGGGATTAATACAGATTAATCACTAAAATAACACATTTACTCTCTTTATTTTTTCTCGAAAAACTACTGGGGCTATCAGGCCGAAATTTTGAATGGGCCTTTGTTACAATAAGGTGTAGCAAATCAAGTATTATGCCGCTCGTTTGATTCACAGTAAGGAATTAGTAGAAATTTATACTGATTAGTATTTAATACAGCATAAGTTTAATCCTATTAAACCATCAATTTGGCATAAAGCACTTAATCTGAGTTAACGTTTTAACGAACCAGTTTTCTCTCTAATTTTCCTCGCTCGGATATCTGTTTGATGTGCCGCTTCAGCATTTGTTGATTAAAACACAATTCAATTTTATACTTTTAAATAAAGTTCCTATTTGAATTGTTTTATAAAACTCACCCATTTTGATGAATTAATTCGTAAAATTCTATTTTTTTGGCTTCAAGTCTCTTTATCACCATTAGTTGAATTTCCCGGCAACGCTGGAAAAGAGTATACTATATATATATATATATATATATATATATATATATATATATATATATATATATATATATATATATATATATATATATATATATATATGAGTTAATTCTGATACTTCTATTTTTCAATTTTGTGTGGTATTCGCCTTGAGCGGATTTCCTGTTTTCCTCGAAGAGGAAATCCGAATAATACAAATGCTATGTCATGAGAAATACATATTTTAAATATTGAATGAGACTTGAATTTAAGTTCAAAATGAAAAAAAATCAAGTATCATGGTGAGATTGTGCTTTAACAGAAACATTCATTTCGAACGCACACCTGTCATATCAAAGAACCTACTGTTGGTTTTATATGTCGGGCCTTTCAGTTTGTGTGATAATAAAACTTCTCAAATGCACTTCTGATGTTAGGCTGTGTAAGGTGTTAACATTTGTTCAAATCGCCTGTTCTTTCTTTCATCGGATTATTTCTATTATCGATACTTATCGAAAACATTCCGATATAAAACCTGTCTAAGAACACTACCAGGCACATAAAGTACTTTCGTGTGAAATTTCATAAAATCGGCCTAGCGATTTTGGAGTCTATAGGCAATGGACTTACACACACCCAGACACACACCCAGACACACACCGACACACACACACACACACACACACCGACACACACACACCGACACACACACACACACACACACACCGACACACACACACACACACACACACACACACACACACACACACACACACACACACACACACACACACACACACACACAGACCCCCCGTCCCACGCACACAGAGTTTTTTTTTATATTATAGTCGAGATATTAAAAATAATTTATTTTCTTCCGGTAATTGTTTGAAATATCATTTAAAATGTATAAATACGAAAATAGGGCGATTACTAAATTCGAAGGCTATCGAAAAAAATAAAAAGTAAATATGAGTGATAGAGAAGAAGGCTCAATTGCTTGATCTGTTAAAATAGAGATTATGAGTTTATTCATATATGTATACTTAGTGCATTTTTCCGTCTGAAGAGTAGCTATTTTTGAACATTTTTGGGGCGCTGTAATAATAAATACGAAATCTTCATAAATTAAAATATATTAAGCGTATTTTATGACTGCCAAGGTACGGTACCCCCTGCTAGTATTTAATAGATTAATAAATCTATTATTTATCTTATTTAGAAAAATTTCAGGGGGGAGTTCTCGCTTTTTTTAAAAAAAATTCTGGATGTGATTTTTAATCCCAAACTTATGGAATGGGTTACCTTCAAGCTTAGTCACTCTGTGTTTACAAATATTTTCTGTGAAGCTCTCAGTTGTAAAATGAAACAGGTTTTTCCCCATTTTTTTTTTGAAAATTGTATCTTTTAAAATAAGCAAACAAACAACAAAAAAAATAAAATAAAAGATAACCCAATCTTTTTTTGTTTGTTTTCACATAAAAAGAAATACAATTTAAAATTTGAAAAAATAAAAAAACAAAAAAAAACAAAACAAAAACAAAACAACAAAAAAACAAACAAAAAAAAACACGCTCCATTTTACAGTCTATAGCCCCGTACAAAACCATTCTATACACAGAGTAAATAAACATGAAAATAACCACGGAATGCTTTTCTTTACTATTTTGCAGACGATCCTTTGTGCAAGCCGAACCCGGACGGATTGAATGTCGACCCGAACGATTGTTCTCGTTATATCCCTTGCTTTAATATGACGTCAAGCCCATCAATGCCCTGCCAAACCAGCCTTTATTTTCATTTCAAAGAACAACGATGCGTGCAAAAAGACCGTGTCGACTGTCAAGGTATGCGAACACGTAGCATAAACGTATAACAAACGTAGAAGATTTGTTCACTTTATATGTATTTATCAATCACATATATCCATATTATTACAATGAGGACGTTAAAGTTTAGAGCCTGAAGCTTTGTCACTGAGCTAATCCTAGCTATTACTAAATGTAAACCCTTTTTATAGATGTCATTCATTTGTTTATTTTGCCTGCAATACTTTTGAATAAAACGCATAACCTTAATTCTAATTGAAAATAATTTTCTCCTACTTATATGATGCCCTCAGATGGGGAGCGACAGATATATTTACAAAAAATATTATTATCCATGGATGTTCTTCGTTACGCGACTCATCAGCGTGGCTGAAGCCAGCAAGATTCGAAATCAGGACCTCATAGTCTGAAGCTGCACTACTGAGCCAATCTGCACGAGTACTAAATGTATCGCCTGCTTGTATATGTCATTTATTTGGTTATTTTGCCTATGGATTATATAGCTGAGGCAAAATTATTTAATTTTTCATTATTGTTATTATTATTATTATTATTATTATTCTTGTTATTATTATTATTATTATTATTATTATTATTATATTCGTTATCGCCACTTCTTTTTGTAATGATAATAATGACACTGAGCATCCTCTTGAAGAGAGAAAAGCTGGGGTATAACTTTGGATCTGGTGACAGACGCCTCAACCATCCACTGTTTATAGATGATTTGAAAATATTCGGTAGAAATGAAAAAGAAATGGAGAGACTGGTAGAACTTGTGGGGACATACTCAGAAGACATTGAGATGGAGTTTGGGATTAGTAAATGTGCGGTGCTGGTGATGAAAAGAGGAGTAAAGGCTCATTCGAATGGAAAAGTGCTGCCAAATGGAGAAATCATGAAAGAAATAGAAGATACAGGGTATAAGTATTTGGGAGTGTTGGAGGGTGTAGGTATCATGAACAGAGAAATGAAGGAAAAAGTCAGGAATCTTAGAAGAGTGAAACTAATTGCAAAGTCGAAATTGTATGGAGGAAACCTAATAAAAGCAGTGAATGCATGGGCAATCACTGTTTTGAGATACAGTGCGGGAATTTTAGAATGGTCTGAAAAGGATTTGCATGGCGTTGATATCAAAACAAGAAAAGTTTTAGCAATGTTTGGTATATTTCACATTCAAAGTAGCGTAGCAAGGCTGTATCAACAGAGGAAAGACGGTGGGAGAGGATTGAAAAGTGTAAAAGATTATGTTAGAACCAAGGAGATGTCGTTGAAGGAGCATGTGGTTCGAAGTGAGAAGTGGATGTTTATGGTTGTGGCCAATGAAGTGGAGGTATGTGAGACCAAGGCTGATTATGTGAAACGTCTGGATAGAGAAAGGTCAGAAGAACTGGCAAGGAAGAAAATGCATGGAAGGTTCTTCCATGATGTAGCAGAAGTGACTGATGAAAGATCATGGCAATGTTTTAGAGCTGGGTATCTGGTTAAAAGTATTGAAGCTTTTATTTGTGCACCACAAGAGCAGGCATTAGGAACACGATTGTTAAAAAAAAGTGGGTCTAGGAGAGGAAGTTGCTGCAGAATGCCGGATTTGTGGTAAGACCTCAGAGTCAATTGCGCACCTTGCAGCAGGGTGTAGTGAACTGGCCCAGAGAGAGAGAGAGAGAGAGAGAGAGAGAGAGAGAGAGAGAGAGAGAGAGAGAGAGAGAGAGAGAGAGAGAGTACCGCAAAAGACACGATCGCATGGGACTCCGGATATATTGGGAAGTGTGTAAGAGGGTTGGGGTGAAGTGTGCTGGAAAATGGTTTGAGGAGGTGCCCGAGGAAGTGAGAACAAGTGAGGATGGCAAGGTAGAGGTATGGTGGAACAAAAGTGCCATCACGACGAAGCAATTGGAACATAATCGTTCGGATTTGGTTGTCATTGACAAAGTCTAAAATCTAGTAGATTGTAGACTTCTCAGTACCCTGGGACAGGAATGTGAGAGAGAAGGAGAATTAGAAGTGGAGCAATTATGCTCCATTGGCCTTGGAGATTAGGCGTATACACGGGGTTAAAACATAAATAATCCCGGTCGTAGTTGGTACACTAGGAGTAGTATCAAGTCGTCTGGAAGGACAATTAAAAAAAACTACAAATCCCCGATGTTTTAGGCAGCGTTCAGACCTCTGCTATTGTAAGAACCATTAACATCCTTAGGAAAACACTTGATCTTTTAAGCCCCTGGTTTGAAGCCGGGATTGGGGAAAATCCTCTAGAAATGAATTCCATCGCTTTCCAGAGAGACGTTCATAAACGAAATCAGAATTATTAATATTATTATTGGCTCACAAGGAGCTTTCACAAAGATCTCATTGAATACAGCGTGTGGTGTTCCCTTGAAGCTGGGCGACAACAAGTCTGCCCTGATTTTCCAGTAAACTCCATCTCTTTCGATAACATTTGCAAATAAATTTGCATTATCGCAACAGCTGCTTGCCATTGATTTCTCATTGGCAGCGTGTCATTGATCTTTACTAGAATTTGAATCGCAATAAGCCTCCCCAAGATCCCAGTTCTCTTCGCACTTATACAGTGGAGGTCTGGTCAGTGCTCACTCCTCGGTCTTTTCTTCCTCCTTGACTACTTGGCTATTCGGTCTCACTCTTTGGGGGGGGGCGAGGGCAGGGGGTAGTGATGTGGTAATGGAGCGATGGGGATGGGGTTAGAGAACTTACAGATATGCAGCTTCAATTTTCTTGGTTTCATGTAGCGCTTCATGTTTTGTCTCTGCAGCAGTTTGTCTGGTCTGCGCAGTGGTTCGTATGTGTTAGTCTCCGTATTCAAGGGATTTCCTTAATATTCAAGCTGTTTTCATTATTATTATTATTATTATTATTATTATTATTATTATTATTATTATTACCACCACCACAGGTGGTCATCAGAAATTACTCACTGATAGTAACCGGTAGTGTTCCTTGAAATCTGGGTAATAACACATCTCCCCAGATTTCCAGCACTCTCCACCTGTTTTGAAAACCTTTGAAAATGACTTTACGTTATCGCAGTAGCAGCTTACCATTGATTTTTCGTTGGCAACGATCATTAGTCTTTACTAGGATTTCAGTGGCAATAAGCATTCCCAAAGGTCCCCGTACTCTCTGCATTTTTCCTGTGGAGGTCTGATTAGTGCTTTCTATTCTCGATCTTTCCACTCTCCTTAACTATTCACATCTATTTTCTATGGTACAAGTCGAGACTGATAATTTTTATTTTTTGTAACAATTGGGTCACCACTTAGCAACGCTAAGCGCCACTCGAAGATAAAGGTTAATGATTGTTCAAGGAAGTATGAGGTACATTATGAGAGTATTAACATCGACAATGGAATGCACTGTATTTGATTACTTCTGGAGCGTTTCTACCAAGAATTCGATGACATTGCATTTGAAAACCAAGTCGTATACAACAACGAAGTAGTTCCGCGATAAAGTTATCCACAGACGAGAAGTCATATCAAAAAGCAATGTCAATGGAAAATTCTGCTAAACTAGGCACATGCTGGGAGAAAGTCTTTCTTTATTGTGGTCGAAAAAATGAGTTCTTGCCGTGAATGTCTTAAAAGAAAGAACTAAAGATTGAAGCTCAGTCGAGCAATTTTTATAGTAGAGAAGTGAGCGGCCTAGTGCGTGAGAAAGGACATTTGTTTGACACGCGTGTTATAGCGTCCACTTTTTAGTTACTTTCTCATTTCAAACCTTAAAAAGGACTTTTTTTAAAATATGTTTTTTACACATGACGTTTTTATGACTAATACAGTATCAATGCTTGGATTCTGTTTCAGCTGTTTTGAGATTAGGACTAATTATTGATATTATTTCGGCTAACGGAACCTCCCACTTCCGCAAGGTGTATCTTGTCGAACTTACACTGTTCGACCACATCTGTAATGCCGACATCCAAAGGCACTACGGCATTGCTTCTATCGAGAGCAGTATGAGGGAAGAGTGGCCCAGATTATTTGGCCATGTGATGTGGGCGGACGACAACAGCGTCGCGAAATTAAAAGTCGGCGGGAAGTGATCGAGACGAAAGATAATGATGAAATAGGCAGACGCCTGCATACTGTGCTCCGTAAAACCTACCTTCACCCAGAACAAGGTTTTGATCGCGCCAAGGGGAAACAAAAATCAATTATTGTAGACTCTCCCGTAGCTCGGGACTAATGAATAATAATAATAATAATAATAATAATAATAATAATAATAATAATAATAATAATAATAATAATTAACAAGAAGGAAAGTCCTGTCAAATCGTAGACTTTGCTGTTCCAACTGACCACAGGGTGAATATCAAAGAAAAGGAGAAAGGGAGCAAATACACAGAGCTAGCCAGAAAGCTAAAAGGGATATGGATGTTGAAGAAAATCAAGTTAATACCTATAATAGTAGGAGCACTAGGAACATTTCTGAAAATCTTAAAAGAAAAGAATGGCAGAAATTGGAATGAGAGGAATGGCTGGAAAAATACAACGAATAACAATAATGAAAACAACTGAAATATTAAGGAAAACCCTTGAATTCGGAGACTAATACACATAAGCCACACACGCGAGCCAGACACACTGCTGCAGAGGAAAAACATGAAGAAGCGTTACACTAAAAATATTGAAACTGCATATCTATAAGTTCTCTATATCTTCTTCATCCCCCATTTCGCCCCACCCAAAGATTGAAGCAAAATAGTCAAGAACAGTCAAGGAGGATAGAAAGACCGAGGAGAGAGCGCTGACCAGACCTCCATTGTATAAGTACGAAGAGAACTAAGACCTTGGGGAGGCTTATTGCCATTCAACTTCCAGTGAAAAACAATGGCCACTGTCAGCGAGAAATCAATGGTAAGCGACTGCTGCGATAACGCAAATTCATTTGCAAATGTTATCGAAAGAGGTGAAGAGTACTGGCAAATCTGGAGAGACTTGTTGTCACTCAGTTTCCAGGAAACACCACAGGCTGTTTTCAAGGAGAGATCCTTTATGACCTGTGTGAAAGCTCCTTGTGAATTAATAATAATAATAATAATAATAATAATAATAATAATAATAATAATAATAATTCCGATTTCGGTTATCAACGTCTCCCTGGAAAGGGATGGAATTCATTTTCTTAGGATTTCCCTCAATCCCGGCTCCAAACTAGGGGCTTCAAAGATAAAGGGGTTTTCCTAAGGATGTTGGTGGTACCTACAATAACAGAAGTCTGAAGGCCGCCTAAAACATCGAGGATTGGTATATTCCTAATAATAATAATAATAATTCTGATTTTTTTTTACAAGGTGGTCACCACTTATCAAGGCCCGGAAGCCACTCAGGGATAAGGGTTACTACAAGTACAGTACGTTACTGTGGAGATTTAATAAAGTGTCTACTTAAGGGGGACGTTCATCAGGAATTTGTTTACGTTGGACTTGAAGACATCCAGGTTGTAGTCAGGTGGGAAGCAGGCAGACGGAACAGAGTTCCACAGGTGCGCAGTTCTAAGAAAGAAGCTTTGTTCATGGAATCTACGTTTTGATTAAGGCACAGATAAAGAGTGGGGGAAACTTTTGACAGTGGATTCAGCTAGACGGGTATTTTTCGTAAAAAATTGGCGAGGGGGGACTAGAGATTGGAGTTCAGACGAGCACCTGCCATGGAAATAACGATAAAACAAAGATAGACTCGCAACGTCTCTTCTGTGGGAGAGAGGTTGCAGGGTAGAGAAAAGGGCATCCCCCCACTAAGCCACGAAGCCTATTTTGTACTCTGTCAAGGCAGGATAGGCTGTTTTTAGCAGCTCCTGCCCAGATGTGGCAGCAGTATTCCATCCTTGAACGTACTTGGCTACAGAATTGCATCAGTAGTGAGATATCTTCTGGAGCGGTAGAACGATCCCACCATCTTCCCAGCGACCTTGGAAACAGACTTGATGTACGTGTTCCATTTCAGATCAGGAGTAAAGGTCAAGCCCAGAAGCTTGTCAAAACATGGGGCTTCTCCTAAACGAGAGCCATCCATTTCAATTGATGCCAGATGGGGATCAGAGCGTTGATGATGTAAAGATAGGAGTTTGGTTTTAGATGCATTAAAGGTAACCAGCCACGTCTTCTCCCACTGAACCACGCCCTCGAGATCAGAGGAGAGAGAATCAGACAGAACTTTGTCATTTACAGCCTTTGATGTGTTGCCGTAGATGGTCGTGTCATCAGCATAGATGTCAACGAATGATTTAAGTATGTGTTTTGTAAGATCATTGATGTAGATCAGGAAGAGAGTTGGGCCCAGGATGGACTTGAGTGACTCCAGCATTAATACTGCGGGCCTCTGATTTTTGTCCATCGACTACTACTCTTATGAGCCTATCAGAGAGAAATGACTTAATGATAGAGAAAAAATTTCCAGTTATATCGTAGCTGGAAATATTGTGAAGTAGGCCTTTATGCCATACCTTGTCGAAGGCCTTTGATATGTCAAGAGCAATTGCCCTAGAAAGGAAGCTTAATTCTTAAATACAGGGCATACTGATGAGGTTTTCCAGAGTGTTGGGAAGCACTTTTCCTTAAGGCAACGTTTAAGCAGTTTCGTAATTATGGGAGCAAGTTCTGGTTGAAGCTTTTTTAACACTATAATTGGGATGCCGTCAGGACCAGTTGCTTTACTGGAATCAAGGTTCTTGATTAGCTTGGCGACCCCATGCACATATATTCGTATGTTGCCTAGCGTGTTCTGTGTTATAGGAGGAAATATGGGGAGTTGATGGCCTTCATCGCATAGGGTAGAATTAGCTGCAAAGTTCTTGGCAAATAGTTTGGCCTGCTGTCGAGATGACCTCAGGTCTATTTATAATGGTTGGGATAGAACGCACACTTCTGATCAGCTACTTTGGATTTAACAGACTGGGCATATAGCTATCTTGCATGTCTTATTACTCTTTTACAGTGGTTGTTGGCGTTCCTGAAAGCAGCTTTGATTCTGATTTCGTTTATGAACGTCTCTCTGGAAAGAGATGGGATTCATTTCCAGAGGATTTCTCTTAATCCCGGCTTCAAACCAGGAGCTTAAAAGATGGAAGGTTTTCCTAAGGATGTTGGTGGTACCTATAATTGCAGAGGTTTGAAGGCCGCATAAAACATCGGGGATTTGTAGCTTTTTTAATTGTCCTTCCAGACGACTTGATACTACTCCTAGTGTACCAACTACGACCGGGATTATTTGTGTTTTAACTCTGTGTATACGCCTTATCTCCAAGGCCAGTGGAGCATAATTGCTCCACTTCTAATTCTCCTTCTCTCTCACATTCCTGTCCCAGGGTACTGAGAAGTCCACAATCTGCTAGTTTTTTTGAGACCTTGTCAATGACGACCAACTCCGGACGATTATGCTCCAATTGCTTGGTCGTTATGACACTTTTGTCCCACGATACCTCTATCTTTCCATCCTCACTTGTTCTCACTTCATCAGGCACCTCCTCAAACCATTTTCCAGCACACTTCACCCCAACCCTCTTACACACCTCCCAATATATCCGGAGTCCCATGCGATCGTGTCTTTTGCGGTACTCTCTCTGGGCCAGTCCACTACACCCTGCTGCAAGGTGCGCAATTGACTCTAAGGTCTTACCACAAATCCGGCATTCTGCAGCAACTTTCTCTCCTAGACCCACTTTTTTTTAACAATCGTGTTCCTAATGCCTGCTCTTGTGGTGCACAAACAAAAGCTTCAGTACTCTTAGCCAGATACCCAGCTCTAAGCCATTGCCATGATATCTCATTAGCCACTTCTGCTATATCATTGAAGAACCTTCCATGCATTTTCTTCCTTGCCAGTTCTTCTGACCTTTCTCTATCCAGACGTTTCACATAATCAGCATTGGTCTCACATACCTCCACTTCATTGGCCACAACCTTAAGCATCCACTCCTCACTTCTAACCACATGCTCCTTCAACGACATCTCCTTGGTTCTAACACAATCTTTTACACTTTTCAATCCTCTCCCACCTTCTTTCCTCTTTTGATTTAGCCTTGCTACGCTACTTCGAATGTGAAATATACCAAACATTGCTAAAACTTTTCTTGTTTTGAAAGCCATGGCATGCAAATCCTTGTCAGATCATTCTAAAATTCCCGCACTGTATCTCAAAACACTGATTGCTCATGCATTCACTGCTTTTATTAGGTTTCCTCCATACAGTTTCGACTTTTCACTCTTCTAAGATACTCCTTCCTGACTTCTTCCTTCATTTCTCTGTTCATAATTCCTACACCCTCCAACACTCCCAAATACTTATATCCTATATCTTCTCTTTCTTTCATGATCTCTCCATTTGGCAACACTATTCCATTCGAATGAGCCTTTACTCCTCTTTTCATCACCAGCACCGCACATTTACTAATCCCAAACTCCATCCCAATGTCTTCTGAGTATGTCCCCACAAGTTCTACCAGTCTTTCCATTTCCACCGAATATTTTCAAATCATTCATAACTAGTAGAGGGTTGAGGCGTCTGTCACCAGATCCAAAGTTATACCCCAGCTTTTCTCTCTTCAAGAGGATGCTCAGTGGCATCATCATCATTATAAAAAGAAGTGGCGATAACGAATCTCCTTGAAATATTAATGCCAACCTGCCCCATCTCTTCTCTGTTTGCTGTCAGCACCGTTTTCCATTGAGCCATACTTGTCTCCAAAAGTCCTACCACATTCTCAGCAACCTTCATCATGAATAGTGTTTCACGTATCCATGAATGAGGAACCATGTCATAAGCCTTTCCATAATCGATCCATGCTACGCTCAGATTCCTATTACTTCTTCTTCGCATCCTTATTATTATTATTATTATTATTATTATTATTGTTATTATTATTATTGTTGTTGTTGTTGTTGTTTTTATTATTATTATTATTATTATCATCATTATTATTATTATTACCATTATTATTGTTGTTGTTATTATTACCATTATTATTGTTGTTGTTGTTGTTATAATAATAATAATAATACTAATAATAATACTAATACTAATACTAATAATAATAATAAAAATAATAATAATAATAATAATAATAATAATAATAATAATAATAATAATAAAATTAATAATGAGCTGGGCATATAGAAAATACTACGGATATAAAACGCAAATGTACATCACATGGAATCATGAAAACTGAAACTGTATAATTGCAAGTTAATCCCCCTGTGCCCCACCTTTCTGTCCCCTTTTTTGTATGCGCATGTCAACACAAACTATAAGTGAGTGTCATGGAGAATGGAAGGATCGAGGATTCCAACGGGAAGAGGAAAGTGGAAAAGTGACCTAATTATTCCGAATTGAAATCTGAGATTGATAGGATTCGGAAATTGAAAGGTAGTCCCTTTTGTAGTTGGGGCATTCGGATCGGTGACGAAAGACTTTGACAAATGGATAAAAAGTTGAATTTGGGAAAAACAGCAGAAATGTTACAAATACTTGTTTACTTGGAACAGCCAGAATCTTTCGGAAAGTGTTGGACATAAAATAGAGAAATTAGAGTAGCTGCAATACCCAAGACCAATGGGTTAGGTCCACTATTGCAGCTCAACTTCGGAGATACAACATCAATCTTGTGAACATAAATAATAATAATAATAATAATAATAATAATAATAATAATAATAATAATAATAATAATAATAATAATAATTCATATTTTGTTTAATTAAGAAATATTCGTGCAAAAATAGAAGGTAAAAATTCCTTATTAATTCCATAAACTTAATTCTCAAAATGTTCTTATCCTTTCAAAATATCTACAAAAGCGAAATATAAAAAGAAAACAACGAAATAAAAGAAATATTCTGAACAAAAATTGTTCTTTCATATTTTTTTCTGAATTTTGTTCACAATTGTTCTTTAAAACAGTATATTTCCTTCTAGAATGCAAAATTTGTCATTCAATTACATTCATTTACTTTTAATCATTTCTAAATATTGTTAATAATCATTTACGGTTTTATGCTTATAAGTGTAATTTACAAATTTGAGTTATAAAAATTGCGATTGTGAAGTATAGTTAACAAGACAAATAGAGGCGAAAACAACAACAAAAATAACAACAAAATCGATTACAAATAAGAGCAAGAAAATTTAATCTTCAAGATTTTCATAGTTTGGAGTTTTGGAACTTTTTAAAGTGTTTTGTCTTTAGATTTTTTATCATTGCTTCTGAAGCTTGTCAAAAATTCAAAATGTCTGACTTTTTTTTTTTACTTTATGTGAAGGTTCGATGTCGTATGTTTAACAACAGGAAAATCGAGATTTAAATACGAATAAAACTGACACCTTCCATTAATCAGTCGAAATGTCCACCAATCTAAGAAACATCAATGTAAGAAACATCAGCCATTTTGAATTTTTTTTTCACACGGCAACGATACAAAATCTAAAATAAATAAAAACACATAAAAATTTCGAAAACTAGAAAAAAACTCTCTTGCGTTTGATAAAAACTCTTTATTATGGATTTTTTTTCACCGTTATTCAAAATTTGTATTAAAATTATTTAACTTATTTTATAAAACAGTATGTTGTAATTAAGGTTTTATTAATTTGCGGTACATTTGGTTATAAAATAATGGAACATTTTTAATAACATTATGGTTCATAAAAAAATAAATAAAATATTTTCTTGTTAATATTACGTTGTCCCAAAAGTTCGTAAACACGTGCGAAAAATTGAATTTTCGTACAATTAATTTTTTTTTTGCGTTTACATTGTTCTAGTGATCTTCGTCTTACTATTCACGATGACAATTGATAAAACTGAGCTGCGAGTTTTGATTTGTTACTGCTGGAAGCGAGATCTTTCAACCAGGAAAGCCACGGGAAAAATTGTGCTGCCGAAGGTGAAGGAACAATTGCATATGCGGCGATCTCAAAGTGGTACGAGTCTTGAAGATAAACCTCTTTCAGAACGGCCGTTAAAATTGAATGATGGAGACTTGCTAAACAGATCGGATATTACACCTTCATAGAGCGCTCGAAAATTGCCTGATGAGCTTCGAGTTTGAAAATCAACAAGTCACCGACACTCGAACAACTTACTTTTGCTCACAAAAAGCCGCACGAAGATCCGCACGAACTCACCAGGACATACTCCAACAGACGAGTTGAAATTGCCTTCAATTGTTCTGCAATCCATTGGACGAGCGTTTTTGAAAGCGCATTATGACATTGGACAAGAAATGGATTTATCTGGTCCAGCACAATCGGGATAAGCGATGGGTTCAGAAAAGGTAAGAGACACCGTCGGTTCCAATACAAGATCAATTCAGCAATAAAGTCATTTGTACATTTGGTGGAACTTGGAATCGTGAATTTTGAGTTTGTTCCGAATGGTCATGCCATCAATGCCGAACGTTAGTGTAAGCAACTGAAGCAGGTCTACGAAAAATTGACTCTGATCAACCGAAAGCGCGCTTTGATGCAGTAGGACAATGCCCCGCCACACACCGCCAGAAAGACCAAAGACTGGCTTGGAGAGCTGGACGGCGTTAAGTTTCTGCCATATCCAGCCTACATTCCTGACTGTGCTCCATAAGATTACGGTTTTTTTTTTGCTCAATGCGACTCTGTTTGATGGGCTGTCGATATAACTCGTCTGAGGAAGCGTGTCAAGAATTCTTTAATTCGAAGCCGGTTGAATGGTACTTTGACCAGAACCGAAAACTTGCAGATCAATAGCAGAAAGTCTTGGAAAATGATGGTCTTTATTTTGAGGATTCATTTTTTTTTTTTTATTATTACATGGCGCGTAAAGTTTCAATTTTTGCAAGTGTTTACGAACTTTTG
The DNA here is from genome assembly GCF_053919585.1 of Euprymna scolopes. Taxonomy (NCBI): domain Eukaryota; kingdom Metazoa; phylum Mollusca; class Cephalopoda; order Sepiida; family Sepiolidae; genus Euprymna; species Euprymna scolopes. The sequence continues at coordinate 130,192,864 of NC_136490.1, read as the reverse complement.
GGACAACCTAATAATACCGTACACTCGCTAAAATTTAGCTTTATAATGATTTTTCTTTCAATAATAATATTCAAGCTTTTGAAAAATGATAATCAAGATTAACTCCATAAGTGCCGCTCATGGACCCGATAATAAAATTCGCAATCATTCTTGAAATGAAACCATGTTTAATATAAATAAACTTCAGTCTATGGTTGAAATACTACTCTCTTATCATTGCAATAATTTGAACTGTGAACGCCTTTGTCCCTTCCTGCGATTGTTTTGATAAACATTACCTTTGAGATAAAAATCTGGTAAGAGGGAGGTAAGGCCCGGTGAGTATAAATCCTATTCAAGTCACACCTTCTACCGAAGAGGGAAACAACAAACAAATATCTTTGGACATTTATTACTGAACGATTTATTTTATTAAATGTGATTGGATTGTGAATTTTATAAACGATTGAATAGCAGCAATATCCAATATAATTACAGCATAAGAAGAGTAGAAAATGGATCTTGGCTTTACTTTCAGCAGCTCCCTAACTCTCGCTTCCCTTATTTTGTCCTTTAGTTCTCACATTCCAGGAGCAATAAAATGTACATATCGATTAGTGCACCAACCATTAGTCTCTTCCACTTCGACAGGGTACATAAAAAAGAGTCTCTAACCTAATAGGTCTTGTCTACCAAACTTTAGCTTCTCTTTAATGGCGACAATGTGGCATCCCTGTACTTATTTTATAAGTACTCCGATGGAATATGCTCTAATGAACTTACGACATTTGTACCCTTTCAATGAAAATATTCCCGATCAATAGCAAAATCCAACCCCTTCACTTTACGTTTCACGTTTACTCAAACAGCTTCTTTTCTTACACCGCTTGCCTTTGGAATTTCTTTCCTTCTTCCTTGACTGTATGAACACATAGACATTTAAATGTACTGTGAACAACTATCTTGCTACTAAGGATGTACCGATTATCTAATTGGCCGATTACCGATTAATCCACCTTTGATAATCGGTCGATTATATATTAATCGGCCGATTAATATATTTTCTAATGCCGATTTATCAGCAAATTTAGCTGTCATAAATGATACTAATTTTAATTATATTGGAAAGGAAGACAAAATAACGCACTCTTTTGCTTGCTAGTGAAAATTTATTGAAGGGACATGCATAGCTAAATCATATTGGATTGTGAATTTTATAAACGATTCAATAGCAGCATTTGGGCTAAGATTATTCAAGATAATTGTAGCATAAGAATAATAGAAAGTGGATCTTGGATTTACGTTCAGCAGCTACCTAACTCTCGCTTCCCTTATTTTCTCATTTAGTCCTCACATTCTAAGAGCGATGTTTCTGACTAAGAGGGAAGAATTGCCGCTTTCTAGACCAGAATCTATTCCATCTAACGCTTATCGTTAACAAGTTTTTGACCTTGATGTAGTATTATTTTGCACCTTACATCAAGTGCCTTCATGCATTAGCTGGAGCGATTTTCTATAAAAAAATAACATTGGATCTTATCTAACATTGGTGACTATTTTTTAATTGAATTTTTTGGATAAAATATTTATTATATAACATCGACTGATAACAGAATATACAATGCATTTTACCTAAACTTTGTTGGTTAATAGAAGTTTGGAATAAAAATAATATTCGATATCATATAGAACATTTGTAGTTATTTTCATTACGGAAATAAAATGAAAATTTCTACTATTTCCCGAAAAAAATGTAATTGTTATTTAATAAATTTGACATCATTTTACTTAGAAAAAGAAAAGTATCCCTCGTTTGTTATGTTGGAAAAAAAAGTTTCTGTTAACTTATGTTTTTCACAAACGAAGGGGAGATAATCACGAATGATATTTTTTTTGTTTGTTGCCAGAATATTTAACGTTTTCATTTTCGAGTCTCTAAGTATTTTCTGTTTTTGTTTCTATTTCAGTGAAGAGTTAGACGAACATAATTGCAGCCATTGATTTCAAGGTCACATTGCGACGAGGAATCCGTAGAAATATTTGCTTGAGTTTCAAGCTGGCATGAGTTTCAATGGATAACTTCATAATTGATGACATAAATAAACAATTTTGTAATCCATGGACCGATTCTTTTTTTTTTTCTTCATTTCTAAGCATTTCATGATCTTGTTAAAAATCTTCAGTGTTTTTTTTATTTCCAAATGTTTGGCAAAATTTTGTTATCGGTAGAAATTCTGATGCGAAACGCTTGCCCTGTTTTTGTAATTTGCAAGAAAGAACAGTCGAGCTGATATGTAAATGATATCGCATGGAGAAATAGACACAGACTATAATGAAAGTGAGTGCAGGCGCAACTGGTAATGGATACGATGGCAAATATCAATAACTACCTGTCCGTATCCGGCGTTGCCCGGTAATATGTTTACTTTACTTACTTATGCAGATAAGCGACCGTGTAATCGTCGGTATATTAAGGCAGGTTACGTAAACCGCTAGAAGGTACCAAATTAAAAGTTTGTGTAATTTTTTATTACCGAAATCGCTGACCAATTTTTAAGATGCTGAACAACAACTTCGTGTTTTTTTTCATTTTTATTTTTTTTTTACCGAAGACGATTGTCAATATTTAAAACGATAGCAAACAGTTAAAAATTAAGGCTATATCTTATATTAATACTTATCATATCGAGAGCAGTTATCATATAGTAATTTCAATGAAAAACGGTACTTGTGCACTTTAGCAACTGGTAAAATAATAACGTTATTACGTAGAAACCCATTCTTCACATGAGGAGGATGGGCTTTTTTATATTCTGTATTTTCACTTAACAGTTTAATGAAAATAATACCATAAAATTAAACAAACATTGTTTGTCTATTGTCGTCTGCTGCGATTTCATTAGCTACGCGTTCCGGAACTTTCCGGCGGTTTATGTAACCTGGTCGGTATATGTCAACGATAATGCGGTCTGTATTCTGCATAAACACCTATTTTTACTATTGAACTAACGAAGGCCAAAAGCCACTCGACGATAACGGGCTAATACGACTGAAATGATTTTCAGCTGAAAGATGGGGAAAAATATTGCTGAATGGTACGAATTTCAATGAATTCTTGATCTACAGACTGGAAATTTGGCAGAGTATCCAGACACGTAGAAAATTTTTAATCTGCTTTTATCTGGAAAAAGGGCTGCTAAGAGGTCAAAAGTGAAAAAAAAATGGTATTTGTGGGCCATCGGATTTTTTTCTGTTTGTATACTGTTTTACGAAGTTTAAAAACACCTTTTAAAGATTGTGTCAAGCTGGTCTAATAGATATCGTACTTAGGTTTGGTTTCGAATATTAGCGCGGGTATTTTTTTTTACTTACAAGAAGTGAACTGTTGAGAAAAAACATAGTACTCGCACGCACATATCTCAGTTTCTTTCCATATTTGTACTTCATTTTTTATGGAATTTAACGTTACGTTTAATACCGGGCAACAGCGGGTGATATTCTAGTCATGTGTAATAAAAACTACAATAGAGATCATTAAGACATCAAAGCGATAAGAACGAAAGAGAAGGACAGACCGCTTCACACGACTACACTACTACTACTACTACTACTACTACTACTACAAGAGAGAGAGAGAGAGAGGAGAGAGAGAGAAAGAAAGAGAAAAAGAAAGAGAAAGAGAGAGACTGCGTGTGTGAGTGAGAAATAATAACTCTTCATTCGATTCTCCTACGTATTGCCTTCTAATGCTAGCTGTAAAATACTATAATCTTACATAAAAGGGGAGAAGGTATTTTGAAGGATTTTCGTACCAGCCAATCGGGAGACACTGGATATATTGAAGACTAAAGGAAAAACCGGTTTCGTTTGAAGAAAGAAAAAAAGCCTGGGAGTGAGATATTGTTTTAGGTTTTAAAGATATCGACCAGGTATGATTTTTTGTTTTTTTTAATTATATTTTTTTTATTACATTTTTACCCCAAACAAGGTACATTGCCATTTTGTTGTAGCGGGCTACTATCAGGGACATAAGCATCAGGGGTACTGTGTAGGAAGTTGGGCAGTAAGATGTCGGTTCACGTTACACTTGAAATTCTGCATATCAGTACAGTTGGGAAAGCAGGGACCCGGAAGGGAATTTCAAAGTCTAGCTGTTCTGGGGAAGAAACTGCTGGAGTATAAGGCTCTCTTGCATCTAGGGATCTCTATTGTGAAGGGGTGGGATTTTGCTGTTTGTCGGCTTTGTCGGGGGTATTTACGCCGAAGGGGCACAAGTGCTTGCAGTTCGTCAGAGCATTCACTATTAAAGTACTTGTAGAACAGTCAGAGGGATGCAACATTTCGTCGATATGACAGAGGCTGAAGTTTAGCTGATAGTTTCAGGACCTATCAGATTGGTGACTCTATTTTGAACCTTGTCTAGGAGCGAGAGACTAGTGGCAGATGCACCAGCCCAAATATGAGCACAATACTCCATACATGGGTGAATGGTGGCTTTAGAGAGATATAGGATACTTTCAGGCGTTCATAGCTTTCTAGCACGGTAAAGAGAACACACCTTCGCAGCGGTCCTAGCAATGTTCTCAATGTAATTGTTCCAATTGTGAACGTTAAGCCGAGGAGTTTAAAAGATGTACATTCAGATAAAGCGTCATTGGCCATTGCTATTGGCGGTAGGGAAGGTTTCTTGTAATTATTGAAGGAAACAAGTTTAGTCTTGGCAGCATTGAATGTGACCATCCATTTTTGTCTCCATTCCACTACGGATCGGAGGTCTTCCTCTAGTGTTTCTGCCATTTCTTTAGATATGTGTTCATTTGTTATCCTGTCGTGTCTGTTATAGAGTGTGGTGTCATCAGCATAGATACCCATCTCACAGACAATTTTGTCAGGGAGGTCATTTATGAATATTAGGAATAATAGAGGTCCAACGATAGACCCCTGAGGCACTCCCGCATTCATATCATATTGTTTAGATGTATGACCGTCAATGACAACATGGATGTATCTCTTATCTAAGAAGGATCTAATTATGTTAAGTATTCTACCAGTGATGCCGTATGACCTGATTTTCTTCAGAAGACCCTCATGTAATACCCTGTCAAAAGCCTTAGATATATTTAGAGCTACCGCTCTACCCTCCCCCGCTTTGTCCAGTGACTGGTATATACGTTCTGAGATTACAGTTAGGATGTCTGCTGTGGAACGGGCTTGCCTTAATCCATATTGTTGGTCAGTCAGAAGTTTAGCATCTGTAAGGTGATGGACTAGAACTTGGATAATTATGGTCACAAATATTTTGGCGAAAAGTGGGAGGAGGCTAATGGGGCGATAATTTACTGGGTCAGTTCTTTCGCCAGAATTCTTGAAAACTGGCACTACAGAAGCAGTTTTCCAACAGGCAGGAAAGCAAGATTCATTAAGGCATTTGTTGTAAAGTTTGGAGAGAACTGGAGCTACATCGGCGGAACACTTTTTTAATAGCACAGCCGGGATGAGATCAGGTTCACATGCTTTTGCAGTGTCAATCTTTCTTATGATAGCATGCACCTGGTGATTTTCAGATCGTCTAGTGGGGCGTCTGTCTGCAAATGAAAGTCAGGGAGGGAGTGGTTAGCAGAGTCTAGTGTGGAGTTGGAGGCAAACCGTCCTGCAATGATGTTAGCCTTCTCAGTTGCTGAGCAAACAACCTAATGATTGTTGGATAGTGGGGGAATTGTTGATTGTCCATTATTTACTACACATTTGTAGATTTTCCAGAAGTCTCGGGTTCCTAATTTCTGTGCTTCGATGCATTTTTGGGTGGTTTCAGTAAATTCTTTCTTAGCTGTCGCTATTTCTTTCTTACAGTTATTTCTGGCTTCTATGTACTTCTGTCTGTTTGAACTGGACTTATGTCGGTTAAATTTGCGGTACGCATGCTGCCTTTGGACTATAGCAGCTGCACAAGTTGAAGTGAACGATTGGGGAGAGCGGGCGTTGCTATAGAATTTGCGTGTGGGAACATGTGCTTCAATTGCCGTTTTGAATCATTCAGTGGTCTCATTTGCGCAATGTTCAGCAGGAAGTGAAAAGATATTTTGCCATGGAGCGTCCTTGATGAGGTCCCTGATGGCTTCCCAGTCAGCCTTTTTATAATATCTTGTTGTTTTGAGCAGTGGCTCTTCAGTTTTGGCTCTAGAGTTTAGGGCGATTTCCACCATTACCATTGCATGATCGGCGTTCCCAAGAGGGCTGTGGGCATTCGTTACACAGTCATCGGGAACTGTGGTCAGAAACAGATCTAGAAGTGATGCATGTTGTTCTTGCTGGTCTGGGAAACGGGTTGGAAACGTAACCATCTGTGATAGGGAATCAGATATAGAGAAATTATGTGTTGTGGTACCAGCTGCGTCTGTGTAAGTAGAAAATTCAAGCCAGTTGCTGTGGTGGACATTGAAGTCACCAAATACACGCACTTGTGCGCTAGTGTCGAGAGAAAGTGCTGTATCTATGTTGCCAGAGACTTTGTTTATTAGTGTACAGTCGAGGGTCAAGGGAGAGCGGTAGAGAAAATAAAAGTAGCTAATGTTATGTTGCATGTTAAGTCTAAAGCACATAAAGGCTTGATCGTCCGATTCTAGTTTAGTTTCTCTAGTCAAGGGGCGGGTGTTTCGAATGTAGACTCCAAGCCCATGAATATGTCTGTCAGAGTCTTTACGGCAGAGTGAGGGATATATATTTTGTTACAATATTTTGGAGTTATAATGGGGTATATATTTAATTGCCGCCCACATCGGCAATATTTGGCACAAGGCCTGGAAAGTGGGATACCCGCAGGCTCCCCTAAAGGAGGGGCACACCTGCAATTTTAAAAATTGCCTGAGTAACCCGTCGGCATTCCCCGGTCGGGGCGCCTCAGGCAGCAAGCAATAAACTTGCCCCACCGGAAAGCCCGGTGGCAAGGCCTGGGAGGGTGGACCTCCTAGGTGTTACCCAGGCGGTGTACCTCAGTCCAACAGGTGCTGGCCGGTTCCCGGCGCCTCACCTGTTAGGCTGAGTGTCAAGTGACGAATCCTTGACTTGTACTACCCTGTCTCCCTGCAGCCGAAGCCGCTAGGAGACATCCCATCATCCAGGAGGATTAATGGGGTAGTTATTTAAATGCTGCCCACCTCAGCATTATTTGGCACAAGGCCTGGAAAGTGGGAACCCCGCAGGCTCCCCTAAAGGAGGGGGACACCTGCAATTTTAAAAATTGCCTGAGTAACCCCGTCGGCATTCCCCGGTCGGGGCGCCTCAGACAGCAAGCAATAAACTTGCCCCACCGGAAAGCCCGGTTGCAAGGCCTGGGAGGGTGGACCTCCTAGGTATTAACCAGGCGGTGTACCTCAGTCCAACAGGTGCTGGGCTGGTTCCCGGCCCCTCACCTGTTGGGCTGAGTGTCAAGTGACGAATCCTCGACTTGTACTACCCTGTCTCCCTGCAGCCGAAGCCACTAGGAGACATCCCATCATCCAGGAGGATTAATGGGGTATGATCCCACACAGTCGGACGATTCTATTTATAAACGATGCTGCTAGGAACTGACGAATCGAATTAATTCACGTTCTGCTACCAACCAATCAGAAACCAGAATTGCTCCATAAATATTAAACTTTTCCGTAGCAATTTCACATGTTTTTTTCCGTCTCGACACGGTAAGAATATTTTGCTCTGTGGAACTGTCTACTGCAAACAAGTCACCTCTCAGGACTTGTGTGTAACAGCGAAACAGTGAACCATCGGAAACTGTTCTGTCTACTGCAAACCAGTCACCTCTCAAAACTTGTTTAGAACAACGAACCATCTGAAACTGTTCTGAAACTAAACATGGCTTACACTTCTAGACATGTTAAAGTAGTTAGAGGAGATGGAGGAGTGTAGGTTAGTCTCACTTAGTGCTAAAATATCCGGGGTGTTTGTTAGGAGAAATTATTCAACATCATTTAAATTAGTTCTAAGTCCACGGATGTTTGTAAATGCGAGCCTCAAGGGAGAAGACAGGTTGTTTTTGTTTGAGTTTTGGCCTGTTTTTAGCGTAATTTTTTTTTAATGTACTGTCATTTTTATTTTTCAGTTTAGGTAAGGGGTGCTGAGCAAGTGGTTATGCAGAAAACCAGACATGCAACACAGGCAGATCATCAGCTGTCCCTCCATCTACTAGGGTTGTGGCCTCAGGATAGCCCACCGGGGATGAGTGCAGGGTCCCTTTCCATACGCGACATGGCACTACAAACATCCCGTTATTATACAACTGTTGATGGAGCAGCTGCTCTAAGCGCGTCCAAAAAGTTAGGACTTCTGTACTACCAGTCGGGAACAGCAGCCTGGAACTGTCTATCCGGTACCCTCAACCCATCAGATGATGGTAAACCCAATCTGCTTGCACTGGCATTACGGTATTCAAGCACTCCCAAATGCCCAGTTTCAGGGTTTGAATGTATCGGGAGTGGGGAAAAACGGCGTTCATTGCCCTAGTCAGGAAACAAGATCGACCACCGAGTGTTTCTGTCGACTCCCAGTGGTTCGACCTCAACGCCTGGCTAATAGACAAAGAAGGAGTATGGAAGCCGGGCGATAGACAGTGCCTATCTACTTCTTAAGCAGTTTAGGGTTGCAGACCGGTAATTTGTTTGAGTCACCAGTTCTAGGAAGGTTGTCATCCAAGACTGGAGAGACCTCACTCCCTTTAGGTTTAGCTTCAGAGTTTTCCTTCTACGGGTACATCAGTACCGAAAGGGGTTGCCCCGCGCCTGGGTCCTAATCCAGGTATTTCTGCGACCCCGCGAGGGTGTTTAGTGTTGTTACTGGGTTAGTTTATAAAGGTTATATATCTACTGAGAGATTATACTCCTCAAATGATTACAGGACATTGCTATTTTATTGTTTGTTACTGGAGAAGGGGGTGAGTAAGAGTTCATGCAGTGGAAGCAGCTATATTTGCAAACAGGTCTATTGGAAGGAGTTAATATGACTTAATGTTTTTTTCCTTTAAATTTATAACTGAGAAAATACATAAATAAATAAGTAAAAAATAAAAGTAAAATAAAATTTTCTTCCTTTTATTTTTATGTTGGCTTAGGAAAAAGATAATGCGTTACAGAATGGCTTGATATTACGAATTAACTAAAAATTGTTGTACAAGCTCTGGATATTTTAGATGGCAGAAGGGGTATGTATATTCAATAGATACAAGTAACGTCATTTTTGATAAGTACAATACAGTACAGGTGGAAGTAAATTATACGCTATGGCGTCTACATTATGTATAATACAGTAAATAGATATATGGGGAGATTTACAGTAGATGCGAATGTATGGGGGTTATGGGTATTAAGTAGGTTTTCCTTTCTAATAAGGATATCTTCAGCTTTCGTTTATGAATCAGGAAATTATATTTTGCGTTACAGAATATTGGTTCATTTTTTGTATTTAACATTGTAAGGATAAGGAAGAGACAGCTATTGCTATGTAATATAAATATCTGTAAATCTAAGTACAGACCGTAGTTAGTAAGTATCTACCTGGTTAAGAACAAACTAGTGCATGCCTTAGGGGTAGAAATGAATGAATGTTTAGTGATCATGACTTCCAATCGGTCAGCATGTGAAGGTTAAGGGCTGAAACATGAGGACTCCCATCCAGGTCGTGTGTAATATATGCATGTTAGTGGCAGCTTGGGAAGTAGGGCAGATTGTTAGTTTCAGGAGAGGGTTAAACTTACAGAATACAGTAGAATTAATTATTAGAATTTTGACTGTCAAGTAAAGTTTAGTTAGAAGAAGAAAAACAAAATTAAAAAAATAATTTAACATGCAAATCAGACATAAGCAGTCGTCTTGGAGGTAAAGTATATATATTGGATATACATAGAATCCAGTAGGGGTTTGTACCGTAATGAGGGAAAAACTATTAGTGTATGGTGCGTCGGGATTCATAGTAACATGCAGTAAGCTTGGTACGGCTCAGTAAAAGTCCTAGCGACGTAGCTATGGTCACTGCGTTTAAGCTACAAATATAAAACAATGTTCAGCGATTTGATATAGCTAGCAGGGAAGCAACATTTCAATACAAGCGAGCTTATAGTAATAGATATTAAGCATACTACTTAAATAAAATCCTAGCTTCCTATATAGGAGAAAATAATTCCTAGTTTGTGGAACATTCTGGAATTTTGCCTAGCCATTTTTATCGCTAGTTTACTTGAATGTAGCATGGGTGCGCAGTGTTTTGCCGCTTTCAAGTGTGTCCGTGTGTGTGTGTGTGTGTGTGTGTGTGTGTGGTGTGTGACAATTTTCATCTTAGTTTGCAAGACAAAAATAAACAAAAATATACGTAACTAAAACAAATAGAAAGATAAAATTATAACGAGGCGCCATAGTACATTTGTTAGGAGTTAAGATGAGTTTTTAAGAAAAAAAAATTAGTACTTAGCTCGTTCCGGTTTTCTTGGCTGTTTAATCGATACATAAATCATGTACAA
>NC_136490.1:130047381-130177381 GCF_053919585.1 Euprymna scolopes | reverse complement strand
GTGTTATTTTTAAAAAATATTTTTCTGACCGGCTCCTTACTCCTGAAAGAATATAAAAATTACTTTATTGCGTTAACGTAAAAATGTTATCTTATCTATTTTAATGTTTATGATGAAATTCAAACAGACATTTAAAATGACTCGATAAATCGACATAAGCAACTCAATCAATATTATATGCATAAATCGTTACTTAACTTACGGACCACATTTTTTGTATTGCTTCTCCTCTCACTGCAAGCTCATCTGATTTTACCATTTTCAGACGGTAAAGTAAAAGAATTATGCAGTAAATATTGTAAAGTAATATATTGAATTTCAGGTGGCTGTTTATTGATGCTATTGATATAAAGTTGTTGTTTATGGAACTTCTTATCTCTTTTTATTTCAAACAGCTAACTGTATATACTTCAATCATGAATCTAATGAGGCTGTGAAGTTTGCCAGATATTTCTTTAGGATAAGCAACTCGTTTCCATAAGCACATCAGTCTAATGGCCAAAAATATTGTCGTATGTAGGTACGGGCAATTTAATGGCTGCTTCGGTAGGGGGGGGGCATGGTTTTTAACGCTAATAATTTTTTAAATTTTCGAGTACTTTTTTTAATTGTATTTGAAAGATTATAGTTTAAAGTTAATTTCTCAAAGAAAAAGTGAAATAAAAAATACATGGAATAATTTTATCTCAAATCTGAAAAACCCTACATTTCACGTAAAAATTCATTATGACAAAAATCGTGTTTACATTCGTCTGGCAAGAAAAATATAAGTTTTCTGGAATTATTTCCAAGTTAAGTATTAAGCTAAAGTTTTAAGATAATGAATTAATACAATAAATGTAGTTAAATCTTGCTAAAAAAGTAATACTTATTTAAAAATGTAGACTGGTAGGAACGAGACGTGTTTATCATATATATAAAAAACTCTGGCGACAAAATTCAAATATGTATGGAAGGACAAATTAAACATAATTTATGTCTTTATTTAACATTATTCCGGCATACAAAGCGACTTTTTTTGAGTAACAGACCCTCCTTCCTTCATCTAAAAATGCATAAAAGTTAATTAAATTCATTAATTATACTTCCATATATTGTATATATATATATATATAATATAGGTTACAGATTACAATATTTATATATATATATATATATTGTAATCTGTAACCAATAATTAATATAAATGTTTGAGTTTCATATGAAGATAAAAGTTTATAGAATCTAAATACAAGCTAAAAGTATATTTATATAACATGTTCCGGAAAAGACAGTAGAAACGGTTCTGAAACCCTAAAAGAGCAGACCCCTTTAAACTTCAAGTAAGAAGGTCGTTCAATAAGTAAAGTCTCTTATTTTCTCACCCCAAAAGTTGAAGAACTACAAAGACAGGAGCGGTACCATTAAAACTAGCCACATTTTGTGCTCAAGAAATAATCTCTCCACAGAGTCACCACTATTCTTAATGCACTTTGGCAAGAATTTAATCGCGCATCTCTGCTTCTGATGCACGTCTATGATAGTGGGTGATTTTCTTAGATTTGTACACCGTCGATATCTGCAAAAGAGAGATGAACGTTTTAGTTCACAAGTCTGTCATCATAATAATGCAATTTGCAATCTCGTCTGTCTTATTCGGACGGACTAAAAAATAGGAGGTATTAAGAACACTCCTCGTATATCTTATTTTGATGAAATTCAAATCATGTGTATAAAATCTTTTGGCTAAAACAATAAAAGTGATCTCGAATCTCTAAGTATCTCCAAATGAAAGTTATTTGAACCTCTCTTAATAGCTCAAATATATATTTAATTTTATTGAAATAATATGTGTATTTAGACCACAGAAATTGTTAGTAATGTGCACATTCCCTTAATGTACAAAATCACCAAGGAAGATATAAGGACAGAACACTCTCTAAACTTCAAATACATATATTCGATTTTAATAAAATTCAAACAATATAAGATCCTTATTCAGGGAGGTTTTCAAAATAACAGTTTTATTTTACTATATTAATAGAGAAAAGACGTAATAAAAAAGAAATGTGGTGTTATGATACTATAAAGTGGCCCTGGGGTGGATTTGAGCTACTAAGTGCTAAGAGGGGGAGAATAGACAAAGGAAGAGGAAATAGCTTAGAATAAACAAAGAAATCGGAAATATCCTACAATAGACAAAGAAATACGACGTTGGGGGTCGGCGATCTGATGTCGAGGAGCCACGCACGTCGGGTTACAGTGTTATGAGCATAGAGAAATAGAAAATAGTTTTCCTCCAAATCTCAACGGTACTGATCCAGAACTTCACCCAAGGTTGCGTCATTTCCGGTAGTTTACGACAAGCTGCCCCCAAAAGCTGACGCGATTAGCCAATTAGTTGTCAGCAAATAAGACTTTCTTCATTTATAGGAAAAAAAAATTCTGGTACTTTTCTTGAAAAAAATGTTTTCGTTCACAGTAGTTTCAATATTTTCGTTCTAAAATCTCATATTTCTTTGAAATATTGGTGGAAAAAATATATACTTGCCTTAAAAATATAAAAAAAACTATTTCCACAGGGGAATCATTCATATGTAATACATTGATGTTAGCATTTTGTAGAAGCTCAGCGTATATGGAGACGCTCTGTTATTATTGTAGCTCTTTTGTTAAAAATGCAAAAGTATTCACTTTAGCTGGCAGGGATATTTTAATTCTTGAAGATTAAGTATATATTATTATACAGTAAATGTTCTATCGATTTTTATATATTACTAGCAGGGCTACCCGACGTTCCTCGGGACTGTATAAACAATGAGAAAATTTAAGTTGATTTTGAATATAATTGCTATTGTTAATCTTAAGAGAGAGGAATTTTTAATGTCGATGTATCATTTGCTATTTCGAGCAAAAGATTATTTTACTTACCCTAGGACGGCTATTACACATGTATGAAATAATTGTACCTTTCCTAGTTCAGGTAATTTACAGAATGCATATGAAATAATGTTACCTTTTTGGGACGGGTAATTTACAACACATATATAAAATATGTTTACCTACCGTCGGAAGGGTAATTTATAGGCATATATGAAACAATTTAACATAGTCTCGGCAGGTATTATACAACATATATGAAATAATTTCTTTTCCCATCAAGGCTACAATAATTTTAAGAAAATTGAAACCATTTTTAGAAGAGGCATCGTTAGGATTTCTAAATTAATACATATATACATTGGGTTGGTTAATAAGTTCGCAGCCATAAATTTCAACATTACTACGTTTCTTTCCTTCGTCACTATCGGCACTATTATTGTAAGAAAAATTATGTCATTTTTGGAAGATGTCTAAGCAGGATTTAAAAATTAATGCATAAATACATTAACACAGTTAAGTCATTAGACAACCCTTGCTTTATTATCAAATTCCATATTACTCTGTTTCATTTTTTCACCACTACCGACAAGAATTTTTCTTTTGGAAAAAAGACGTCATTTTCGTGAGGATTACTCAGCAGGCTTGACAAACAAATAAACCAATATGTTGAAAACCTTAGTGGTTAGGCAACCCTTGCTTCACTATAAAATTTCACATTACTGTGTTCTTTCCTTCCCTATTACTGCCACCATCATTTTAAGTGAAATGATATAATTTCTTGGCCATAACTCAGCAGGTTTTCCAAATAATTACATAAATGCATTGAGGCGAATGATGATTAGGAAACTTTTACTTTACCACAATTTTCAATATTAATGTAATTCTCTCCACTTCCTACCACAACCACCAACAACACATTAATAAGAGAAACGATGTAATTTCCGGAATATGATTCCATAGGTGTTCCATATTTTTGGAATATGACATTGTGGGAGATTGCATAGTAACCCAAAAATGGACATTACTCCATCCAGCCCCACACTAAAAGTGAAGGTTTGTTAATTGCTAGAGAACTTCAGAGCACGTTAGAAAGCAGCATAATAATGTGTCTTTCTACTCACCACAACAACTGTGACGCCATTTCCCGAAGTTGACATTGAAAATTCAGAAAAATATTGTTAACAACCTACAGAATATGATAAATTGTCTGGGCCGATTATTTCATTACAAACAGGCCAATCAATTAACTCATATTTCATCATGTTTTCATAATTCCTGGATATATTACTAATTTCGACAATCATGTTTGATATTTGTAACCCACATTATCGCCTCCTTACTAACATAATAACTTTGTAATCTTGTCTAGGTTGATTTTTTCATTACAAACACACAAATCAATTAACTTACATTTCATAATTTTTCATAATTCCTGGATACTTTACTAATTTCGACAATCATCAATTTTCATAATTTTTACCCACATTATAGCCCCCAACCTTACGAAAATAATAACTTTGATATATTGTCTGGTTTGATTATTTCATAAAAACACACCAATGTATGTAATAACATTTCATCATTTTTCATAATTCTGGGATATGTTACTAATTTCAACAACCATTTTTGATATTTGTAACTCACATTATTGCTTCCTCCTTACTAACATAATAACTTTGATATATTGTCTGGGCCGACTATTTCATTAAAAACATACCAATCAATTGACTCATATTTCATCGTTTTTCATAATTCTTGGTTATATTACTAATTTCGAAAACCATTACCAGTGATTTTTCTGACAAAGGGAGAAGAAAAAGCTGTTTTCTAGGTTGGCAGTATTTTGCGCGAACAGTTGGCAGAGATGCCGGAAATTTTCTGTTTCTATGTCTATCCTTGTAGCCATGTCACTAGTAAGGGTGCTGGAGGTAAACGTTTTGTCTTGGCTGACGTTATCCGCCTGATAGTCAGGGACCCGAACCTTGGATTAACCACCAAGGAGGCTGTCCTATCAGCAGGTGCAAAGTACTGGGGCTGCTGTATTGCCATTTGGTGAATGGATTCGTGACCATGCAGTAGCTTCTGGTGGGGCCTCTCGATGCCATACTAGTGGGTAATTGTTACGGCTTTACCTTATCATTAGCTACAAATAAAAAAACTAAAATAAAATTAAAAAAAAACTAAAAAAAAAACTAAAAAAAAAAATTAAAAAAATTCTTCGTTTCTTTTTCTCTCTTAGTTTCCCTTCTCTGTCCTGCTCTAAGTAAATCTGACGACCTAGTCCACAAATTCCAAAAATTCATCATGACAAGTTTCAAGAAAAAATACACGATTAAACCCGGTTCTCCAACTTCCAACATAGACCCCTACTACCATGTCTCCTTCTCCAACATCAGGGGTCTAACGTTCTAACCTTCCAGAGGTTGAAACCCAATTACAGACCTTTTATTTTTAAGTGAAACTGGCATTGGACAGGCTATTTCCCTAGAAGAGTTCACAATTAAAGGATACTTCAACTTAACTTCTAAATCTGACCCCCAAGATCGCCATGGGCATGGAATATGTGCCTATATTAGGGATAACTTTCCATGTGGTAGGGACATCTCCAGGGAAGATCCTAACTTACCCTATATGTGCTTCCGGGTTGCTTTAGCTCACACTACGGCATTTATATTTACTCTCTATCGCCCCCATAACAGCGGAGTTACTATCTTTCAAAGCATATCTGAGAAAATTGACCAAGTCCTATCTGCTTATCCTTCAGCTAACATTCACGTATGTGGTGACTTCAATGTTCACAACGTCGAATGGTTGACCCACTCTAACAAGACCGATGATGAGGGGAGGTTCTGTCATGATTTCTCCATTGCCCATGACCTCACTCAGATTGTTCAGGAACCCACCCGTGTGCCCGACAATGACGGCCAGTATGCGAGCCTACTATACCTTTTTCTCACAACTTGCCCTGAACTATGTTCAGTTTCTGTTCTGTCGCCTTTTGGATCTTCCGACCACTCTATTGTATCAATTAAGATAAAAATGAAATGTAATAAGTCCCCAGACGTACCTCTCCATCGTACAGTATATCGATACACTAAGGCTGACTGGGATAGCTTCCGTACAGTTATATCTGATCTACATCTGCATTCCATGTTTAAAAAGGATGTGTCCTCTATAGTATTAGACCTAACTGAATGGTTAATTGTAGGTATTGACCATTTCATACCCTCTAAAAAGTTTCAGCAAAAACCTAACAGCCAGCCATGGTTCTCTCCAGAATGTGCTGCTGCCATTGCGCACAGAAATCACTTTTTCCACTGTTTCCAACGTAATAGATGTATGAAAACTAAAGCCGCTTTCAGGACTGCCAGCAACCATTGTAAGAAAGTAATAAAGTATGCAAGAGAGTTGTATGCTCAGTCCGTCAAGTCCAAAGTAGCTGAGCAGCGGCTTGGTTCCCACCAGTTTTGGCAAATAGCAAACAGAATCCTGAACAGAAGCGTGTGCTCCATCCCAACTATTATCAATGGACCTGAGGTAATCTCGTCAGCATCAGACAAAGCCAAACTTTTTGTCAAGAACTTTGCAGCTAATTCTACCCTTTGCGACCAAGGCCGCCAACCCCCAATATTTCCTCCTGTATCAGAAAACACGCTATGTGATATACGTATATCTGTACGTGATGTTGCCAAGCTAATCAAAAACCTTGATTCCAGTAAAGCAACTGGCCCTGACAGTATTCCAATTATAGTACTAAAAAAACTTCAACCTGAACTAGCGCCCATACTTACAAAACTGTTTAAACGTTGTCTTAAGGAGAATAGTTTCCCATCTCCCTGGAAAATTTCATCAGTATGCCCTGTATTTAAGAATTCAGGTGATCGCTCATCCCCCCTCTCAGTACAGGCCAATAAGTCTCCTGTGCGTCATGAGTAAGTTGCTGGAATCTGTGTTAAATACAGAAGTAATCAACCATCTCAACAAAAATAACCTTCTTAGTGACACTCAATATGGTTTCCGTTCTGCTAGATCTACAGCAGATGTGCTTACAGTTATATCTCATGGGATTAGCAAATCTCTCGACGGAGGCAACCTTTCTAGGGCAATTGCTCTTGACATATCTAAGGCCTTTGATAGGGTATTGCATAAAGGTTTACTTCATAAGATCTCTAGCTATGGTATTGCTGGAAATGTCTTCTCAATTATTAAATCATTTCTTTCTGATAGGTTCATAAGAGTAGTAGTTGAGGGGCAAAAATCAGAAGCTCACAGTATTAATGCCGGTGTCCCTCAGGGGTCTATCCTGGGCCCAACTCTTTTCCTGATCTACATTAATGATCTTCCAAATCACATCCTTACATCATTTGTAGACATCTATGCTGACGACACTACCATTTATGGTAGCACATCTAAGACAGTAAACGACCAAGTTCTCTCCAATTCTCTCTCCTCTGATCTTGAGCACGTAGTACAATGGGGTAAGGAGTGGCTGGTTACTTTTAATGCATCTAAAACCAAGCTTCTCTCTTTACATCATCAACATTCTGATCCACATCTGGCATCAATTGAAATGAATGGCTCTCATCTTCAGGAGGCCTCAAGTTTTGACAAGCTTCTTGGCTTGACCATTACTCCTGATCTTAAATGGAACACGTACATCAAATCTGTTGCCAAGGCCGCTGGAAAAATGGTGGGATCTTTCTATTGATCCGGTAGATATCTCACTGCTGATGCTATTCTCTATCTATATAAGAGCCAGGTACGTCCAAGGATGGAATACTGTTGCCACATCTGGGCAGGAGCTGCTAGAAAGGACTTGGCCTGCCTTGATAGAGTTCAAAATAGACTTCGTAGCCTCGTAGGAGATGTCCTTTTCTCTTCCTTGCAACCTCTATCCCACAGAAGAGATGTTGCGAGTTTGTCTCTGATGTATCGTTATTTTCATGGAAAGTGTTCGACTGAGCTTCAATCTATGTCCCCCCCCGCCAAACTTTCACAAGAAACACTCGTCTAGCTGTAAACACTATCAATAATTCCCCCCACTCTTTATCTGTGCCTAAACCTAAACGTAGATTCCATGAACAAAGCTTCTTTCTTAGAACTGCACGCCTGTGGAATTGTCTTCCGTTTTCCTGCTTTCCGGCTGACTACAATATGGTTGTCTTCAAGTCTAATGTAAATAAGTTCTTGATGAGCCGTTCCATATAAGTTATCAAATTTACCAAATTTTCATTATTAATGATTACTATATTGTCCAATTTCTACTGTACACTCTTTAACCCTTATCCTTGAGTGGCCTCTTGGCCTTGATAATGTGGTGATACCTATGTAAAAAAACCAAAAAAACCCCCCACATTTCATCATTTTTCATAATTCCTGGATATGTTACTAATTTCGACAATTATTTTTCATAATTTTAAACCACATCATCGCGATATTAAAATGGTTTTCTAAGTAATAACGTTTATTTCCGCACAGTCCGTAAGCTGTATGTCAGTTTCTTATTTAATATATTGTAAGGTGAAAGTACAAAATAGTTTTAAAAACCTCCCCATATTAAGTTTGGCTTTCTAAATAACGTTAATATTTCAGCACGATTCTTATTCTGTATATCAGTTTTTTATTTATAAAATTGTTAGGTGAAATATACCTTCCTTTCTCCATATTAAGAATGGCTTTCTAAATAATAACGGCACAGTCCGTGTACCACTTTTAAATTTTTAAATTTTTTAAATTGTTAAATAGACATTAATATATATATAATTTAATAGGCATTAATATATATATATATATATATAATCTAATAGGCATCAATATATATATAAAATTTAATATGTATTAATATATATATAATGTAATAGGAATTAATATATATATATAATTTAATAGACATTAATGTATCTATATAATTTAATAGGTATTAATATATATATATATATAATTTAATAGGCATTAATATATATATATATATATATATATAAGTTAATAGGCATTAATATATATATATAAATATATATGTATATATATATATATATATATATATATATACATGCATATATATATTTATATATGTCGTGGAAGAAGAGAAGAAAAAAATGATTGATAAAGGAGTCTTACTCCGAAATATATTTCTTTAAAAATAAACATCTGTTTATTTTATAAAAAAAATAAAAAAATTCGTGTTGCAGAATGTTGCTTCAAATGTATTTATACATGTTTTATATTTATATATATATATATATATATATCTATATATATATATATATATATATATATATATATATATAATTTAATAGGCATTAATATATATATAATTTATAGGCATTAATATATATATGATTTAATAGGCATTAATATATATAATTTAATAGGCATTAATATATATATAATTCAATAGGAATTAATATATATATATAATTTAATAGGCATTTTTATATATATAATTTAATAGGTATTAATATATATATAATTTAATAGGCATTAATATATATATATATATATATAAGTTTATAGGCATTAATAAATATATATAGGCATTTATAAATATATATAAGTTAACAGGCATTAATATATATATATATATATATTGGTCCGATGGTTAGATCTGCCAACTGTCAACGCGATGGTTGTAAGTTCGATGCATGGTTAGGAAAAGGTGTATGTCTAGATGCACTGATGAGTTGTGATACAACGAAACATAACTGTATGTGGATGACTATATATGTATATATAAAAATTGCTATATGTATTTCTGCTTCAATATTTTTTAATTCTCTCTACCCCGAAACTAAAAGTCGCATGGCGACACTAGGGATCTCAAATGATTGGATTTTTTATGAACCGCCTTTTATGTGTCTTTAGTCGGTTAAAATTGTGTTTAAGGGGCCAAAGATAGATCAAAATTGAAAAAATCGTTATACATTTTGTACATTCATCTTAGTTTATTTTTAATTTTTAATCAGTTTATATTCGTGTCACGTAGGGGCAGTGGTAACATCACCAGCTTAAAATGCTACAGTTGTGCTTTAAAAAAAATCGTCTCAAAACCTGTTTTTATCCACAATTCAAAAGTTAATTGCTATTTTGTTTACTCACATCTTAAAACGTGGGAGAGGAATATATCTTGAATTCATTTTAGGAAAACACATGGAAACTTATACCTAGTGTTTTTTACAATCTGCTGTTGGCCTAAAACTAATGGGGAGCAGAAAATTCACCGTGGATGTATTCTCCGCAGCACTGTAACTGTTGCTCCCCTTACTTTGTCTCTCGAACAAAAAAAAAAAAACAAAAAACAAAAAAACAATTGGTTTTGTCGAGGTTCCAGAAGATCCTTTCCTTGATTATAAATTTGGTGCATTGTACTCACCGGATGCTGTTACTGTTGCATATTAAGAACCCGATTTCTCGTGTAAATATCCGGAATGGCTGAACTAACAATTGCGAATACCTGTGCATCTATGTTATCGCTCTGAAATAATAACGTTATTATTTAGAAAGCCATACTTAACATCGGGAGACGAGGATGTTTTGCAACTATTCTGTACTTTTACGTAACAATTTAATAAACCAAAATATCGAAAACATTGAATTTAAAATAAAAGCAACAATTTGAACGGGGTTTCAAACGTTTTTACCGTTTTTAACGATGACGGGTTAATTCCGGCGATGACGTCAGATTCCTGTTGAGCGCGAGAGGACATTTACGAAGAATTCGGTTTGTAATATGAACAATTGCTGACTTTCGGTTCGTACAATGCACTAGCACCATAAAATCAATACGTTTTCAAAGGGGTTTCCATTAAATTTTATCTCCCACAACATAAACACAAGAAAGAAACGGAACTTTAACATCAAATAGTTCTTTTCGGTTTAATTATTTATTAATCGTTTTTCAAAGCCAAAAGAAAGCATGCTGAAATAATCAGGGAACGCATTGAATCACAAAAGATGGGAACTCGTGATTTCTGGAAAATCTATAATAACATAGTGAATAAAAGGCAATCAGTAATTCTCCCACTGAGCAACAACTTGAAAGTTACATGCACGACAATGGAGAAGGCAGAACTGCTTGCCCGGCGATTCGCCTCCAACTCCACCTTAGAACCAACAAATAACTCTTTCCCAAATTTCTCTTTGCGGGCTGAAACCACATTAGATAATATAAAAATCACCCCTTCTCATGTTCGCAATATCATAAAAAATTAAGACACCTCAAAGGCGTGTGGGTCTGATCTCATTCCTGCTATACTAATTAAGAAATGTTCAGCCGAGCTAGTCCCCATACTTTCCAAGCTCTACTATAAATGCCTTGCTGAATCTTGCTTCCCTAATAGCTGGAAGATGGCCTCTGTGGTACCAGTGTACAAGAATTCTGATGAAAGAACAAACCCTCTCAATCATCCCCCAAAGGGGAAGATATTAATGTTTTTAGCCAATTTTTCGATATTTGTCGTATGAAAGGTCGAACTTTAAAACGATACTGATCTTGATAAAATCCGTCACCTCCATTGAAAGTTTAAGGCAGACATGCAAACATACATGCATACATACATACATACATACATACATACATACATACATACATTTATATATTGGTAACTAAAAATTTTCGACCCAAACTGATGAAAAAGCTTGCTCTATCTCTGAATACTCTTTATGTAAAATTTCAAATATCTAGACCAGAAATTGTCTGAGTAATTTGGAAGAGCCCGCAGAGGTCAATTTTTTTAAACTTTGACCCCTATTATGACCCCTTAAAATTTATTGTTTTGGGCTAAAATCAAGTTATTAAGTTAGATCCATGTCCAAAGAACCTATATCTAAAATTTCAAGTGCTTAGACCCAAAATTGGCGGAGGAGTTTGGTAGAGTTCTTAAAAGTCAAATCATTGGACTTTGACCCCTTAACAGCAAAATATCTGTCCAAAAACCAATCACATAGATTTTCCCAAATCTCAGTACATTATATATCAAATTTCGAGTCTGTAGACTAAAAATTGACAGAAGTATTGCGTAGGGAAATGTACATAGACAGACACACATAAAGAAACACAGACACGTTCACTTTTATAGATAGATAGATAGATAGATAGATAGATTAAACAAAACTATTGTTGTGTCTGCACAAATGATTAACAAGAACACGGAAAGTAAAGGTATAAAATAATATATTAGACAGAAAAGTTATATACATATTTACATGGCTTCAGATATACTTCAGTTGGAGATATTCCGGCAGGTGGCGTGTTGCATGTCTTACTGGAGGCAACATAGGCGTCTTGCCTATTTGGTGGTCGTTGCAAAACTCTCCCGGTATTGGGGATTGATACCTTTTTTATCTCACTCACCCAACTATGTTAATTAGTGGTCGTCTCCACTACACCACCCTCCCAAGATTTGAAGTCTTTTTCTCTTGGGGTTCATTATAATTGGTTCTGTAAACTTTCTTTTCCTTCCCGATCTTCTCGGTTCGGGCATGGTTTGTGGTGGTTCGATATCAAACGCTTCGTATAGTATATCAATTGGACCTTCCTTTTCATCAGGTTTGTCATGTTCGTTGTTTTTTATCTGGCGTTTTCTCAATTGATTTTGATGTCTTTTGTGTATCCCTTTTGTACCTTTTATCATGTAGACCAAGTCGCCGATCCGTTTATCTACCGTACTAAACTCCCAATATGAAATATTATTTTTCCTACATTTAAAATATACACGATCACCTTTAACATGATGTGTGCGTAGTTTGATTGACGATTGCTTGCTTTGGTATTAATTTATCAAATGGTGATTTTATTTTTCTAGCAAACATTAATTCTGCTGGCGATAATTTCGACGGTGTATTTGGGTTCTTAGTTATGCTGTATATCTGCTGGAATTGTTGTAATGCTTTATCTGTCCCTATTGATTTTCTAAGTGCACGCTTTATCACGTCTACGAACCTTCCGCTAATCCATTTGATCTCGGGTGGAACGGTGGTGTATTTATATGTTTTACCTGAAAAGTGTCACAAAAGTCCTTGAAATCACTTGATGTAAATTGTGTTCCGTTATCTGTGACTATAATAATGTCTGGCACACCAAAACGTGCAAATATTTTATGCAGAAAACTTATTGTGTTATTTGTCGTCGGGTTCTTGAAACGCTTTACTTCAGGCCACCTGGAAAAACTATCTACTACGATTAGTCCAGCAAAGTCTATATGAATGCGTGATCATGTATGGTCAGTTTTTTTCCAAGGTTTATGGACTATCGGTGGTGCCTTTGCGGCTAACGCACAACCTTTACACTTGTTTACTGTTAGTGTAATATCCACATCCATGTTATGCCAGTAAACGTAACTCCATATAAGTGCCTTCATCCTATTTATACCCGGGTGTCCTGTATGAAAATCACGTAAGATCTTTTTCTGCAAGGTTTTCGGGATAACAACTATTTGACTATATAATAAAACATCATTGCATATGGAAAATATGCTTTGCAGTTTTTCATCATTTTCCCTTATTTTTTTCTTTATCTCTGTGATGACATCATCATTTTCATCCACCCTTTTAATATAGGATAACGTGACTGGTAATTCTTTTATTATATTCGCCACCGTGTTTTTTCCTCATAATTGGAACGTATAGCTGCAATTACTGACTCTTCAAGGGTTTCTTCCATTTTCGGTATAAGCCTTGACAGGCCATCCGCATGACCTATTTTTTCGAGTCTATCTAGCTCGCTATTTATTTTGTCTAAACCGGCGAACGATACGTTCCGTTTTTTCTTAAACACCGGTGTTGCATCTTTTATTTTAGTTCGAACGAAGCCTTAAATTTATTGCATCTTCCCAGTCCAGTAGTAAATATTTCTAGGAATTTCTTTTTTTATATCGTTTTTAATATTTTCTTATGTTGGGGTGCAACTGGTTATTTTTCTACAAAAAGCGTTCATTGGTTTATTCCAAAAATTGAATGTTTCAATCCAGTCAATTCCCAATAAGTTCTTGCTTTCTTTAATTACGAAGATTTTCAATTTCTTCGTCGTGTCATTTAAATTTCATAGGCAGGATGACCTCTCCTTCGAATTTTATTTCATCTCCTGTCACTGTTCGTGCACCTTTACTTGACTTTTGAAGAGTCGGTTTACACAGCTTTTTCCAAGTGTTGACGTTTATTAACGACAAATCCGATCCAGAGTCAAGCTGAAATTTCACTTGTTAGTCGAAAATATTTACTGATACATATTTTCGTAAATTATTTTTCCCTTTGTCGTTTGTTCTCATTTGGTGTACTCTATTTTTTGTTCTGCAGCAAACACTCTTATGTCCAACTTTATCGCAATTGTAGCACCTGATATTTTTGTAAGGACAATCCTTTTCCAAATGTTTTTCATCACGTCTCCTGCAATTATTACCTGATACTGTCTTTTTATAATTCCTTTGATTATTATCGTAATTTCGTTTTCTGTAGTTATTATATTGACTATTACCGTAATTTCGTTTTCTGTAGTTATTATAATTTGAGTATTTATAATTTGGGTTTTTTTTTTTGGATTTTATACTAGTCTGAAAATTTCTTTGTCCTGAATATCTGAAAGTTTTTTTTTAATCTTCCTTATTTACGCCACTCCTGCTTCTTCTATATCCATGGAATCTTTTTTTTTAGTGATACTGCTCTTTGGCAATCTTCTGCTAATTTCTGCAATGTCAGGCCTTGTTCTGTCTCTAATTTTGAGAGAACGCGTCTTCGGATCTCTGAATTTTTTGTGGATACTAGACCCTGTGCAAAGATTAAGCATTTGAAATCGTCCACCGTGAGTTCCAATAATTTGAAGTTGTCGTAGTTTTTGTTTACTACTGACGCCATGTCAGTCCTGCTCATCAGTTTTCTTAAGATTCATACATGACCATCTCTTGTGGAAAAGAGACATGTTCGTTCCGAATAACTCCTTAAGAAGCTTTACGGTTTCAGCAGAATCTAACTGATTCGTTCTCCTTGGCAATATAAAATCAACAAATTTGCAATGTTCACTTGGACCAAGCTTTCGAAGTAATAAACTTACTTTCTTCCCGTTTGGCCAGTTTTCGCAGTCTGTTTCGAAAATATCTTCATACCTCTTGAAGTATGCATCAAAAGTTTTATCCTCTTCCGGTAGGTATGTGAACACATCTATGCTGTTAACAATTGTTGTGTTGGAGAAGGTTGTATTACTTTCTTGTATGGAATTAGCTGTTAATCTTTCTAACAGCTTTTCTGTTCAAGTTGCATCTGCGCGAACCTTTCTTCCTGCCTTTCTAGGCATTTTATGAGTCGTTCATTTTGTCTTTCATCTCTTTCTGCGTAGAGCGCTTGCTGTTCTTTTTGTAGGATCTGCTGATTCTGCATGAACTGTGTCATTATTTTAGCTAATTCCTCCATCTTGTTTTTTTTCCAAAGATTAGAAAAATCAGTCTATTTTACTAATTCACTTTTTACAATAACTACGAACAACCGTTTTTAGGTTCGCTGTTTTTTTTGTGTCAACCGAATTCTTTCGCTATATTATTTTTTGCGTTGAAACTTTATTTTTCCCTTTTTCTATTGAGGGATAAAAAAGTGTATTTTCTTTTTTTCTTTTAATCCGTTAAGTTTTGATTACGTACAAGAATTCCTTTTTAAAAAAATTCTTTCTTGGTACAGCTGAAAAATATATCGACAATTTGCATAAATTAGTTCACGGTGTACTAGCGAAAACAACTTTTTTCTTTGACTTTCCTAGTCACTTTGAAAAGGTTATTGGTATTTTGCTTTCAAGTATCCAGTGTTCAAGTATCTCGTTCGACAATTTTGTAGTTACTTTCGTTTGTTTTTCTTTTTTTTTTCGACAGTGATAACTTTCCACGTAAATTACTTTTCGAATACTGTTGCTGTGTCTAACAGTGAATTCCCGAGTAAATCTTCGTCTGACAATTTTGTAGTTACTTTCGTTTGTTTTTCTTTTTTTTTTCGACAGTGATAACTTTCCGCGTAAATTATTTTTCGAATACTGTTGCTGTATCTAACAGTGAATTCTCGAGTAAATCTTTTTCAAAGTCCTCGATGTTACTGTTGTGTTCAACAGTAGATTTTCTTTTCTTCGAGTACGTTTTTTTTTCAATCTTTCTCGAGTAAGTATTTTTCGTGCACCACTGTTGAGTTTAATAGTGTATTTTCCCGCGTAAGTGTTTTTTCGAATTCTCGTGGCCACTGTTGTGTTTAATAGTGGATTTTATTCAGCGTAAGTCTTTTTTCGAATTCCCATCGCCACTGTTGTGTCTGCACAAATAATTAACAAGAACACGGAAAGTAAATGTATAACAATAATATATTAGGCAGAAAAGTTATATACATATTTACATGTCTTTAGATCTACTTCAGTTGGTATGACCTTCACCTTCACAGAGGTGAACGATTTATATGACCTTCACCGAGGTGCGTGACTTGACACACAAAAATAAACCGCCTCTTAATCACCTGCTAACGCATGCGTCACTGTAACGTCCAATGACAACAACCACCCCAACCTTCTCACTCGACCTGCCTTTATACCACTATCTCAATCCCTTCTCTTGCGCATGCGCCTGTAGATTCCTGACAATCTCGAGACTTCCGCTTATAAAAACCCAAGTTTTGTTGTCGCGCATGCCTATACAAGGCACAGACACGAGGGCGTTTGTTGTGTTGGTAAGTACTACAGTTGGAGATATTCCGGCAGGTGGCGTGTTGCATGTGTTACTGGAGGCAACATAGGCGTCTTGCCTATTTGGCGGTCGTTGCAAAACTCTCCCGGTATTGGCGATTGATACATTTATATATCTCACTCACCCACCTATGTTAATTAGTGGGCGTCTCCACAACAACTATATACGTATACATAAATATATATGCAAACAATTTTGTGTTTCCTGTAAACATTTCACGCAAATATATTGCAAGGATAAATCATATAGAATATCTGCATGAATATAATTACACGTAATAGTTAACTAAAGATGATCATCTCATAAGAAAACCGAAAACAAAAAAAAACTTAGGGAAGTAATTAAAATGAATGTTTAAAAGAATATGCAAATTAGCTAAATCTTTTGCTAGTGAATGCAATTCCACAACCCATATATAAGAAAATTGTATTTTCTTTTTAAATAAATAGAAAACAGGGGGTTTAATATGGATATCAATACACACAAAAGAAAAACGTATTTATAGGAATATAGGTAGATAGATATACATATCCGTAACTCTTCAGATTGGTTTACCCAGAAGAGTGTATCAACTTCCATTTATTTACACACCGAGAAGAGACTGGGGTTATCATTTATTAATTACAAAAATCGAATAAAAAAAATTCCCTCTATATTTGTTTAATGTTTATTTTAGCGTTTCATTCATATTTTTACATAAGAATTCAGTCGGTCTGTACATTTTCAAACTTGTATCGTTATTTTTTTGTTTATTCTACAATTCGGGGAAAAACAACTACAAAAAGCAAAACAAAACAAACAAACCATCCGCTTCCTACGCAATGCTGATTATATATTTCTATCTCATAGAATCAGAAAAAAAAACCCCACTCGGTATTCCGTTTGGAAACGAAACGTTTCAAATTGCAATTGATTTTGGTTTAAATAAAATTTCCATAGCAATTGTATCAATAGAGCGAGCATATTTTTTCCCGTGCAGGTGTCAGAAAGACAATCATATTAAATCCTCCATATTCTATTCATAAATACAATTTATTACTGGCGGGTCTTCTATGATATTAAATAATTCAATATTTAATTTTTGATAAAAAAAACAAACAAAAAAAAAACAGCGATAATCATGTTGACACCTCGGTTCCTGTTAGATCACCGAAGCTAAACAACCTTGTGCTGAATATGTAGGTGCATATTTTTTTGTTCTTTATTGCAAAAGAGTCACCGCTTACCAAGGCTCGGGGGCTACTCGAGGATAATCCTTAATGAGTATCGGGAGGTCGTCAAGATAAAACAATAATGATGGGTAGTGGTGGAAACTGGGTGAAATTTTGTTATTTAAGAGGATGCCTCAACAAGAACTTGTTTACATTAGATTTGAAAATAATCGTGCTGTAGTCAGCTGGAAAGCAGCCCCGAGATATAGTTTCATAGATGGGCAATTCATAAAAATAAACTTTCTTCGTGGAATTTGTGGTTAGGTTTAGGTAGCGATAGAGAGTAACGGAAATATGAGAGAACGACGACACCTTGACAATACATTAATCTTTAACGTCAATATCGTCAAATCTTGCGGATGGACAATAATAACTAATGATTTATTCTTTGTATATAGCTTTTTAAACATCTACGATAGTAGAAATACCGAATGACGTACAAGGTATTACACAAGATATTATATAAGCAGAATACAGGGTTTTCTATTAGATATTTTTGAACATAACAAAATGGTTTTCCATGGAGTTTCATTTACCTTTTCCAAGCAAGGTCTTTGTTCTAATAAGTTATGATTTTTGTCACAATCTAAACAGCCACTTGTCTCCTTCATTGAATTCTGTTGACTTTACGTACTCATTAAATTAATTATATCTTGTAATTCATTCAATAATAAAGACCTACGCATCAATATCTTGTAGATAGTTATAATAATAATGACACTAATTAATAAATGAATACATAAATAAAAATAAACTAATATAGCATATAAATATAAACAAAATATGCACTGTTTAATGTATAAAGAAGGATCATTCACTTCTCTCTAAAAATAAGCAAAGACCGAAGTGAATTATAAGTCAACAAAACCTTTGTGTGATAAAAGCCCGACCATTGGCTGTTTGAAACAAAGAATCTAATTGATCACCTAGCAAACTTAACACCGTATACACACACACACACACACACACACACACACACACACAACACACACACACACACACACACACACACACACACACACACACACACACACACACACACACACACATATATATATACGCATGCATACACACACACACATATATATATATATAACGTCAAGATATTGTAGTATTGAATTTACAATATTTTACTCAAAACAAATAATACGAAGTGAAGATGAGTGTTTACTTATTCCATGGATATCCCAAAAACAGGCGTATAGATAAATTACTATTTTTCCTGGTTAGCTCATTTTTGAAAACAGTCGATAAAAAAAGATTTTTGAAAAAAAAAAAGAATGTTTATAGGAGAAAAGAAAAAAATACCCAACAATATCAGATCATTTTGGTTGCAAGTTTCGAAAGTTCGTAATAGGTGTGGCGATTAATACACCCAAGAAGAGTTCAGTAAGATATCCTTTGGAATCTTAAAAAATATCCGGGGATAAAGAAGTGATGAAAAGTTCATGTAGACGAATCTTGTATTGGAGACAGGGAGTAAAATCCAATTTATAGAATTAAAAGATATTACGTAGAGAGGCATATGAGGTCTTATTTTTTAAATATTGAGTTCAAATGGAGAAGTGATAAAAAGTAGATAACTATATATAAAGTTGGAAAAACAAACATTGGTAATCAATCTTCACTTCAGGAGGATGAAATACAGAAAATTCCGTGTAGCTTACTTGCCATATATATTTTCATAACTTACTATATATATATATATATATGTATGTATATGAAAACTCAATGTTTGTATGTGTAATATTTGTTTGTTCTATATTGAAAGAAAGGAGAATCTACATTAAATCTAAACGTATATTATTATGGTAAAATTGATCGGGGTCGACAATGCAAGTATTTAGGCATCTCCCAGCGCACTCTTAATACGACATAACCACTTTACATTTTAATGTATCCTATTTTCATTTCCACGAAATCATTTGTATAAAATTTTCTGAGGAAAACAATGGAACTGGTTTCACTTGACCTAGTGTTCTCCTAATCTAAGGGACCTATGGAGGTTGCACATCCTGTAAAACTTCAAAGATGTTATATTTTAATGAAATTTATATTATATGTATGTGACTGTGCCAAGTTCGAATCCAGTTCGTTCTACAGAAACCAAACTGTTATCAAACATACACCTGGTTGGCGACGTAGTTACGTAATTCCACAAATTAACGAGCGTAAAATAAAATCGCGATATATATATATATATATATATATATATATATATATATATATATATATATATATATAATCTAAGCATGATCTCGACAATGATATCAAGACTAACAAAAATTCTTAGAAAATTATCGCAGTGATTGCAAATATTAATTGATTTACAAGCAAAGGCGTTTTCTAATGAAAGATTTGGGAGAGAGAGGGAGGGTGTGTATATATATATATAACACCAGCATTAAGAGGGGAGTCTGACGGTCCCCATACCCGCCATCTAAAATGAATTCAGAAGAAATTCCTTACTCTATTTCCATAATGAGACTTTTTTTTTCTTTCTCTATTGATCAACACGTGTATTTCTTTCTTTTTGAAGCTTTCCAAATTACGATATTTTCTTTCTTCCGTTTTCTTTTTTAAATTCACCAGCTTACGACGTTATACTAGAAAAATATGTATGTTAACGCGAACACTCGCAGAGCATAACTATTTCTGTAACTTTTTGACGGAGGGTGTACACTCGTTATAAGAATACAAAAAAAAAGAAGGTTCTCAGAACCAATAATAGGAAAACACAATTCACTCCGAGGTAACGTAAAAATTAATTTCAACATTCCTTATTTAAACAA
Organism: Euprymna scolopes; assembly: GCF_053919585.1. Lineage (NCBI taxonomy): Eukaryota > Metazoa > Mollusca > Cephalopoda > Sepiida > Sepiolidae > Euprymna > Euprymna scolopes. Next base: position 130,156,819 of record NC_136490.1, on the reverse strand, counting down.
AAGTCTTAATTTTTATTTTGCAATTGAAAAAGAAAAGTCCTGATTTTTTTTTCTAAAATTCATCCAACTAAATTGCCTGGAAAAAAATGATTTCCCTCCCTTACTCCATTTGTTCCCAGCAGACATCACTGAAAATATAATGACGATACGTTTCTTAAAGAAAGAAGAAAAGGGTGAAGGTGACAAAGTCTTCTATTATAATTATTTTTGTTACCATTATCAAATTAAACTGAGAAAGATACAAGTAAAGGAATAGGTCAATGTGCGTTAGAGTATCGACTAACCTTTAAAATGTTAATTTCAAGGGGTATTCAGGCCAGTTTTGAACGACTATCACATTAGAAATTGGCGCTGACAAGTGTGTTTTATGATATTCAGTCCTTTATTAGATAATGTATTCTGTATTGTTTTCATGTTTGTTTTGTTGCTTACGCAAAAAAATAGATACGCGCGTACGAAAACAAATATGATCAACAGTGAAAATAATACGGAATACATTGGATAAAAAAGTTTTAATATAAAAATACTTGTCGACGGCAATTCTAAATATGATATTCGTTTAAAACGGACCTGAATATTTACTTCCTTCGGTTGCAGTGTTTTATTGCGCTAGTAATAAAACTCATAAAATAAGAACTATTTAAAATATTATGATAAGTATACAAATTATTTATTAAAAATATATATCTCTCACAATATATATATATATATATGTTTAATTTTTATTACCGTTTTATCTGTTTGGTTACATATGTTTTAGATGTTGGACCATGTTTACGATCTAACAGTCTCGTCAGACCTTACAGAACTCTTCTGTAAGGTCTGACGAGACTGTTAAATCGTAAACATGACCCACCATTTGAAACATATGTAACCAAACATATAAAGCGGTAATAAAAAAATTAGACACATATTTACTCTGCAATAGTATTGAGCACTCTCTTCAGGTTTTTACTAATTACCAGTTTTATGATATATATATATATATATATATATATATACATATATATATATATATATATATATATATATATATATATATATATATATATATAAGTGAACGTGTCTGTGTGTTCACATTTCCCTACGCAATAACTCTGTCAATTTTTAGTCTACAGACTCGAAATTTGATATAGAGGGTACTGAGATTTGGGAAAATCGATGTCATCGGTTTTAAGCCAGAAATTTGGCGAGTAAAAGGTTTAAGTTCAACGATTTGACCTTTGAGAACTCTACCAAACTCCTCCGACAATTTTGGGTCTAAACACTTGAAATTTTAGATATAGCTATCTTGGACATGGATCTAACTTAATAACTCAATTTGAGCCCAAAACCATAAATTTTAAGGGGTCATAATAGGGGTCAAATTTAAAAAAAATTGACTTTTTTTTTTTTGCTCAGCATACACCTCCAAACACGCGGGCAACGCCGGGCACCCATTGTTAGTATAGATATATAAAAGTGAAAGTGTCTGTCTGTCTGTCAGTCTGCGTGTATGTATCTGTGTATCTGTGTGTCTGTGTGTGTATATTTCCCTAAGAAATAACTCTGTCAATTTTAAGTCTAAAGACTCGTAATTTGATATACAGAGTACTGAGATGTGGGAAAATCGATGTCATCGGTTTTCGGCAAGAAAATTTGGCTGTTCAAGGGTCAAAGTTCAACGATTTGACCTGTGAGAACTCTACCAAATTCTCCGACTATTTTGGGTCTAAACACTTTAGATATAGGTTTCTTGGACATGGATCTAACTTAATAACTCAATTTGAGCCCAAAACAATAAATTTTAAGGGGTCATAATAGGGGTAAAAATTAAAAATTTGACCGCTTTTTTTTTTTGCTCAACATACATCTCCAAATACCCGGGCAACGCCGGGCACCTATGCTAGTATATCTATAAAAGTGAACCTGTCTGTGTGTCTGTGTAGCTGTGTGTCTGTGTGTGTACATTTCACTACGCAATAACTCTGTCACTTTTTAGTTTATAGACTCGAAATTTGAGATACTTAGTACTTAGATTTGGGAAAATCGATGTAATCGGTTTTCGGAAAAATAAATAATAAAAAAAGAAATTTGGCGATTAAGAGGTCAAAGGTGAACGATTTGACCTTTGAGAACTCTACCAAACTCCTCCGACAATTTTGCGTCTACGCACTTGAAATTTTAGATATACGTTCCTTGGACATGGATCTAACTTAATAACTTATAAATAACATATAAATAACAATAAATTTTAAGGGGTCATAATAGGGATCAAAGTTAAAAAAATTACATAGATCTCCAAATACCCGGGCAACGCCGGGCACCCATGCTAGTATATCTATAAAAGTGAACGTGTCTGTGTGCCTGTGTGTCTGTCTGTATGTCTGTGTATATTTTCCTTCGCAATAACTTTGTTTATTTTCAGTCTACAGACTCCAAATTTTCTATACTGGATATTTAGATTTGGGAAAATGGATGTGATCGGTTTTCGGCCAGAAATTTGTCTGCTAAATGGTCAAAGCTCAACGATTTGACATTTGAGAACTCTACCAAACACCTCCGACAATTTTGGGTCTAAAACCTTGAAATTTTAGATATAGGTTTCTTAGACATGGATCTAACTTAACAACCTGATTTGAGCTCAAAGCGATAAATGTGAAGAGGCCATAATAGGGGTCAAAGTTAAAAAAATTGACCGTTTGTTTTGCTCAACATACACCTCCAAACACCCGGGCAACGCCGGGCACCCATGCTAGTATATATATATATATATATATATATATATATATATATATATATAAGAATAACAGTTAAATTCCAATATCATAATATATATTTTTCATGCGAAACAACTCCTCCAGTATATTACAAATTTTACAGATCTGTTTTGTTGTGTCGAAGCAAACGATTATTATCATGCCAATACCGTTTCTTACGTAGAAAAAATGCAGTGCATATTTTTGTGAGGATGGTAGATCTGCTCATAAAATAAGAGATATTTAAAAATTATGATATTTATGCAAATTATGTATTAAAAAATATGTACATTATCGCAATATATATATATATATATATATATAGTAGTAAGTAATAAAATATATATGGCACTTAAGCTACACAGAATATTCCGCGTTTTATCCGCGCTTGGACTCATCAGGGTTATGCGAGGATTTTGTGGTTGTCTCACGTTTTTATATACGCGCCTACTATTGTGTTTTTAGTTAGCCAATCAGCTTTCTAGTTTCTGCCGATATTATGACCAGAAAAGTACATTCTAAAATAAAAAAACACCGAATGAAAACAACCCTAGACAAACAAATACTGGGAACTTAAAGAAAGCGGACGTTCGCCGGTAGTCGAATGGAAAATAGTAAGACAAACAAACACATGTAGAGACCTAGACGATCCATGTAGATTATGCCTTCATGAAAAAATTTACTATTCTATATTTTAAAGAACCCCAACATTTATTAAACTGTAAGAGAGAAATAGCGACAGCTGTGTTGACAGGATAAACTTTACTCTAGGATAACGATACAAAATGTAAAAAAACTAACAATAAAAATAGAAAATAAACAAATAAAATAAGCATACATAAGCATACATATGCATAAATTATCATATATATATATTTATATATACACACATTATATATATATATATATATATATATATATATATATATATATATATATATATATATACAAACTAACAAAAAAAACTATTTAACTTAGATTTAAAATAGGTCAGGACACTAGATTCCCACACTCCCGCCAAAAACAGCACAAACAAAGGAACGGGTGAACCGGAAGTCAACTGGACCTTTATCTTGTAAGTGCCTGCTCATATGATGATTAGGAAGGGTGCGGTGGAAACTAGAAAGCTGATTGGCTAACTAAAAACACAATAGAAAGTTCATATATAAAAACGCGAGACAACCACAAAATCCTCGCATACGCCTGATAAATCCTAGCGCGGATGAAACGCGGAATATTCTGTGTAGCTTATATGCCATATATATTTTATAACTTTCTACCTAACTCTACCTACGTATTTAGCACCGTTGAAGTAAATACTTAAAGCTTACGCATAAATTTATACTTTCGTATATTAATTTATGTGATTAAATTAAGTAATCATATATATACGGTACAAATTTTACAGAATCCGTTCCGTTATGTAGAAAACGGTTATTATCATACCAATACCGCCTTTTTTCATGCATATACTCTTCAAAAAAGTTAGAAATATTTTGCTTACGTAGAAAAATGCATTCTGCAAGAATAAATGTATATATATATATATATATATATATATATATATATATATATAAATTTCATAAATCTATAACATCACGTGATGGCTATAATAATTTTTTAAAAATATTTTAAAATTTATTTATGAGAAAATTTTAATAGCTCTATTCGTAAAACATAAGTCTGAAAACCTGAAGGTTTTAGTTTCGAGTTCCAGTCACGGCAGTCGTTTTAGTTATTACAAATTTATTATTTATTATCAATGCAATATCTCTTTTTCTAAAAAGAAGTTAGGATATGTGTTTCTTACGCTGACAAGATTCTCTAGATGCCAGAAAGTTTTTTTTACTCTTATAGTTTCTTCCATCGATCTGCTAGACTTTGGAATTCTCTCCATGATCCCTGTTTCACCGAGCGTACCATCATGCAGAAATTTATATGTAATGTGAACAAACATCTTGCTACTGATCTACACATTCACGTCCCATCCTATAACTTTCGCGTCTATTACAAGTAGCCCTTACTCTTCCATTTGAAACGAACAAAACTTAAAGCAGATGCTATTAAAAATGAACTGTGACAAATCAACGACAAATATCTAACACTTAAGAGGGACAGACCAACAAATGTGTACCTTAAACAAAAACGTGACGGACGGATTAACATTATAGTTTAAATGTTAGTGACAGACTGACTAACGGAATATCCTACCTTTATTTGTTCCATTTTAATTTCATTCGAAAATCCATAAATGTTCCATATCTCTTAAGAGATTTTTGCATTACTAAAATTAATAAGTCCATTTATATCTATAATGCGTCCGAGATGGGTATATTTGATGAACACCACGCTTTATTCTTGACATGTGGGCAAAACGAACGCGCATATATTTAAGGAAATGGCTGAATCATTACAAAATAACCTTTAGTCCATTGTGAAATAGGAGACATGGATAGAAAGTTATATTTAATGCTACTAAGACCAAGCTCCTTTCCTTTAACGATTATAAGAAACATTTCAACCACCGATTGCTATGGCTTATATCATTCTACTGGAGATTCCAACATTCAAACTCTTTGACTTAACATTCACAGGTAACATGAGTTGGAACAAATACTTAGAAAGTACTGCCAAGTCTGTTGCAAAAGAAGGTGGGTCCCTCTAACGTGCTGGAAGACTGATTTCGCCTTCCATTATCCTATATCTATACTAAGCTTCTATTCACCTATGCATGGAGGATTGTTACCATATCTGGACTGGTACACTAGCCATTAGACAGGGTTAATATGGAGTCTCTAACCTAATAGGTTCCATATTATCTATCAGGATCCAGCCATTGCCGGATTACCGCAATGTTGTCTCCCCCGTGCTTGTTAAGCAAGTATTTCAACGGAATTTGCACCGATGAATTTTTTGCACTTGCCCCCCTATAATGTGGTTATATTGCAGCAACAAACAAACAAGAATAAATAAATCCCACTCGGCATTTTTTCCTGTTTTAACACAAGTCGTTTATTTCTGTTACTTTCCAACCAATGTCTACTTCTTGTTTTTTTTTGTTTACTGTTCATTTCAATGGTATGAAGTTTATAAACCTTGTCGTCTCGACACCATCTTAAAGTCTCCCGCCAGAACCACGAAGCTACACGTCCATCTCATCCGATTCGCTTTTTTCTTTCTCTTCGACCACTACCCGACCATAACCAGCCATTTCCCGTCTTCGACTTGACACATCCATCTTTTTCGACGCGCACTTTGCTTCTCTCCCTGACCACATGGGGTATTGTTTTTCCTTTTCTTCTGACGCAAGCCCGCACACACTTCCTAATTTGAATATGTGGTTTAACAGCTACTGCTGCCAATATCTTCGCAAGCCAGCTATCCTATCGCCCCTGCTGATATTTTCACACGCGTTCATAAACGCTCTGTTAAACTCCTCTCCTGCAACGTAAATATTTCCTATGAACCCGACAACCAACAAATTCCCACCCATTCACTGTAGATGCCGGAAAGCGTTTTAATCTATTAACTTTTTTCTTTGAACCGTTTGTCTATGGAATCCTCTCCATGTTTCTCCGACTGTACCAACGTGGAAAAATGTAAAGGTAATATGGATAAGCATTTGCCTGCACAGTCGACACTAAAAACAAACAAACAAACAAACACACAAACATATCAGTTCCAGAACCTAGAAATTTAAATGTTATTTTTTTTTGTATTTAAAGTATATAGGAAAAAAACTTAGCTTTTATATAATAATATATATACGAAATTTCAATTTCAACCAATGTATTCGTTGTAACATGTGTTTAATAAAGTATAACTGTTATTGAATAGTTCAACCACATCCAACAACGCCAGTAAAATATTTGAAGAGAGAGAGAGAGAGAGACAGACAGAGAGACAGAGAGACAGAGAGACAGACAGACAGACAGACAGAGAAGGGGAGAGAATAGTAAAATGACAGCGAAAGAGAGAGAGAGAGAGAGAGAGAGAGAGAGGGGGTCGAAGACAGAATGAAAAAGAAAGAGAGTGAGTAAGTGAGACTGAGAGAAAATGCTAAAGAAAAGCGAAAAAGTGCCTTAATGATAGTAAGAGAGAATGATAAAGAGAAAGCGAGAGAGAGAGAGAGAGAGAGAGAGAGAGAGAGAGAGAGAGAGAGAGAGAGAGAGAGAGAGAGAGAGAGAGAATAAGTGTGAAAATAAGAGATAATGATAAAAAGTGAAAGAGAAAAATGTCTGCGAGTGAGAATGAGAGAAAATGATAGAGAAAGTAAAAGATGAAGAGAGAGAAAGAGATAGATAGATAGATAGAGAGACAAAGAGAGACAGAGAGAGACAGAGAAATAAAGAGGAATAGAGAGCGAGAAGAACAGAAGCAGGGTGAGAGAGAGAGAGAGAGAGAGAAAGAGACGTAAACAGGGAGAAATTGTGCAGAGAGGGAGAGAGAGTGCTAGAGAGTTATAAAGAGAAAGCGACAGATAGAGAGAGAAAAAGGGAGAAAGAATTAAAGATAGATAGATAGATAGAGATAGAGAGAGAGAGAGAGAGAGAGAGAGAGAAAGAGAGACGGATAGACAGGCAGACAGACAGGCAGGCAGCCAAGCAGGCAGGCAGGCAGGCAGATCGATGTCTATGTCATCTAGACCTCAATATCTTCGGGAAATGTACTATTGACGTTGGTTCAAGATTAAACAAGCTTATTTCCTGAATCCGGCACGTTGTGAACTCCGGTCAAATCAACTTCGGTGACCTTGTCTCGACACAGGAATGCCGACACTTTCGGAAAACTGCCGACTTTGAGCAAATATGGTTTAAAGCAAACATGTCACTTTGATGGTTATAAAAATAAAACATCAAGACGCTTTAGAAACAGTGAAGGATCTTGCCGTTCACGAATAGGTCTGCAAACGCACCTGCCCTCAACTGCCGAAAGTAAAAAAAATCGAGCATAAATCTTTTGCAAAAAACCTCTAACGCTAAAATGGTTTCCTATTTCGTCGGGATGTTGTGCTGCTTCATTGTCAGCATTGCTTATGGTAATAACATTTGTGATCATGCGCAGGCCGGTCAATGGGTTAGAGACACCCAAGATTGTACAATCGCTCACCAGTGTGGATTCGAAGGAGAAATTGCCCAATCGACTCGCTGCAACACCACCCAAGTATGGTCAAATCTTGCGCACGCTTGCGTCTGGGAAGGCGACCCTGATCGTGATGATTGCAACGGGAATCCACATGTCCCAATCCCCGGTAAAGTATTTCCTTTTTATCGTTTCTCATTCACACCAAGTCTTTGGATAAACTGCAATAATCAAGTTCCTTTTTCACAGCTTGATTTACAAAAAACAAAGTCACCAGTTATGGTGATCTGTTTTAAAACATTTATTTATTTGTTATTTTTCTTTTGTTGGTTCCAAGTAATGCACGTTCTCACAGAAGAGCGATGGCTTCTGGTATATAGGCCATATTTATGGGACGGAAACCTAAATGGGGAGTTGGAAAGTAATAAGTTTGTTCACATTACATTAACATTTTTTACATGTTGGCACGATCGGGAATTAGGAAACAGAAACGGAACCACAAAGGCAAGCGTCTCGAGAAAAGAAATTACTAGAGTAGAAAATCGTTCTGGTATCTAGTGGCTCCTACAGTAAAGGCTGCGATGTTGCTGCTAGTCGGGTCGATTTACGTTAATTATGTTGAGGGACTACAAGTGCAGTAAGTTCATTGGAGCACATTCCGCCTATGTACTTGTAAAACAAGAACAGGGATACAACACTGCGGCGATGCTACAGGAGCTCGAGCTTGATAGACAGTGTATTTTGTCCTGGAGTTATTTGTTTGTATACCAGCCCAGATGTAGAAACAATCCTCCATGTATGGGCCTATGATGGTCTTATTGAGATATAGGATACTGGAAGATGTAAAAAACTATCTACTCCGGTAGAACCATTTATGTATTTAATTGGTAAATGAATTGGTTGATGAATACGAATCAGTTTTATTTAATTCCTTAAAGATACTAATGACATGATTATTACATAATATCAAGAAACGGAATGTTAACTTTAAGAATACTGTCACTTAGAACTGGTTACTAAACAACGTCTTTAACCGTTACATCATGGGTCATGTCGACAATTCTTGCATGAATTTTGGGAGCTTTACACTAAATCAGTTTTTTTTAATCATGAGTCGCCATTTATCAAGGCTAAATTCTACTCGAAGATAAGGGTTAATAAAAAAGATAGATTGCCAATTAAATGATGAAGAATATTACGAGAGGATTGAAAATAATGAATGAACGAAATATGGTTGCTTATGAGGATTGTTTGAGATCGCACAAATTGAAAAGAATATTTTAAAATTATGTTTCTGAATGTTTTAAATGAGGATTGATAATTTGTTTTATTTGGGTATTCTGGACTACTGTTCTCATCTTGAGTGTTATTCTCACAATGTTTCAGTCGATGTGGACTCCGACATTCGTTAGATGCATCTTTTCGAACTCAGAAACCCCTCTGTCGGAAATCTGAATTTCGAACGGAACCCTTTAATCCAATGGAAATAAACTGCCCTCGTTCTGCCAGCCATGATCAGGTAGCAGTGGTAAGTAATTCCTAATTGTGTTCTTAGTATCGACCGCACTGAGTATTGAATGTTTAGTCTCCCCCAAAGTGTCACTTTGAACTCAGTTTTACTTAGTAATTTATCCATTGTGTCAAGTGTCGTCGCGGAGGCTACATCGGCAGAAACGTTGTGAAAATAACACTCAAGATTAAAACACTAGCCTGAATCTGGAATCCATTGAAATGGATAGCTCTCGTCTTGGGGAGGCTCCATGTTTTGACAAGCTTCTGAGTTTGATCTTTACCCCTGATCTGAAATGGAACACGTACATCAAATCTGTTGTCAGGGACGCTGGAGAAATGGTGGGATCCTTTTATTGCCCCAGAAGATATCTCACTACTGATGCAATTCTCTATCTGTATAAAAGCCAAGTACGTCCAAGGATGGAGTACTGATGCCACATCTGGGCAGGAGCTGCTAAAAACAGCCTATCCTGCCTTGACAGAGTACAAAATAGACTTCGGGGTTTAGTGGGGGGTGCCCTTTTCTCTTCCCTGCAGCCTCTCTCCCACAGAAGAGACGTTGTGAGCCTTTCTTTGTTTTATCGTTATTTCCATGGAAATTGCTCGCCTGAGCTCCAATCTCTCGTTCCCCCTCGCCAATCTTTCACGAGAAACACCCATCTGGCTGAAACTACTATCAATAATTTTCCCCACTCTTTATCTGTGCCTAAATCCAAACATAGATTCCATGAGCAGAGCTTGTTTCTCAGAAGTTCACGATTGTTGAACTTTCTTCCGTTCGCCTGTTTCCCACCTGACTACAACTTGGATGTCTTCAAATCCAACATAAACAAATTCCTGACAAATCGCCTCCTTAAGTAAGGCACTCTATCAAATCTCCAATACTAATGATTACTACAATACTATCTCATTGATTACTGTACACGAAATAATCCTTATCCCTGAGTGGCCTCCGGGCCTTGATAAGTGGTGACCCCCATGTAAAAAAAAAAGAATCATCCAAATAATAAATCTTTTTAACTGTTTTATTTTTCTTTATTAAATGCAGTCTTAAAATATTTTGAATATCAATTGTTTACAAGTACAAACGTTATTAAATCTAGCTATTTTATTCTTATTTTCAAGATATGTAATCAAATAAAATTACTTTAACCTTTATTTATCAATTATAAATTTAATACATTTTTATTTACATTTTTTATTTTTTATTTTACTGCGCATGCGCACAAATGCAACAATTGTGCAGTTCAAGTACATCCAGTTGTTTAGATTATTATTATACTAGCAGGACATTGCTCGGTCGTTAAAGATGTTTTACTATTATATTATAATATATGTTATTATATATATAGATTTCTTATTTATTATACGCAGAAACCCTGTATGTATTAAACGTAACGTTAAAATACTTATAAGAAAAGTTTTAAAAAATATCGGAAAGAAACTGAGACATGTGTATTTTCTTTTATTCACATTCCCCCCACAGTACAAAATAGGCTTCGTGGCTTAGTGGGGGATGCCCTTTTCTCTTCCCTGCATCCTCTCTCCCACAGGAAAGACGTTGCGAGCCTGTCTTTGTTTTATCGTTACTTCCATGGAAAGTGCTCGTCTGATCTACAATCTCTGGTCCCTCCTCGCCAATCTTTCACGATAAGCACATGAAACTACTGTCAAAAAATTTCTCCACTCTTTATCTGTTCCAAAACCAAAACGTAAATTCCATGAACAAAGCTTCTTTCTTAGAACTGCACGCCTGTGGAACTCTGTTCCGTTGCCTGTTTCCCACCTGACGACAACCTGGATGTCTTCAAGTCCAACATAAACAAATTCCTGATGAACCGCCCCCTTAAGTAAGGCACTTTATCAAATCTCGAATACTAACATACTGCACACGCAATAACCCTTATCCCCGAGTGGCTTCCGGGTCTTGATAAGTGGTGACTACCTTGTAAAAAACAAACAAGGCATATCGCCACTTGGACGTAAGATGCTACTAATTAAGATCATGGCTACGGAGAATTAAAGTTGTTCGTTTACATTACATTTGAACTTCTTCAAGTACAGTTAGGGAAGCAGGGAGCAAGAAGGGAATTCCAAAGTCTAGCTGTTCAAGGGAAGAAACTATTAGCTTTCTGGCATTTAGGGACCTGAAACGATGTGATTTTTCTGCTAAGCGGGTTTGTCGAGGATATGTACGTCGATGGGGTACAAGTGCAATGAGTTCATCAGAGCACATTTTATTAAAATACTTGTAGAACAGGCACAGGGATGCAACATTGAGGCGATAGGTATTGGAGCCTAAGTGACAAAGAATCACCTATTAGATAGGAGATTCTTTTTTGGACCGAATCCAAGAGGAAGAGACTAGTTGTAAATGCACCATCCCAGATGTGGCAACAATACTTCACGCATGGACGAATGGTGGCCTTGTAGAGGTACAGGATACTCTCAGGTGTGAATAGCCTTCTGATACGACAGAGGGAGGCCACCATCTTTGTAGCAGCCTTCGCAATGTCCTCAATGTATTTGCGAATATTATGTTTTTCTAAACAGTTCACTTCTTGTCAGTAAAAATATACTCTAGCTGAGATCGAAACAAAAAACCTTAAGACTGAGTCAAGTACAATAACAATTAGACCAGCTTGCCACGATCTTTAAAACGTGTTTTCAAACCTACTTGTTCTTAACATAAGGAATCTGTCATTTTTCACAACTGTGCATACACAGTCGTGAAACAGTTGACAAACATAAAATCCGACTCCCCACATATTAATGTTTAAATTTTGATCTGTAAGCATCCCTTTTCTTCAGATGAAAACCGATTAAACAGTTTTCCCCATGTCTGAATGCCCTGTATACTAACTTTTAAGCCTGTAGATAAAAAATTCGTTAAGTATATAGGTTGAGAATTGTCCTCACACACACACATTCCCCATTTTATAGATATATAGATGAACTAGTGGGGATGGGGGACGTCCGGCTTTGCCCAGGTGTAAAATACGCTTAAATATGAGATTTTAATTTATCCAGATTTCGTATATATTATAGAGTGGTGATTTACAAAAGTAAAAAAAAAAGCATTTCGGTGCCATCAGCTGGAATCGAAACTGTAGCATAAAAAGCCGATGATGTTACCGCTGTGTCAACGTGACACGCATACAAACCGATTAGAAATTAAAAATAAACTAAGATGAATGTACAAAATATTTAACGATTTATTGTTAAATTTTGACCCATTTTGATCCCTTCAAAATAATTTGAACCAACTAAAGACCCATAAAATAACAGTCCGTAAAAATACAATCATTTGAGCGCCTTAGCACCGCTCTGCAACTTTCAGTTTCAGAGGAGATAGAGTTTTTAAAATATGGAAACAGACAGACCGACATACAGCCGTTTATATATTAGACTACCATAGACTGACTATTGTTCCGTTATTCAATTTTCTTATTAGTGTCCTAATTTACTATTTATAATTATTGGTTCCCTATATTGTATTTTATTCTAAAACCTTGATCGCCCAACATATTTTCTGCATCTTTGAGATAACTCTATCTTCAACCCACTTTTTGTCTGTAATTCTTACTTATCTCACGAAGGTAAAAATAAGTTCCCTTTTCTTTGCATATCTGATTAACCATACCTGACTTTTCAATTTCTCCACGTGTTACGCTTTCATATATTTTTCCAATCGTTTTTTGAAAGTAACGAATTATTATATAAATACTAGCTGCTCGTGTTCCGGTGTTACCTAGGAAAGGAGGTTATATAGAAAAGAGTTAACATGATTATAATAGTTTTGTAAATCCACACGTTGAATTTAACTTAAACGTGGGTTCTGTTTATATAAAAAAGAATTCATGCACGTAAAGCCAACCAACCTTATTTGTAAATGCGTGCAACAAAATTTGAATGTTTAAAAAAGAAAAAAAAATGTTTATATTTTTCAAAAGTCATCTTCGACCGAAACGCAACAGACATTTTTCGGTTAAAATAATGTAGAAGCAACATGATTGTTTATTTACTTCGTTACGGTGACGCGTTGAATCGGTTTTGTTTCAAATTATCGTATAAAAGAGAAACAGATGATGCGGTCCAAATGTGTGGTAATACCTATTTGAGAGAGGCATTTTGATCGGAATAAATGTAATAATTTGCATACGGAAAAGTGTCCTAGTATTTTCAAGAAACACAATGTTAGAAATGGTGTATGTGCTGATTATGAAAGATTTTTTAAGAAGGGTCCGCTTATTTTCCTACTGAAACTGTAGACACAGAGGAAAAACAAGATCATTATTATATACATGAATTATTAATTAAATTTCTTAATATATAATAATTAGTATAATTAGTATATTTGAAAAATTCTCTATCTTTATAAATGTTTAAGCTTAAGCTCATTGGTACTCATGCATAATAAGGATCGTACTATCATCAGAATTTTCTGTAAAGCTTACATAAAATGTAAAACGCTGGTGGATGCTGAACAAAATTTTCGTGATTTCTTCATAGATTTTCTTATTTTTATAGTTCTCTCTGGTATATTGAGCTTTTCCTCATCTCGACAGGTTCTAAGATAAATATTTGTCTTTCTCCTATCATGTATATATTATATATGTATATTTATATATTTACTTTAATATATTTACTAATACACACACACATACACACATATATATATATATATATATATATATATATATATATATATATATATATATACAATAAAAATTACAATTAAATTTACCAAAGTGATCCAAGATGGTAAAATTAAACTATATTATAAATATTAAAGAATTAATATTTATAAAATTATCTCAGGCAGATGTAAAAGCTCGATAAAACCAAATAGGAAATAGAGCTTATAATAAGCAAATAGTTAATAAAATATGTTAAAAAACAAAAAAAGTGTTTTTTAACATATTTTATTAACTATTTGCTCATATATATATATATATATATATATATATATATATATATATATATAAGTTTCATGATTAAAGTTAAATTCTGTAGATTAAAATATATATAAAATATATTCAAGTTAAGAATTTATTGTTTGAAATAAGGAATAAATGGAGAAGAATGATATTTATTTCCTTAATCCACGGATTTTCAATAATGGCTCAAATCATCAGAGGTAATGAAATGGAATTAGCAAAATGTTCAGTTATGAATAAAAAAAATATTTTGCTTTTCAGCACAGATATTCAAAATGTTAATTTAAAAGGTAATTATATAGTGTTTAAAGGTCCTAGAAAAAAGATATCATACAACCTGGACAGTCCAATATCAGAATGAGTTCAATAGTTTCCGGGATATTACAGCCAGGTCGGACGAGTAGTGATTTTCGTCTTTGATAACTGCTCGTCCGATCTGGCGGTAATATCCTATAAACTATTGAACTCATTCTAATATTGGACTGTCCAGGTTGTATGATATCTTTTTTCTATGACCGTTAAACACCATTTAAATACCTTACTTCTCCATATATTCCTTGTTTCAAACAATAAATTCTTAACTTGAATATATATATATATATATATATATATATATATTATATAAAATGACCTTTGTGTATGAGTTCATTCCCTATATACTCGAAAATGACTATGCTGATTTTTATGAAATTACACACGAAGCACCTTATGTAGCTGGCAGTTATCTTAGATAGGTATCGGAATTTCTATCATAAGTATCGATGATAGAAATAATTCAATGAAAGAAGGAACAGGCGATTTTAACTTTAAAATTAAAACCTTAACCAGCCTAACATCACAAGTGCATTTGAGAAGTTTTATTACGACACAAACAGAAAAACCCGACATATAAAATCCACAGTAGGTTCTTTGATATAATAGGGGCGCGTTCACAAATAAAAGTTTCTATTTAGAGCACAATTGAAGCATGATTATTTGACACTTGTATTTTACACTTTAATCAAGCCATTATATATAAAATAATTTTATAAAATAAACAGTAGGTTCTCTACAGTACAATGTAAACTACAGTGTATTGTGGACTAAGTCACTGCAGAGAGACATATGAAGTTTCCTTCCGGTGCACAGCGGTAAGTCCTCAACTAGAGCAGGAAATGAAATGATTTAAATGGTTGATTTTACCGATGACAATAAAATATGGGAAAGTGAAACAGTAGTTAATTTTCATTCGATCTCAGACAACGTCGAGAGTCCCTGCTAGTATATATATATATATATATATATATATATATATATATATAGTGGAACGATAAAAAGGGCATGATTCTATTTCCGTTTGATGAAAACGGCTTTTTTTTGTTGCAGACCATCTACTAGTTTGCCAGTTGTGTACAAGCCACAAGAGCGATAGGAGCATTCTATCATGCCTGAAAGTGCCACAATGTTCACCGAGCGAGATCGGAGATGCGCCGCTGTACAACTCATGCTCTCTACCGATCGAAGTGATGATAATAGGACCATCGTCACCTCTCTCAAAATGCATCGCTGGGTTGCATCGAATAACAGAGACGTGCCCAGGGTGACGAAAATAAAGTTTCCGGTCACGGATATGGTCTGTGGTGCTGCTTCAAGTGAAGGTCACATCATGCCACCTCACATCTTCGAAGTCGGCTTGAAAGTTAACACCAAAGTATGTGCTGAAGGATGTGCTGAAGAGTGTGACGATCCCCTAGTTTTCTATACTAGTCAACCATATAGGAGCATATTCGTGACCAGACACACACAAAGACGTTCAGCTTTATATATATATATATATATATATATATATATATATATATATATATATATTCTGTATATTTAGGTAGCATTTTCTCATTTAGACAAATATTATTGAATAGCACGGAATTATTCTGTTTTACAATTTTCCTTTTTATCTTCTCCAATCTCCGAATAGTCCTTTTTGTGTTCTTCTCGAAACTGTATATGTTGGATCCATAATCGCGAGCGCTTTCGACAGAAGCACTTCTATCATCCTCAGGCATATTGTAGAAATAAATGTAGAGATTGTTTTTTAATTTACTTATATATATATATATATTTTCATAGTCCCCGTTCTCATTGACTCTAGTAGCGATGAATTTATCACCTCCGTTTTTAAAAAACCTATATCCGTTAATTCCTATATTTAAACTTTTAAAAGTGAATGTCCATTCCGTTATAAAACGAATATAATAAGAAATCTTATACACCGTACTAAGGTGATTTCCTCCAGCAAAAAATATTCTTTAATGAATTAAAAAATATAAAACAAGTGTTAGTAAATAATCAATTCCCTAACTCTCTTGTAGATAAAGAAATAAAATTAGCCATTAGTAATTTGAATCAAGTTAGTAATATTCAAGAAAATTATCAACCTTTCAATATATATTACGGTAACCAGTTATACAAAAACTCAAAAATCGATGAGAGTATTCTTAAAAATATAATCCGTAGATATGTGGCTCCCAAAAATAATAAAAAAATAAAATTTATTACATATTATAAAAAAATACAGACAACAAGCCTTGTAATGAAAAAACAACATTTCGCAAACAAATGACCTGTTGGAAAGAACCAATATATGTATATAAAAAAAGTCCGACCACCTAACTTGTAACAAATTACCGCGTGACTAGGAAAAAATGTACATATGAGTAAATTAAAAAATAATCTCTACATTTATTTCTACAATATGCCTGAGGATGATAGAAGCGCTTCTGTCGAAAGCGCTCGCGATTATGGATCCAACATATACAGTTTCGAGAAGAACACAAAAAGGACTATTCGGAGATTGGAGAAGATAAAAAGGAAAAATGTAAAACAGAATAATTCCGTGCTATTCAATAATATTTGTCTAAATGAGAAAATGCTACCTAAATATATATATATATATATATATACCTATATATATTGTATTGATAGTAATTATTTGTTTGTTTAAAACAAAATATAAAAATGTGTTACCCAAAAGAGTGCTCAATGTTTAGACAGAGCTAAAATAAGTGAATTTAGTTTACAAACAAGTTGTCCTTGGCCTGACGAAGCGATTCCCTTACTGGGTTTTCGCAGAAACATGTATGCTTATGTGTAGCCATTTGTTTGTAAACTAAATTCACTTATATATATATATATATATATATATATATATATATATATATATATATATATAAATATATATATATATATATAAATATATGTAATTTACTTGTGTCTGTCATTATTTAGTTTTTATTATATGGCTGCCATTCGTGTTGGTATTTTGATTTACTAACGATAGAAATTTGTTTTTAATTTGCATTCAATCCTTAATTATTTGTACTAGTACTTCTTTCTTCCATTGTTTAAAATGTTATTCTCTGTAACCGCCATTAACCCTTTCTGTGTGCTCTGTCTTCCCATGATAAAGCTAATAGTTGTTTCCCACGGTTTCTCCAATGACGCCAAAAGGGCAAATATTTTTTCAATTGATTTTTGCTATGTGAGGCAAACATTTTTAATGAGCATCTTAGAACTCGACGCCAACGCACAATCATTCAACTCCTCTTCACCACAACGTTCACGTAGTAGAAATATCGTTTGAGGTTGACTGGAAATTTGAGAATATTCTCATTATTATCACAGTTAAAAAATATGTCGTTTCGTGAATATTAATATTTTAATATAAAGCGAAAGATATGTGCTTTTTTCTTTGAAATAGACATTCCTCGGACCCTAAAATCATTAAAGATTAGACCATTCCTTAAATTTCCTCGTGCCTGTTGATTGCGGTGTAATGTAAGTCCTGTGTAGTTCTAGGTGGTCTAACCTTTCCAGGTTTTGCCTTCTCTCTTTGAGAATAAATTTGTTTATTGCTAATCACCTTAGGCGACCTTACCGGGGAATGCCAACGGGGATGCCTAGGCACTTTAGGCAGGTCAGTGCCCCTCCTCTGGGGCAGTGACTTCTCAATACCACTTTTCGATGTCGGTGTATAAGTTCTTGCAGTAAGAGAGAACCAATCAGTTTACTTACCTCAAAAAGTAAGCTTATGGCCGGTTTGAAATGCGTTATTTTACACTTTTTAATTTCTTATTTGTAACTTCACTTATTTGGACGTCATTTATACATGAATGTGAATATAAGTGCAAACACTGTCGAAGCATAAATTTTCCCGTAATTTTTGATGGAGAGATGTACATTCATTCTCATATGTTCGTCGTGATTCTATGAAATTTACACTTAAACTTTATTTAATCAAAACTTGCAGTAGTCTTCAAAATATTCAAGCTATAGTTATGTAAACACGTTTCAAATAAAAATATGTCATTTGATAAGTAAATATATATATATATATATATATATATATATATATACATATATATATATACACATATATATATATTTAGTAATGTTATTGATAATTTAAAATTCAAATTAGAATTAAAAATCTGTTTCATAAGAAGGAACAACAACAAAGTGAATAATTTGTACGGTCGTTTTGGAAACGACATTTTTATTGTGATAGACATTAAGTCACGGACAATAATTTGGACATATAGTTTTTTTTTTAAACATAGTCTCCTCATCAGTAAAAGTATTGGGTGTTTTTTTTTATATGTAAAAGACACCATAAATAAACCTAGCAGTTTTTAAAGTAAGGCAGATGTATCTTTTAATTGTTCGCATTTGAAAACCGTAATTATCGTCAAAGCATTCATTTGGATGTTGATTGTAGCTTATAAATGCATGAAAAATGACTAGGTTTATTTATGGTGTCTTTTACATACGGACCCCCCCTATATATATATAATTATTTGATATATATATATATATATATATATATGTATATATATATATAAATAATTATTTGATATATATATATATATATATATATATATATATATATAATTATTTGATATATATATATATATATATATATATATATGTATGTATATATATATATACTAGCGGGGGAGGGGCGCCAGGCTTAGCCCGGTTGTAAAATAGGCTTAAATATGATATTTTTATTTCTCTAGATTTCGTACATATTATTATTTTCGAAAGGGGAAAGTTAGAATCGAAACTGAAGTATTCAAAACTTATGACATTACTACTCAACCAACGTGACAAGAATATAAACCAATTAAACATTTTAAATAAAAACAGATAACTATACAATTGTTTAACGATTTTTTCAATTTTCACCCATTTTGACACCTTAACTATTTTGATCGGCTAAAGACCCATAACAGAACGGCGCGTGAAAAAATAATTATTTGATGCCCCTAGCGCCGCTCTGCGACTTTTAAATTCGAAGGAGATAGAGTTTTAAAGTATGGAATCAGACAGTCAGACATATAGCCGTTTATAAATTAGATTAGACCGGTAAAATATCCAATCATTTGCGGCCCCTAGCGCCGCTCTGCGACTTTTAGTTTCGGGGAAGATAGCGTTTGAAAATATGGAAACAGACCGACAGACAGACAGACCTATAGTCTTTTATATATTAGATTATCTAAAAGGAACTCTGTGTGTATGTGTGTGAGTTCGTTACTTTTAGACTCCGAAACGACTGGGTCGTTTTTATTTTTTTTTTTAAATTTAACATAAATTTACTTTATGTAGCTGACAGTATTTGTAAATATGTTTTGTAACGAATATCTTCAACAAGTATCGATAATCAATAATCGAAAAAAATTTGGTAAAAAAGGAACAGGACCAAACTAACACTTTATAGAGCAGAACATCACAAGGGAATTTGAGTAGTTTTATTAGCACACAAGTAGAAAGGTCCGAATCGTAAAATCAACAGTAGCTTCTTTGATATGACAGGAGCAGGTTCGAAATGAATTTTTCTGTTTAGAGCACAATTGAAGCATAATACTTGACTTTTGCATTTTTAAACTTTAATTCAAGCCGTTATATATATGAAAATAATTTTATAAAATCGACAGCAAGTTCTCTACAGTGCAATGTAAACTACAATGTAATGTGGACTAAGTCACTCTGGGGAGGCATGTGAAGTTCGTTTTAATAAGTTTTAAATAGGAAAAGTAGGCTTTTAATATCAATGTCAGGGCGAGAAATACTTCAACTTTATATATATATATATATATATATATTTATATATATATATATCATCTAAGCATGATCTCGATAATGATATCAAGACTAACAAAAATTCTTAGCAGAAAATTATCGCAGTGATTGCAAATATTAATTGATTTACAAGCAAAGGCGTTTTCTAATGAAATATTTGGGAGAGAGAGGGAGGGTGTGTGTGCACATGTCGGAGTATGCTGAAAGGAAATCAATGAGGCGTTTATGAGAAAGGATGAAAAGAGACAGAGAAAGGAAAGAGCGAGATAAACGGAGATAAATGATATTTATGGTTATAGTCATGGCAAAATACAGTTTAACACTCCAAAAATTTGAACAAAAGGTTTCTTAACTGATTCTCTTGGGTTTTAACGTAGTTTTTAACATACAAATGTTTACCAAAGTATGACCCCCGGAAATGTTTTTTTTCAAGATGGCGTCTAAGATGACCGTCGAAACTTTTGAATGATCATAACTTTGTAACTATCATCTCAAATTCGAGGCTGTTGGTGCCTATTCCTACATTTTTAGGGGCCAAAGAACATATTAAGACAACAACAAAAATAATTCATAGGAGTTTGTAGGTTTTGTGTATTATATATTATATATTATAGGCATTGTGTATTCATATTAAAAACCCTTTTTTCTATCTATTTAAAAAAACAGATACAACTTTGTTTATATATGGGGTGTGAAATTGCATTCATTTGCTAAAGATCTACATAATTTGCATATTCTTTTAAACATTCATGTTAATTAATTCTCTATTAGATTTTTAGGTTTTCTTATGGGATGATCATCTTTTGTTAACTATTACGTGTAATTATATTCATGCAGATATGCTGCATGATTTATACTCTTTCTATATATATATATTTATGTATGCCTACATATATTTGTTTTAAAATTTTTGCCTACAAAACTCCCCTGTCAATTTTTGGTTTAAGGCATGAAACTTAATATATAGGTTATTCGAACCCATACGAAACTTTATACTTGGGTTTTAGCTGGGGAAAATCGGCACAAAAGTTTGAAAATTAAACAAATGGAATTTGCCATGTGAAGGTCGAAGTACAGCATTACGAATATGCATGCGTAACGTAATAGCTATTAGTTTAGTCTATCAAGAAACATGTCTTCATAGCACAGGCATTAATGTCAAAGGAAAACGTAAATCGTAAGCTAAACGTTTTGGTTTCGATTCTCGATGATGGCTCAAGAGTCATTTAAAAACAAAAACTTTTTATATCATTACTATATATTGGGTCCAATATAATATAATGATAAATACGAAATCTGCACTCATTAAAATATCGTATTTAAGTGTTTGTTACGACCGGGCAATACCGGGCGGCCTGCTAGTATATATATATATATATATATATATATATATATATATATATATATATATATATATATATAGTGGGGGTCAAAAGTGTTTGCAAATTATATAAATTGATAAATTTATGCTTCAATATTTTCCAATATAATAACTATGTTACTCACTGTTTTATATGCAAATATATAAAGTAAATTCATAGAAACGGAAACCAAATAATCATTTTCGGGGGGAAGTATGGATGTTTAAATGATTTCAGGAAGGAATATGGACCAAAAGAGTTTGCAAGCACTCATTTATCCGCAATAAATACCATTTTTAAACATGATATAATTCGAAAAATTGTCATCATGATTATAGTACCATATATTGATAACATATTACAAGAAAACAACAGTTATTACTCAAATAACAATTAAGAGAATTTATGAAACTATTTAGCCCTTTATTCGCTTTCCTCCATTTTTAATCAAATCAATCAGCCTCCTATCAACAGAGGATGTTAATGTATGCACTTACTGAGGTGTGATTTCAGAAGATACCTTCTTGATTCTCTCCAAAATGTATTTTTTACTATGGAATTGATGCCCGTTTTCGTAAACCTTCCTCTTCAGAATCGTCCAGAGGTTCTCTATCGGATTCAAATCCGGGCTCTGAAGTGGTCAGCCCATCAGACGTTCCCCAGAGATCCCCCTGTCTGAAAGCGAAGCTTTTGTCAACCGAGAAGTATTGCTTGGGGCATTGTCTTCTTGGATAATTAGATTCTAGTTGAGAGCATCATTTTGCGAAATCAACCAGGGCAATAAATTTTCTTCCAAAAACTTGCAGTAGTTCACAGAATTCATTTTGACACAGTCAGGGGAAAGAAAAGGACCAACAATCTCACTTCCAATAATACCAGCCCAAATCATCACTCCTCCTCCTCCCTGTTGAGGTCTGAATCGCAAGCGTGGGCTATTGCCTTTAAGAAGCCATCCCTTGGCCCAACCGTCGGGGCCGTCGAGTGTTTCTCTAGCCTCGTCAGTCCAGAGAACATTTTGAAAATTGGTTTTCAAATATTTAGTGGCCCATGCTAGTTGCTTCTGACAGTTTATATTACCCAAAGGAGGGCATTTTGTCTGTGTTCTCTGGTCGGATATCTGTTTCAAAATCCGATTTCGGGTCCTTTTAGAGATGCCAGACACTCCTGCATGTTCGAAAATAGCTTTGCTTGTGCTGTGTGGGTTTGCTAGCAAACTCCTCTTGATTTTTCTAATATATCGTGGTGAAGTCACCGTTGGTCTGCCACTTTTATGCTTTTTTCTTCCATCTTTGCCGTCAATGACGAAACGTTTCACAGTTCGATGATCTCGTTTCAAAATTTTCAAAATTTCCAATGTAGACTTCTTTGCAGCAAGAAATGTAACAATTTCGCCCTTCTCCCTATCTGTCAATATCTTTCCTTTACCCATTATTAATAAATTAAGATTACCTGCAAAAACTTTTGGCTCACCCGAAAAGTGGAAAATGTAAAACTATTATTAAATTCTGGCTTTTATCGTAAAATGTAGTAATCGAACGAACCAGAGTGGGTACCAACAAATGATGAAAAATAAAGCAAAAATAATAAAGAAATTGAGAAAAAATAGGTCTGCAAACTCTTTTGACCCCCCACTATATATATATATATATATATATATATATATATATATATATATATATATATATATATATATATATATATATATATAAGAGCTGTTACCCGGCGCGTAAAGGAATAATGACACACATACAGACGTATATTAGAATTTACATAATTTTAGACAATGTGATTATTTCACCAGCCAAACAACGCCGCATCTCACACAAGTCATGAAAGTCAACAAATCAGAAGTTCAAGACTCAAGTTTAACCATCATTTGAGCTCATCAATTGAACACATCCGAACTCGAGAGTTGAAACCTGTATAACCTGTATGTTTTGCATACGAGGTGAGTACTCCTCCATTTGAGTAACCGCGCCACACAAGATACTCTAACTTAACATCAAAATCTGACCTGCAGTATCGCCATGGGCATGGAATATGTGCCTACATGAGATATGGCTTTCCATATAGTAAGAACATCTCCAGAGAAGACCCTAAATTACCCTATATGTGCTTTCAGGTTGCACTTGCTCACACCCCTGCATTTATATTTGCCTTCTATCCCCCCCAACAGCGGAGTTACTATTATTAAGAGCATACCTGAGAAAATTAGCCACATCTTGTCTGCTCATTCTTCAGTTAACATTGACGTCTGTGGAGACGTCGATGTTTACAATATTGAATAGTTAGCCCATTCAAAAAAAGGCATGATGAAAGGAGGTTCTGTCACAATTTCTCCATTACTTATGGCCTGATTCAGATTGTTCACAAACCCACATGTGTGCCCGACATCGACAGACAGTATAGAAGTTTCCCCGACCTTTTTGCCACAACTTGCCCTGAGCTATGTTCATCTTTCGTTTTTTCCCCACTGGGATCTTCTGATCACTCGGTTATATCAGTTAAGATTAAAAAAAAACAAATGTAATAAATCCTCAGATGTACCTCTCCACCGTACAGTATATCGATACTCTATAGCTGACTGGGATAGTTTCCATCCATTTATATCAGATCTACCTCTGCGTTCCATGTTTTAAAAGAATGTGTCCTCTATAGTATCAGACCTGATGGAATGGTTAATTGTAGGTATAAACCGCTCATGCCCTTCAAAACATTCCAGCGAAAACCTAACAACCAGTCGTGGGTCCCCCCAGAATGTGCTGCTGCCATTGCGCATAGAAATTACTTTTTCCATTGCTTTCAGCGTAATAGATGTACTGAGACTAAAACTGCTTTCACAACTGTAACCTATGTAAAAGAGTAATAAAGAACGCAAGAGAGCTATATTCTCAGTCCGAAGTAGCTGAGCAGCGGCTTGGTTCCCACCAGTTCTGGCAAATAACAAACAGGGTCCTGAACAGAAGCGTGTGCTCTATCCCAACCATCATCAATGGACCTGAGGTAATCTCGTCAGCATCAGACAAAGCCAAACTCGTTGCCAATAATTTTGTAACTAATTCTATCCTCTGCGATAAAAGCCGCCCCCGTATTTCCTTCATTATCTGAAAACAGGCTATGCGACATACAAATAACTGTGTGTGATGTTGCCAAACTAATCAAAAACCTTGGTTCCAGTAAAGCAACTGGCCCTGACGGCATTCCAATTATAGAAAAAGCTTCAACCAGAATTAGCTCCCATACTTCCAAAGCTAGTTAGGCGTTGTTATAAAGAGAATTGCTTTCCAGCACCCTGGAAAAAACTCATCAGTATGCCCCGTATTTAACAAATCAGATGATCCGTCGTCCCCTTTTCAGTACAGGCCAATAAGTGTCACGTGCGTCGTGAGCAAGTTGCTGAAATCTGTGTTAAATAGAGAAGTAGTCAACCACCTCAGCAAAAATAACCTTCTTAATAGCATGCAATATGGTTTCCGTTCTGCTAGATGTACTAACGGTTATATATCATAAGATTAGCAACTCTCTCGATGGAGATTTCCTTTCTAAAGCAATTGATAGTGTATGCCATAAAGGTCTATTTTACAAAATCTCCAGCTATGGTATAGCTGACAATATCTTCTCAATTATTAAATCATTTCTATTTGATAGGTTCATAAGAGTGGTGGTTGATAGCAGAAATCAGAAGCTCATAGTATTAATGCTCGAGTTCCTTAGAGGTCCATCCTGGGCCCAACTCTCTTCCTGATCTATATCAATGATCTCTCATATCACATCCTAAGATGATTCGTAGACATTTATGCTGACGACACTATCATCTATGGCAACACTTCAAAGGTCGTAAATGACCAAGTTCTCGCTGATTCCCTCTCCTCTAATCTTGAGCATGTGGTACATGGGGGAAAGAGGTGGCTGATTACTTTTAATGCATCTAAAAACAAGCTTCTGCCTTACACAATCAACGTTCTGATCCCCGTTTGGCATTAATTGAAATGAATTGCTCTCGTCTTAAGGAGGCTCCATGTTTTGACAAGCTTCTGGGTCTAACCTTTACTCCTGATCCTGAAATGGAACAGACATTAAATCCGTTACCAAGGTCGCTGGAAAAATAGTGGGATGTTACTGATGCAGTTCTCTACTTGTATAAGCACTAGGTATGCCTTGACAGAGTTAAAAATAGACTTTGTAGCCTAGTCGGGATGCCCTGTTCTCTTCCCTGCAAACTTTTTTCTACAGAAGAGCCTGTCTCTGATTTATCGTTATTTTCATGACAAGTGCTCGCCTGAGCCCCAATCTATGCCCCCCCTCGCAAACTTTCACGAAAAACACTTGTCTAGCTGAAATCACTATCAATAATTCTCCACTCTTTATCTGTGCCTTAACCTAAATGTAGATTCCATAAACAAAGCTTCTTTCTTAGAACTGCACACCTGTGGAACTCTGTTCTGTTTGCTTGCTTTCCAGCTGACTACAATATGGTCGTCTTCAAGCTTCAAGTCCAACGGAAACAAGTTCTTGATGAGCCGTTCCCTTAAGTAATGCGATTTATCAAATTTACACTATTAAAAATTATTACGATATTGTCCCATTGACTACTGTACAGTCATAACCTTTTATCCTCTGTGGTCTTCGGACCTTGATAAGTGGTAACTCCTTTGTAAAAAAAAAAAGAAGAATTTTATTAACTAAAACAGATCCAGCAAACCGCGTCAAAATCCGACTATGGGACGTGTCAATTTCGGCTTAAACAAGGGGTGTAGTCATCCAGCTACTAAAAACCCAAGATGATGTCTCGCAAGTAGCATTTTTACACTCTCCAGAACGATGTAATGCAACAAGTTTTTGAATGACTACACGCCTTAGTTTAGACGAAGTAGGAACATTCCATGGTCGGGTATCGTGGTTTGCTTGATCTGTGTTAGTTAATAAACTTTCTTGTGTGGGACCCGGCTGCTCAAGTGGCAGAGGAATCGCCTCTCACGCAAGAGATTCAGAGTTCGAATCCAGCGTCCGGTGTGTTCAACTGATGAGTACAAATGAGGGTGAAACTCGCATCTATGACTTCCGGTTCGTTAGTTTTCATGGCTTGTGTGAGCTGCAACATTATTTGGCTGTAGGAATAAATACATAACATATATATATATATATATATATATATATGCATATGTTATGTATATATATGTATATGTGTGTATATATATGCATATATATATGCATATATATGTATATATATATTTATATATATGTGTATATATATGTGTATATATATGTATATATATGTACATATATGTATGTATATATGTATATATATGTATATATATGTACATATATATATGTATATGTAGGTATATATATATATATATGTGTGTGTGTGTGTGTGTGTATGTGTGTGTGTGTGTGTGTGTGTGTAAATGTAATGATCGATACACGACGGTATAATTGCTGGAAAAATAGTGGGATATACATTGCTTGTTTTATGTGAGTAAGTTTCAAAAGTCTTTATGAAAGAAAAAGTTCATGGCATCTGTTCTGTTTGAGAGACAATGGATAGGCCTATACATGCGGTTGCTCGTGTAATTGTTGAAGTAAGGGTTGTGCAATGCCCACCCACTCCTCTCCTGTGTTGGCTCTGTTTGATTCTAGTTGTAAGGAGAATTGCAAGACGGCTGGAAACAATGCCGAGATAAACGGAAATCTCATACACTACCTGACATTCCCAAATGGTCACTCATTTTAGTACTGACTACGCTCGACAACGCTTACATTCGGTGATTCAACGGGAACCGGTGTGTCAAAGTGATTAAAAGAAACGGAAAACAGAAAAAAATGAAGCTTTTTTTCACAGATACATTATATTAGAGGAGACTTTTCGATTCCACCCACTTTCAAATATGGCCTCATTAAAATAATAGAAAAAGAAGGGGGAAGATAAGACGTTGGAATTATTTCAGGTAAAGAATTATCGCACAAAGAATTTGAGACAGTATCATGATGTTTACGTATTTGAGATAGTTTAAAGATTTCTCCTGTCTCACAATGTATATTCCCTGAAAGAGTGAATACGTGGAAATGAAAAGATATTAATAATTATAAAACTCTGTGAACCGTCCAGGCAATCTTGCTTGCTTGCGTGAATCTTGTATATATATATATATATATATATATATATATATATATATATATATATATATATATATATATAAATTATTTAATTATAATTTATTAATAAATATTTCTTTCAACTTAAAATGGCAAATAATTGATACTTGCAAATCATATAAACCAGGAGATAAATTTTGTGCACTATGTACAAAAGAAACCCTAAAAATTTTAAAATATGAAGATATAAAAAATACAACCAAACTAGTAAATTCAAGACACGAGCTTCTGACATGTAATCATAAACGTTGGTTTAAATTTAATAAATATAAACCACCTTAAATCATTAAAAATTACTCATTAGTAAAAATAGATTACAATTTTTTTTTAAAAATAAATTAAGTTAGACCAATTACCTCCCTTAGACCCGTAAATCAAATAATAAATAAAGTCAATAATACATGACAATTATCTCCCCTTAAAAACTTGCAAAATAAATATTCTCTCTATATATATATTAACTGTAGCGTCTTTAAATCAAAATACGGTAACGGAAACAATTTACTGCACGAGCATCACCCTTTTAAAATTCATCATTCAATAAAATAAAAAGCTATAGCAAACATCTAAATGACTACTTTAAACACAGTTCCTGATTTCAAAAAAAGAAAAACTAAAAGGTAACTATCTCTATATATTTTTAAATCAAATTTATTATGTAAATTCAAAAAATATATTTTTTTTCTACTCATTTCTATCTATAACCTATATTCATTTTCTTATAAATTTTAAATCCAAACCTTTTATTTCAATTTTTTCAGATTCATCTGCCTTACTTTTAATGCTAGGTTTATTTATGGTGTCTTTTAAATTCAATAAAAATCCTCCTAAATTTGCTGATGAGGAGACCGTGCTTACCAAAAAAACTATATATAATTGTTCTACATAACTTCATGTATACCACAAATAAAAAGCACGGATTTCCGAAACGATCGTACAGATAATTGACTTTGTTGTTGTTCCTTCTTATGAAATTGATTTTTAATTTAATTAAAATTTGATTTTTAAATTAAAAATTTTTTTTTTTAATTTTTAAATTGAAAATCACTTTACTTAATATATATATATATATATATATATATATATATATATGTATATATATATGTATATATACACACACATATATATATAATATAAATCTCATATGTCTGTTTAAATGTATGTATGTATGTATGTATGTATGTTTGTCTGCTAAAACTTTTGACAGGAGCGAAGGATTTTCACGAGATCGGTATCGTTTTGAAGCTCGACACTTCGGACGACAAATATCGAAATGTTGGCTAAAATCATTAAATCCTTCACCCTTAACTGGGCACTTTTCTACAGGGAGGGTCGCTTTTTCGCCGATATTTTCGAAAGTCATCCCCTCTTTTTCATTGACTAGCCTTAATTTAAACCTGCGCGACTTTCGGTTTGGCGATGTACGCAACAGCAAAGACATCACGTTTTTTTTCACGTTCTTTCCCCCCTTCGCAACGCCGGGCACTCAGGCTATACAATGAACTATAATGAAAGTCTGAATTTGTATGCCACTCTCTCTACAACTTTAACATCACGGCGTCATTTCAAACTTAACGACCTCTAGCTGGAACGTTATAGGTTTTGGTTTCGATTTTAGCTAATGGCATCCAGGTCATATTTATTTTTTAACGTTTGGAATCATATCTATATATTGGGTGCAATAGAGAATTCGCACTATAATAATACATATGAAACTTGTATAAATTCAAATATATTTAAACGTATCTTTCAACCGGGCGGCCCCTGTGGCCTGCTAGTGAATCAATAAATCCCGGTCGTTCTTCAATTGTCAATAAGTGCCCTCAGTGTAGCGGAAAAAATGATTACCAAACGCAACATTCATCAACATTATAATTGGTATATTTCAACGATAAGGAAATTCTATTTTGGATTGTTTTTTTGGAACAGGGATTGATAATTTGAATTATTTGGACGATCCAGACTACTACTTCTCATCTTAGATGTTATTTTCACAACGTTTTGGCTGATGTAACCTCCGGCCTTATTCAGATGTAACTTGTTGATCTCGGTAATTAGCACCAAAATTTCAAACAAAACACTTTAGTTGATCGACAGAGTTAGCATATTCTTGTTCCGTCATCCATAACCGGACAGGTATCTTAAATAATTGCAATTGTATTTTCAGGGCCACCTGCACTGAAGATTTAACCTTCAACCCCCAGAAGAGTGTAACTGAATTTTACCAAGTATTTTATCCACTGCACTACAGGTCTAGAAACAAATGACTGATAACTTGTATTATTTAGATAATTCAGACTACCATTCCCATCTTGGTTGTTATTTTCATAACGTCCCATCTGATATAGCCCTTGCCCGTGGCACAACGGTTATAAGCGTTGATTACAATCAGTTCTAATTGAGTCTTATGGAGGGTGAAGGTTCAATCTTTACTATTAGCGATAATAATTCAGAAAACATAATTTATTTTTCCATTCAGCCATGCCCGAGTGAACGAAAATATCTTCCCCGGTTATGTAACGTAGTACACACGTTTACACACGTAGACCAAAAACCTTGTAGTAGATTACGTCGCAAGGAACATGGGACAAATAATAACTCGACTCTTGTTTTTGTAACAACGACATTTCCTCATTCTCATGCCATGCATGACTTCTCGTTACGGATGTGACATCACTCACGTGTCTTAAGTGACCATCTTCTCTGACGCCTGTCCTCGCAAACGACATGAATTCAAACAGTGCATATGGCACGCGTGTGAGAAAATCAGCGGCAACCGTAGGATAACTGACTATTATTAGCAGCGGTCGTCTTAGCACATATGCAAATTAAACAAGTGTGCACGCGCTGACGTCATGGGAAGGAAGAAAAATGGGCAGGAAAAAGGACAGCGATCATACGTGTTTTGACTCGTATGCGGCGAGAAAGAAAGCGGAACGACAGGCGACGAAAAAGGCACGTGCGTGAAAGAGCATCTTGACAGACATGTTCAACGCGTGAGTGATATTTTGAAACACAGCGAAGTGCGTTGTCGGAATTTATTGGAATAAATGCTTTTTGTATTCACCTAAAAATACCGAGTCGTATTTTTTATGATGTTTCTTGTTTGTTTTTTACTGTGACGGTACCAGACAACGTGTGGGACCGAGTGGTTGAAATGTAACGCCCCGGCTAAAGTGTAACGGTCATGTGGTCATGTTACAAATATAAGCGATAATAAATTAAATAAATGAATGGGTAAGCATTATTAATAAGTTTGGAAATTATTTTAATATTTCAAAACAATTTAAATTTTGTTTTAACTACGTATTGTATTTAGTTCTTTCATAATAATATAATCATCCCAGCCAAGCAAAAATATGCGACAGGAAAAAAGGAGCATATTTTTTTTTTACTAATGCAACAAATAAGTAAATTGTATTTTGAGTTTTAATAGTTTTATATTTTGCGCTTTTTAAAGTAATACCAGTTAATTTCAAGGTTGAAGACAAAGCATTTTTGCCATTAAACTTGCGATACATTTTTATGATTTCTACAATAGCATACTTTGGTCCTTTCAGATGATTCCCGTTGCATTAAGAAAACCGGAAACAACCCAGATCCCGAAGATTGTTCGCAGTTCCTCTCTTGTACGAATGGCACTTTGTTGGCTTTCCAGCGTTGTGGTGATGGAACCCTCTATTATCCGAAGAACGATTCTTGTGAATTTGCACACGTTGTAGTACATGAGTGTGGAAACAGGAAGATTCCCGATACTATCATGATACGTAAGAGAACATTTACTTATAACAACGTTGTGTATTCGGAAAGATAGGTTATTTGTACAAATTCAACATTCAGTGATCGTCAGCCAAATGGTTATGGTAACACCAGTGACAGATGGCCCCACTTTGTCCCAGTCATTGGTTAGAATCCTGTACAAGTCTAATGTTTCTCTTTGTTGTTTAATTTGCTTATTTCCAGTCGAACAGACTAATTTTATTTAATGGCAGTGACGTGCAGAGATCATTTGCAGGGCAAGTGCTCAAGTGAAAAATAAAACGGAAAAAATATAGTAATTGTAGGGCACATGAATATAATGCATTCTTCTGAAAAGGACACTTTTAAAGCAAGAGTAACGGGAGCAAGTGCTTCGGCACCCTTAGCATCTCCCTCTGCCGTCCCTATTTTAGCGCTTTAACCATGAAAACTTTGGACTGCAATTTCATAAATGCGCAGTGTGATCTCTCTTGAGGCTAACTATCGACTCCAGCATCTGAAAGAAGTCTACGACAGCATTATTAGCGTTGCTAACTCCGATTTCGATTAAATCGCAAGAGGATCGCTTTCTTAATCAGTATCACTGGACCATAGAAAAAAACTACCATGAGATGTAGTAGATACGGCCAGCGGCGAAGCAATTAAAAATGGAATTAGTCAATTGCTAGACTACTGTTTTATCTTTTGCGTAAATGTCTGAACCCATTTCTCTACATAGCAACTTATGCAAGCTTGTTTTACTTTTCGTCAAATTTATTTAGCTGGCTTGAAAAATAGACTGAAAAAAAGCAGCTCTACACACACAAACATATATATGTATATATATATATATATATATATATATATATATATTACAAAGGAAGCATCACTTATTAAGGCTCGAAGGCTACTCGAGGATAAGGGTTAATTCATGTGAGGTTGTAGTGTGGTAATTGTTAATGGTGAAATTGGTATAATTCGGGCTATTTAAGAGGACAGCTCAATAAGAGCTTGTTTACATTGGACTTGAAGACTATCATATTGTATTCAGCCGGGAAGCATATATATATATATATATATATATATATATATATATATATATATATATATATATATATATATATATATATATATATATAGCAGAACTGGTAAAAAGTGAAAACTTGAAGAAGGTGCTCAATACTATTGCAGAGCAAATATATATATATTATTTTATTACTGTTTTATCTGTTTAGTTATACATGTTTCCGCTACCGAATCTTATCAACTTATCAATCGTTGATACGATTCGGTAGCGGAAATATGTGTAACTAAACAGATAAAACGGTAATAAAATAAAATAATATATATATATATATATATATATATATATATATATATATAAAACATTTTTCCAAACAGTAAATCATTATAAAACATTCTCGGTATTGATAAACATGCATTTGCTTGGATTATTTGTAAGAGAAAATTATTATATATCCAATTAAAAAAAGCTGTTTGCTTTGTTTTATTTACAATATTAGTTAATGAAAATCCCGTCATCCAAACAAGCTAAACATTGCCTCAGACAATACGGAATTCTTCGTACAAAAATAAATATACAATACCTTTTTGACATTCTCATGTTTTGGATACAGTTTATAAACAGATTTGGAATTGAACGAATTATTTATTTATTAAACATTATTATTTTCGCATTTTCTCAATTTCAAATTTGAACGGCATTTCTTAATAAATTAGGAAAATAAAGAATACAATGCTTTCCGGCCATTAAAACGTTGAATTTACGTTCGAATTTTACGGCATTGTTATATTCTGTATTTCTCAATGTTGTATTCTGTGTTTTCTTAACGCTTCTCCTTGAGCCTCGCGGGGAGCTACGTTAAGTAATATAAAGCTTATTGACAATGTTAAAGATAAGGAAAACGTAAGGCAGGCATGAACAAACAAGAATACGCATTTATTAACATGAAAAATCTAAAACAAACCAAAAACATACCCCCCAAAAACAAAACAAAAAAACAAAAAACAAAACAAAAACAATGAACATATCTATGCGTTTTCTTGGCGGAATTGTGTTGTCGGCTCCACTTAGTTGTTTGCAGCCAAAAAAGCGTACATTTTACGGCGTTTAGTTCTTGTTTGTATTTTATTTTTTGTTTGTTTCGAATTAAAAATGGGGATTAAAATTAGTTGGGAACAACGTCTTCATTTTTTTGTCGTTATTTCATTAAGATTTGGACATTCCTTGTGTAGGTTAATCGCGGGAAATTTAAAATGTTTTTTTTTGCAAATAAACGTGGGATTTAAGTTTATGAAGGGAAATGACAATTTTCTTGTTGAAAGGGTTCTATTCACGTAATTCCCTTTCGCTGGAGAGATGAATTCGTAATTAATTCTCTTTCCACGATTTGCTATCGAAATCTTTTTATTTTATATCTCTTGCTTTTATTGAAAATCCATTGTTTTGTCGTCCAGGACATCTTTTTATCGAAATCTCTTGCTTTGCCAACAAGGATCTCTTATATTTTTTGAAATATCCTGGATTTTGGAAGTCTATTGCTTTTTCGGCCGGAACATCTGTTTTTTTTTAAAATCGAAATTTCTTGCTTTTTTGGCAAGAATCTCTTATTTTTGTCCTTCGCTGTCTTCTTTCTCGTCTCCTTTTTCAACTGCAACTTTTCCTTCCTTTCCTGTGTTCAGTTTCCCCTAGCAACAAGCTTCCTATTATTTGATTGACCTACGAACCAAAATGACGGACTAACTCATGAGATGTTCCCCATCCATGTCAGGGAACTCCTGCCATTAATACTTTAGACTGGTTGTTTTGGCCTAAAACAGAGGAAAATGTGACAGCAAGTCTCCTTTTACAATTTTCACATTTGTGGGACAGGATATGTGAAATATAACAGCGTTATAGAGTAAATTGAAACTTTATTTCATGACAATGCAAACAATATAAATTTGTGAAGCAGAATGTTCTATTTTTAATTCTTTCTTCTTACTGTCCCTTTCTTTCCGACCTCGATTCGCGATACTGAGTATTTCCCCCCTTCACTGTCTTTCTGAAACGATAAACACAAAATTTCACCGACCAAAGCAAATGAAAGAAAAATACTGCTCCCACAAAGAAAATCCGACGTCTTTTATATCCGCGGGGGCACAAACTCATGCAAATGAGTACAAACCGGATTTCCTGTTCCATCAAGGAGGCGCAGTGTCATTTGTGCATTAGACGTGATAGCGTTTGGCTCATCATACATTGTCTGCAATTTGGCTAACCTAAAAGTGAAGTTTCACAGTTGTAGAATTGAATGGATTTATTATTCGCATAGAAACTTTAATATTTTTTTCTTAATGACATTTTTAAATTCAAGTGAAAGTTTGTTTGGTTTTTGTTAAACGAACACCTTCCTCCTCCTATCGATTCTCGAAGGAGGTGCAAGGATTTCTGCAGTTGACTTGAATTATGGCACAGTTTTCATATTCCCCTTTCTTTGCCTATCTTCCTTTCCTATTTTCTTTTCTCCTATAATCCAGTTTAAGTTACGGTAAAACATCTGATAACGCTATTATGTACGGCGGAACTGTAGCTCACTTGTCATATCTTTATGCTACGGTTGCTCACACCGATGTTTATCTATGTCTGTCACCCCTCTCCCTCTCCTAGTCTTTTCTAAATAATAGACTGCTAAATTTTTTCGAGTTTGTTCAGAACCAGAAATACACAGGTTAATCTCTAAATAAGAGTTGGATTTATTTGAGAGAAAAAGAAAATGGAGGATGAAATTTAGAGAATGTAGATGTCCTTCCAAGATAAATCAATTTTGGAGAGACTGAAGACAAAATAATCAAAATGGGTAATGGGAATCTTGGGCGATTTTGATACCAACGGTGTAGGGTGACCCATTCATTAAACTAGCTAAGACGCTAAACTTATTCGAAGGGCTGTACTCAAGCAGGCAACACACACACACTTTATCTTAGCCGAAAGTCCAAGTATAAAAAGCATAAAAATGGCTCAGATGGGTTGCTTGATATTCTAATATTTATCTTTCTAAAGTTAAATAAGTCTTTTAGATTTCACCCGAGCAACACTGGAGCACGGGTCTTGCTAGTTAAATATAAAACCGCCAGAAGTAATACAACGCAAATTTTTATTTTTTATTTCATTTTATTGTTAAATTTTTCGGCGATAGACGCTTTCAAAGAAAATAGGGGTTGCTTCATATATTTGAAGTCCTTTATTTTTTTGCGTACATCTCGTTTACCCTTATCCTCGTGTGGTTTTTGGCCTTGGTAAATGATAAGTCATTAGTAAAACAACAAGCAATAAAAACGAGTTTTGATTATGTGATTAATACTATTTTCTCCAAAGTGTTCATGTCCGAGTTTTACATTAACATTTTATTTTATTTTTTTTAAGCCAATGAAGACCCCCTCTGCCAAAATGTCAAAGAAGATGTGGTACCGGATCCAAGCAGTTGTTATCATTTTTATTACTGCCATTACGGACGTCTGGGACCTCGACATCGATGTCCAACCGGCACGGCCTTTTCCGTGCAAAACAGATCCTGTGAGTGGTCTGCGAAAACAAGTTGCAATGGACATAGACGGAGATAAAGACGACTATCCACCGACCACTGCATCGAATCACATGAACGCCGATACGCTGTTAGCCATTCCGGCAATATACTTTATCTGAAAACGTATATTTTAATTACGAAGTAAAATTGTCAGTGCAAATAATTGGCACACAATAGAAATACATTTTTATTCGTTTGCTTTTTTTTTATAAAAGAAAAAAATCCTTTATATAAAAAGTTGTTTTGTTTTTGTATTCTTTTACCTTATTTGTCGAATTCAATATTGAAGAAAAATAGTGCAGAACACATTTGATGTGTATATGATGAGTATATTCCCACGCATATGATGTTTGATGGCGTCATATAAACAAAACCAAAAAAAAAAAAAAAAAGGAGAAGCTTGATGTAAGGATGGACATTTTGTTGTATACACCTTTGTGAAATTTTCTGAAGTTTTAAAACCAAACAACTTTTGATTTATCTCATTTACACTCGTAAAATGCAGGAATGAAAACAACAAAACAAAACAAAAAAAAAACAAACAAACAAAAAAAAAACAAACAAAGTATTTGAACATTGTCTGAATCGTTTAAAAATTCCATCATGGCATTTATTGCATTCAGTTTTCTTTTTGTTGTTTTTTTGGGGGGTTGGGGAGATCAGGTCAGTGATTCGATGTGAAATAAGTTTTAATTCGCTTTCATAAAACGCATATTTTATGTCAATTTATTTTACGAAATAAAATATAACAAATCCACCAAAACATAACCAGTTTTTGGCATGCGTATTTAACTCTTATTGGTGACACTTGGCCAACTAAATTTAACTACAGTCATATTTTCATTGTAACATAAAAACGGCATGTCTTAGATATGTTTAGGAACTTTTTTACGTGACATACACACAGACATATATATATATATATATTATATAAGGCATTTTATATATGTGTCCATGTGTAGGTCCGTTCCGTATAAACTCCAAAATACTACGACAATTTTCTTGAAATTTAATACAAATGTACTTTACTTGTCTGGTAGTGTTCTTAGACAGGTTTTTAATCGGAATGCCTCTGATAATCGAAATATTCCGATTATAGAAGGAATAATCCGATTTGGATTAAAGTTCACACTCTTATAAATTCTAGCATCACAAGTGCATTTGAGAAGGTGTATTACCGCACAATCAGAAGGACCCGACGTATAAAATCAATAGTAGGTTATTTGATAAAACAGAGCGCGTCCGAAATGAATGTTTCTGTTTAGATCACAATTGAATCATGATACTTGACTTTTTCATTTTAAACTTTGATTAAAGCAATTATATCAAAATAATTTTATAAAATCAACAGTAGGTTCTCTACAGTGCAATGTAGGCCCAATGTATTGCGGAATAAGTTATTACGGAGAGGCATGTGAAGCTTCTTAGTGCATCGTGGTGAGTTCCGAACTAGAGTTGATGATGACTATAAATTATAGTTTTTACTTTTTTTTTTCATGTGATGTGTTAGTGTTGGTCATTGAGAATTTACATAGAATCCATCTGAGATTTAATTAAGCACATCAACTTTCAAATTCTCACAGTTTAATTTACAGAAAGAAAGTATTTATAAAAACATTTAGATATTTATTATTTGATCAATTTGTGATTAAACAACGGTGACAATTTATGTTTATTTATATTTTTATTTATTGATCCATTTATGCGAGTTGATGGGTCAATGATCTAACGTTCTGTTCGAGTGTGAAGAGGAACTCATCCCATCTGTAAACATTTTCAACTTCCACGAGTCGTCGTCAAGCACATAATGAGTAGGGCTATGACAGCACAATATTCTTTTATTGTTTTGACTCTTATCCGTTAATATTTATGTTTTTATATAGCCTGATGTTCTCGGTTGATTAACTGTATCTAACTGCGTCGGATATATACTCGACGATCAAAAGAATGAAAAGAATATGCTGTTGTCACAGCCCTAATAATGAGTTACAAAATGAACATTTGCGAATTTACTGCAAAAGTTAATTAAAACAGTTTAAAACCATTTATGTATAACATCTCATCATTCGTATCGAGTTTGATTGATGGCGTTTTTTTTTTTGTTTGAATGAGTAAGACTTCGATGATGGGGAAGCGCAGGTTGTAATGGCAGTGCTTTTTATTATGTTTCTGATATTAGATTGTGGTATTTTGTGCTATTAAATGTCAGTAAATGGAAGATAAGGTAGGTGACATGTAAGCCGGCGAAAATACTAGTTCTAGTCAAGCCAATAGATGTACTGGTTGTGGAGACACATGCTCCTATTGGGTATCTAGTATTATACATATACGCCTTTGTGAATTTTAAACGCTGCTCCTATGCGTAAATGTAAATTATGTAGGCTATATTTAAATCAATTTAGTTTCATGAATAAGCGGCACCGAGGCTGCTGCGAAGAAGGTGGCCCTCTCTACCATGCTAGAAAGCTATTTACGCCTGAAAGTATCCTGCATATCTACAAGGCTATCATTCGCCCATGTATGGAGTAGAGTTGTCACATTTAGGCTAGTGCACCTGCTCTGCTACTTGTCTCTCGCTCCTGGACAGGGTTCAAAAGAGAGTCGCCAACCTGATAGGTCCTGGACTGTAATCCAAGCTTCAGCCTTTGTCCCATCGACGAAATGTTGCATACTTCTGCATGTTCTACAAATATTTCAATGGTGGGTGCACCACAACAAGCCCTTGTACCCCTTCGACGTAAATACACTCGACTGTGAATGGTGAACCCGACAATCAGCAAAATCCCATTCCGACATAGTAGAAATCCCTAGATGTAAGAAAGCCTAATAGTTTCTTTCCCAGAACTGCTAGACTTTGGAACCCCCTTCCGGGTTTTTGCTTTTCCCAACTGTATTGACACGCATAAGTTCAAATATAATGTGAACACACATCTCGCTGCGCAACTCCCTACATAGTATCCTTGCAACATGTCCTCGATAGTAGCCCCTACATCAAAGTGGACTGTGCCATTTTTTTGGTGAAAATGGGATAATAATAAAAGTAAATAAATAAATAAATAAGTTGAATTTATTGGGTGAAAATTCAGATATTTCACAACATTTCGTTCGAGTCAGATAAATAATTTTTGATTTATTACATAACTTGGGAACACTTCATACAATTTAAAGTAATAACCTTCCAGAGAAAATATTGACCCATCCTTACGTTGTCAGTTGAAGTATGTAATATCACAAGCGCCTTATGTTCTTGTTTGATATATAAACTCATATTATAAAGTAATATTGTTTATGGAAATCGCCCAAGGCATATAGATATACTTTTGGCAAGAAAGCTATACACTTTCAATTGCAATAAACATATCGTATGTTAGTGCAGTGGAATATCTTAAGACCTAGAAAATATGTAATTGTTTAGGTGATTTGTGTAGTTTATGTTTGAGCGAGAAACTAGAAAGTTTAACGTTTTAAAATGTAATGAAAATACGTAATTGTAGAACTCGTGAAATAGCCGTAAAGAATAAACTTTACGTTACTGTAAATACATAAATAAAAATAGCACGTTTAAATTAGTTTAAAAGAACAAGAGTTTTGCATCGGAATAAGCTGTTCTCTTTTTAGACAGTGCTATTTAAATTAATCACAGTTTTACGAGAATAGAAGTGGCTGGCGTGATTTCTTTGTTGTTTTAACATAATATTACTTAAAATGGCTACTTTTTCATTTTAAAATAGAATGAAAATAAAGTTAAAAGCAATAGTATTAAAAAAGAATGTCCAAATCAGGCAGTTGACTCTTAGAAATGACATAGACAGAATCAATAATGTCGGATAAAAGATTGAATAGTAAACAGTTGGAAAGAAAAGAAATTAAGTAAAAGCTATAAATCTTTATGTCCATTAATATCTATCTACTATTATATGAAAATCACTTTGTGTGTGTGTGTGTGTGTGCGTGTGTGTGTGCGTGTGTGAGTTCCTTCCTCATAGGTTCCGAAACGGCTGAGCCTGTCTTTTGCAAATTTCACACAATGCTAATTTATATGTCAGGTAATGTTCTTAAGTATGTTTTATATCGAAATTCATCTGATAAGTATCGAAAATCGAAAAATATGATCTTAAAAATCACTTTTCTCTCTTAAAGATAAAAATGAATTTTTACAGCGGCCAAATGAGATAATAGAATTTTAGCAAACTATTTCTTCTTCTTCAAAAAAAAAAAAAAATACGGATTTATTATAATCTAGAGATATAGCTAAGTGGTAGAGCATTCGACTACAGATCGAATGATACCTTGTTCAAGCCCGGTTGTGCCTCACCAGTTTAAGTTTATCTTATTACTGAGTTGAATTTACGGTAAAAGAAGAGGTACCATTTAAATTCGCCGCAAATCATTTCTTCGTTTGCATATCTTAAAACTGAACTTTAATCAGAAGTTACTTTTCCAGGGCATTCATCGTCAAGCCCAAATATCAGCTGATGTGACATTGTAAACAAACACAAACGGAATTTGATGAACGACATTATCATCATTATTATTTTTATTTTTTTTAAAATATTCTTTTTGCGAATTAGTCCACCAGGCAAATTATTCCTTGTAATATATAATAATCAATAGAGGATTGATCCTATAATACATACGAAATTTGCATAAATTAAAATATCATGTTTAAGCGTATTATACGACCAGGCAACGTCGGGCTGCCAGGTAGTAATTTATACTTATGATCATATCGCATGAATTCGAAGATTTGATTGTTGGCATTGGTTTCCCTGATAGTTCTCTAGTCAGAATTATTTCTACGGCACCAGAGTCCATATTAATTAGGTTGCCGATATCTCAAACGAATCGGTGACCATTGTGGGAAGGCTAGGCGCTGCATGAATCGCGCTGAGTCGTAGAAATTCCCAGGGTTGGTATCTGGGGGCACGTTAAACTCACGGGGGGGGGGAAGATATACCCTCGAATGAAGACGGAGAGCAAAGAAAATTACCGTCTTTACGTGTCTTTCGGAGATTAACATGGTTGTACAATTTGGAGAGCCGTGATCGCCGACACTGTTAAAACAGCAGGGCCACTGCATGCATACATGCATTCACCCCAAACAAGATATATTGTCACTTGGACGTAAGTCATTACAGTTTGGAACCACGTCTGCAGGATCATGATGTAGGGAGTTGACCAGCGAGATATCTGTTAACGTGATATTTAAATTTCTGTATGTTGGTACACTCAGGGAAACGGAGAGAGTTCAAAAGTCTAGAAGTTCGAGGGAAGAAACTATTGTAGAAGGCTTTTCAGCATCTATAGATCTCTACCGTGTAGGGTGGGATTTTGCTGCTATATACGATATTGTGTTCCACAGATGGACAGTTCTAGGAAAAAAAACCTCTGCTTATGGAATTTATGTTTAGTTTTGGGCAGAGATAGGAAGTGAGGAACTGTGTTGTATAGAAGGGTAGCATTGGTAGACAAAATATAACTATCGAAAGAGAGATGACACTACTACGATTAGATGATGATGGTGATGATGGTAGTGATGATGATGATAATGATGATGATGATGATGATGATGATGATTGATATTATTGTTTCGCATCATTTATTCATTTCGAATGAATCGGATAATTTTGTTGGCATTTCCCGATATCTTTCTAGTTAGAATTTTTTCTAGAAAGATATCGAGAGGAACTGCGTGTAGGTTGCTAACGTCCTAAGTCAAAGGGTTTCTGTAAAGTTAATTGGATACGAACTTGGTACACTCAGGTTGTCAGTCGATATCATTAATCACTTAGCCACATTTTACTTCCCTGCTGCTGCTGATTGTTTGTTAATTATCATTCATGATGATGAGTTTTTTTTAGCATTCGTTTCCTCAATATATTTCTATTAGGAATTCTTCTAAGAAGTATATCCGATACTTACGGGAGGGACCACATGAAGGTTGCCAACGTTCTTAAGTGAAAGTGTTTCTGTGGAATGAACTGGGTTTGAACTCGGTATACACAGGTTATCAGCCCGCGTCGTTAACCAGTGAGCCAGATTATAGTGATAGTTTGGTGGTGGTGGTGGTGGTGATGATGGTGATGATAATGATGATGATGTCAAATGTTGCCCAGAAGCATTTTTTACTTTCATTTTCTCATCGCGTTTTTATCTATATGACGTTTTAGTTACCAAATATTGAAAGTTAAGTTTACTAATTACATCATTAATTTAACCAGATTGTTATAGAACTAAAACTACTTTTATTAGATGAATTTTATTTAAAGCTCTATAAAATTATTGGATGTAAATCACTGACAGAACTTTCAACATTACAATACATGAAGATTTTCCAAGAATTATAAAGCCAGTAAGGACTTTGACTCCAGTAAATATTTGGTCCTTTTAGTTTACGATGGGCATTCAAAAAGTAATGCCTCCTATTTTTTTTTATTCCACCCAAATAATAAGAGGGGATTGTAAATTACATTGTTATGATGACTGAACTTATGAATTCATGACTTGATAGTTTTATCTCTGTTGTAGATATTGATTATGTTAGAACTAAGAAAGCAACCCCAGTCATGAACGTGCGCCAGAAACAGAGATGCGTCTTTGAATTCTTTATTGCAAAGAAAAAAAAAAAAGAATGAAAAAAAGGTGAACCAGTAAATATTCACCTGCACTTGTTAAGCGTTTATGAAGCCGATGTAGTTGATATCAACACATTTGTCGGTTTTAGAGTGACAACAAAGACGTGAGTGAAAAAAAAAACGCGCTCTGGAATAATAATAATAATAATAATAAATAAGAAAACGAGAAACAGAGCAAATACACGGAGCTAGCCAAAGAGCTGAAAGGGATATGGAAGATGAAGGAAATCAAAATAATACCTATAATCGTAGGAGCACTAGGAACAATCCCGAAAAACTTTGAAAAAAGAATGGGAGAAATTGGAATCAAGGGAATGACTGAAAAAATACAATGAACAACAATTATGAAAACATGAAATATTTAGAAAAAACCTTGAATGCGGAAACTAACACACAGGAGCAACAAGTGTGCGGCAAACAAAAAGTTGCAAAGGCAAAGCATGAAACACTACATGGAACCAAGAACACCGAAACCGCATATCTATAAGTTCTCTAACCCAACCCTACCCCCATTGCCACATCATGACCCCCCCCCAAAAGAGCGAGACCAAATAACTAAAGCCAAGGAGGAAGGAAGGACCGATGAACTGGCCAGACCTCAGCCGAATAAGTGCGAAGATACCTGGGACCTTGGGGAGGCTTAGTGCCACTCAAATCCCAGCAAAGACCAATGGCTGCTGCCAACACGAAATCAATTGCAGGCAGCTGTTGTGTTGATACAAATTTATTTGCAAATGTTATCGAAAGACGTGGAGAGTACTGGAAACCTGGTGAGACTTGTTGTCACTCAGCTTCCAATCCAATGAACACCACAGGCTTTGTTCAGGGAAAGATCTCCGAAGACCTGTGTGAAAGCTCTTTGTGAGCCAATAATTATAATGATGATGATGATGATGATGATGACGACGACGACGACGACAACGACGACGACGACAATATGATGTTTTTATAATAATCGAAATAATTCAAGATGGAAGTTGTTTAAAAATATTTTAATTGTAAGTTTTCTTTTTGTTTCTTGCCGGATGAGATTTCTAGTCATTCTGTAAAAGAACCATTATTTGTGTCACATTGTTTATTCCGAAAAAAACAACAACAACAAAAAACAAACAAAAAAAAAAACCCCAAAAAACAAAACAAAACATTTCGGTTCAATCATGTCACGTCTTTATTTGCTTTCTTGGAAATCAGACGCAATAAATTCTATACGTAAAAAAACAAAAAACAAAAAAAACAAAAAAAAAAAACAACAACAACAAAAAATTCTTTTGTAATGAATTTTTACATCTGTAAGAAATATAACAGCATTTTACTGTATCTAATTACTCTATTTTGTGTTGTTTGTTTATTTTACTTTTAATTGGTTTCATTGTTTTCAGAGAAATCTCATTGAGAAGGAGAAAACGACAGTTCCAAATTTATAGTTGAATTGTGCTGGTAGTTTTAGAACGGAAGGAAACGTTAATCAGAAAGAAAGAAATATTCCAATAGCAATATTTAATAATCATCAGGGAAATTGGAAAATTCATTCATTGACGGAGTTGAATAAATATATAAATATATATAAATATATATAAATATATATAAATATATATAAATAAGTATGTACCTATTTACAATGCCTTCCCACGGGACAGAGTTAGACACCAGGATCGTTTTTTTAACGTGGAAAAAAGGCACAAAAATTAAAAATTGTCTCAGTCGTGAAGGATTTCTCCTCCACTGAAAGAGAACAAGAAATGGAAGTGAAACATCTGAAGAACAGATACTACACTTTGATCTTGGCCAAAAGGCCAAGGATAATAGATACTGAGACGACATCACGCTTGCCAGTCACCAAAAATAAAAAAAATCGTGTCGTGACATGCTGTAATAGAAGATACTACTCATATAAGCGACTGTTTAGCCTGTCAGGTGACGGGATCGCGACTAAAAAGAAGAAAAGAAAAACTTAAGTGATTAGATC
This sequence comes from Euprymna scolopes, assembly GCF_053919585.1. Lineage (NCBI taxonomy): Eukaryota > Metazoa > Mollusca > Cephalopoda > Sepiida > Sepiolidae > Euprymna > Euprymna scolopes. Next base: position 130,111,988 of record NC_136490.1, on the reverse strand, counting down.
AGTCTTTATATACATGTGGCATTAATTTGTATATGAAGGGAATAGTGGTTATAAGAAGGACGGAGACGGTAGGAGTCTTTGACAGCCAATAAAGAGCAAGTGGATAATCGTGTTATGAATTACGGGTTAAGTGAAGAAGGGTTGATACAAATTGTTAACGAGAAGGAGTTTTGACTTGCTTTTTTTTTACATTATATTTTTTACATTATATTTTTTTACATTAAATATTTTTTACATTACATAAAGTTGGAAACTAAGTTCTCGTCCCTTTTAAAAATTGCATTATTATGATAACTAAACTTATGCATTCATGACCGAAAATTTCATGTCCCGGTTGCAGATATTGACGCTGTGACACTCTAAATAAACACCTCCTGTCATAGACGTGCACCAGAAGCTGAGATGCGTCGTTGAATTGCTTCATGCAAAAAGAGGCAAAAAAAAAAAAAAAATTGAAACCGATCCACATTCACCGGCGCCTGCTGAACGTTTACTAAACTGATGCAGCAGAGTAAGGAGACAGGTTCGTTGATTTCAGAGTGGCGACAGAGATGTGAGTGGCAAAAGGAGGCTTCAGACTTTTATTACCAAAGCATCAAAAGGCTGACATGAAGGGGCTGGCAAAAGTGCATCGAGAATGGTTGTGACTATGTAGAAAAAATCCTGGAGCACAAAAGGTCACTCGTTTTAATGGCATCACTCCCGACTTCGTAGCTATACAACGTTTTATTATTTTTTTTTTTTAATAGTACGACTTATTTTTGGAATGAGTCTCATTTCAATGAAAACCAAAAAAAGTATAAGTATTGGGCGGTAGTTTAAATCATCCATTGTAATATTAAAAAAAAAGAAGAGTATTATGTAAAAACAATGTTAAGAAAACCTGAGACACCTCTTGGCATTTGTTTGAACTATCAGAAATGTTTTTAATTAGACTTTTCAAGAATAAACAAAACATCTCACTACCACTTAAACAATTTATTGTATCCTATCTATTTATATATCTATAAAAGTGAAAATGTGTGTGTAAGGACACTTCCCAACCTATAGACTCAACGAATTTTAGATCTACAGACTTGAAATTTGGTATATAGAATAGTCAGAAATGTGGAAATTTTCAAAAATCCGTTTCCATCCGTAAAATAGGGTTGCTTAGGGGTTAAAATTGCAAATTTGGTACATGGGAGTGATATGATTTTATCTGTCTTCAACTGTGCCACAACTGCGCATGTGCGGTCGTGAAACCGCTTCCGTATGTTTGTTTGAAAACATTTTTTTATGGATCATGTTAAGCTGGCCTAATGGTTATTGCCTTACTCTCTTTAGGTTTTGGTTTCGATCTCAGTTCGAGTATTTTTTTTTTACTTACAAGAAGTGAACTGTTTATAAAAATATAATACTCGCATGCACATGTCTCAGTTTCTTTCCGTTTTTTAACTTCATTTTTTTTAAAAAGGAATTTAACGTTACGATTAATACCTGCGTCATTTCTGTTTATAATGAATAAGAATTCTGCCTGAAATAAAATATAATATTTATGTGTAGTTTACGACCGGGCAACGCCGGGTGGCCTGCTAGTATATCTATAAAAGTGAGTATGTGTGTGAGGAAACTCTCAACCTATATACTCAACAATTTTTTGATCTATAAACTTGAAATTTGGTACATAGGGTATAAAGACACGTGGAAAACGTTTTAGCCGGTTTTCATCCGGAAAAAAAAGCTGCTAAGATAAAATAAAATAATAACAAAAATTAGTACTTCTTATCTTTTTATCAACTTTTTCACGACTGCGCGTGCGCGAATTGTTTACATCACGGCTCCTTTACGTTAAGAATAAGTATGTTTAAAAACACTTTACGTGGCAAGCTGGCCTAATGGTTTTTCATAATTGACTCACTGTCTTTGGGTTTTAGTTTCGATATAAGCTGACGTATTTTTTTGAAATGTTTAGAAAAAAACATGATACTCGCATTGCACATGTCTTAGTTTTTTTTTTCCGTTTTTTTACTTTATTTTTTTGAAATAATTTAACACCGGACAACGCCGGGTACATCTGCTAGTATCTCTATAAAACTACCATTCTCTCATGCAGGGTTATTGTTGCCACATCTGGGATGGTGCATCAACAACTAGTTTCTCCTTCTTGGATTGGCTAGGTTAGAGACCTTTTTTGTCTCTAACCTAATAGGCCCCACACTGTCAGCCAAGTTTTAACCTCTGTCCCATTATCATAATATTGCATTTCTTTCTTTGTTTTCTAGATACTTCATTGTTTATACTCCGACAAACTTAGTGAACTTTTACTCTCTCAACGTAAATACGCGCGGGTAACCTGATAATCAGTAAAATCTCACCCGTTCAATATAGTGATCCTCAGATGCCGGAAAACTTTATAATCTTTCTTTTCTCGAACTGCTTGCGCTTGGAATTTCCTCTCTGCTCATTCTTCCCTGACTGTAACAACATACAGAAATTTAAATGTAATGTTTCTTTGCTTCCTACTTAGGATGTTCCCATAAATCTGGTCCCTAATCTCAGTAGCCCCTTACGTCTCGGTGACAATTTGCATTGTTCGTGTGAATAAAAGTTTATATATATATTATTTATCTTCCTATATTATATTCTTGGCATGTCTGTTTCAACATCTTTAAATCTGGATACGATTTTAAGATAGTAAAAGTTATTTATCCTCTTCAATGAAGAGATGATGTGACACATGGGTCGTAATGTGGAATTAGAGACCCAGCGTCCTAGAGGAAGAGCACTTTAGCCTGCAAAAAATGTCTGGAAAGCCCTATCGGTATTCTCTGGCAGGGGACCCTCAGGCTATTAGCAATAAGCTAACTCTTTCTCAAAAAGTGAAGGCAAAGCCTGGGAGGATAAACCTCCTAGAACTACACAGGACCAGCAATATACCGCAGTTAACAGGGAAAAGGACATTTCAAAAATGGCCTAGACTATGTTTGCTTTGTTGCTGAGGGACGTGGAAGCTACATTGCAAACTACAGAGAATACCGTTTCAAGCGAAAAGAACATATTATTGTCTGCATGGCTGCACGTGTTTTTCAAGTATAATCGCTTCATTATGTTCGTAGGTTCGCAGTTACTTCGCAATCATTCTAAATTGCAGTCAATTATGCCACACTATGCGTGAACTTGGTAACAAGAAAATTATTTCCACATCAAAAAAGTCATTTTAGATTCGTGTCAAATATTTCAGCAGGTTTTTTTTCTGCATACATTGATACAAGAAAAAAAAAAGCAATGAAAGGCAAATGATGAAAGCTATAAATGATAGAAAACTTTCATATTCACCTACATGATCCTAAATCAATCTTCTCACCTTCCTTGGGAAATGGTGTTCGTTTCGCAGGTTCTTTCGTTTGCAGATTGATATAAACCAAGTTCGAAAAAATGAAAAGAGATAGATAGATAGATAGATAGATAGAGATAGAGAGAGTGAAAAAAGAGAGAGAGAGAGAGTGTGTGTTTGTGTGTATGAGAGAAAGAAAGAAAGAAAGAGAAAGTAAGAGACAGAGAGGAAGGGGAGAGGCAGCGATAACGAAGCATCATTTCTTCCACGGAGAAACTCAAATGACATCATTATAAAAGATGGAGGTACAGAAATAGTTTACAGATATACACGTACGTACTTATTAATTTATTTCTATTTTTGAGCGTTTTAGACTGAATACCAGCTTTTACATCATAAATGAATCTGGGAAACTCTGGGTAATATTGCTATGCCAATGTACTTGTGGTGTCCCTAAAAAGAAATTCAAGTGATTGAATATATTAATACATATTCGAAGTAATCCATCTAAAATCTGTGAATTATCAATTTACAATTCACATCAGAGAACGTTTTATCTATAAAAAAACAAAATTTTGAAAGCGGGACACGACAGTTTCAGATATCAGCTAGGATCAAGTATTATATGAGGGTCAACAAGATCTGGTCGGAGTACCTGCTAGGTCCTTTGGAACCGGCAACTGAAATTCAAAGCGACAACTATAGTGCGTATTAGCCTTCACCTAAGGATTTATTCCAGATGTAGAAAGATGACCTTGCTTACGTGTAACGGTGAATGCATATAGCGAATTTAGGAGCCAGGAGAGTTTTTTTTCAACGTTAAGTTTCCAAACGTCAGCTCTTCCTCTTCTTATGTTACAGTCATAGTCGGAACTAGTTAGCAGCCCGGCGTAGCCCGGTCGTACAATACGCTTAAACATGATATTTTAATTTATGCAAATTGCGTATGTATTAGTATTGAATCAATCCTGTATTGATTATTATATATTTCGAGGAATAATTAGCCTGGTGGACTAATTCGCACAGTAAATAAATAAATAAATAAATAATAATGATAATATCCTTCATCAAATTCCGTTTGTGTTTGTTTACAATATTATTTCAGCTGGTATTTGAGCTTGGCGATGAATGCCCTGGAAAAGTCACTTCTGATTAATGTTTAGTTTTAAAATATGCAAACGAAGAAATGATTTGCGGCGATTTTAAATGGTACTTCTTCTATCGTAAATTGAACTTATCAAAAAGAGCTTGAACAGAGGATGATTCGATCAATAGTCGAATGCTCTACCATTAAACTATATCTCTAGATTATAATAAATCTGTATTTTTTAAGCTTTCATGGCCGGTGTAACGTAGTATATCTCTCTGTAAAAATTATTCATTTTTATCTATAAAAGAGAAAAACTATTTTTAAGATCGTATTCTTTCGATTTTCAATGCTTATCGAATGAATTTCTATACAAAACACATCTAAGAACACTGCCAAACATATAAATTAGCTTTGTGTGAACTTTGTAAAAGATAGGCTCAGCCATTTCGGAACCTATGAGGAAAGAACTTACACACATACACACAAAATAACGTTTATATAATAGTAGAGATAGAGATAGAGATTATCAATTATTATATCCGTTATGCCACAGGTTCTAATGTGAATTTTAGGAACTGTAAACTTATTAGTGTTTTTTAGGCTTAATCTATATCGCTATAAATTTATATTAATTACTACGTATTACTATGAATTAGTCCGTACTTAATTGTGAAACGATAAAAAAATATTTTAGAATAAAGAAACATCGTGAATTTAAAAATCTGAAAGAAAAATAACTTGCAGCCAACGTCATATAGTTACAGCTAGTACAAAAACACACACATATATTGTATATTTAGGCAGCATCTTTTCATTTCAGCAAACATTGTTAAGAATAACAGAATTTTTCTGCTCAACTTACACTTTTTATATTTTTCAATCTTTCTAATGATTTTATTCGTTAAAATAAAAAGAACACCCCGAAAATAATTGAATAAAAAAATTCTGAATTTATTTTTATTAAGACTCTTTCAATATACAATTGATAACGTTATTATTTATTGCCCCCCCCCCCTAAAAAAAAAACAAGATAAATTTTAACTAATTCACAGTGCTGTTTATATCTTATAGATTTCTATTAAGATCTAACAAATGAAATCATCGATGCAGACAATGCCCTCCCCAAATGAGGCGCAACATTGCAACAATTGTAAACACAAATCGTGTGTAAACGATGGTTTCACCTGGAGATGTGCAAATGGGCAGTGCCACCAAAAGAACTTGACTGAACAACAAGTCTTGAAAATAAAAAACACAAGAAAAAATACGGTTACAAAAAAGAAAACAAAACAACACAAACAAAAAAAAAAACTTGCATTTACACCAAAGTATTATACGGTTAAAAATCTTTTCTTGGAGAAAAAAACGAACTTTCTGTTGATAAATATTTTACAAATAAATAAATAAATAAATAAAATACTAAAATAAAATAAACATATTTTCATTTTTCAAGGTAGTTTTGTTTTGTTATTTTTGATTATTTGTATTTTTTCCGTTTTTTTTTATTAGTCTGCATCTGTTACGACGATAATTGCCGGCCTCGCCCGATCCATGCTTGACGGGAATTCACGAGAATTCGGGTCAAATTATGCAAGAGTACCAAATAATATAAAGTTTGAATAATCCAGAAGGATATTTAATAATATCTTCTAATTAACGTACTTTAATTTTCCATTTCGTCACACGTTCTCTATTATCCGTTTCTATTTTTGGAAGATTTCGTTTAAAATACTAGAAAAATATTTACACTTTTATCCAAAGTGTACGTCTTTTGAATGAAAGCGTACACTTCTTTTAAATATAGTTTCCATATATGTTAATGAAAAATATGTAATTCTTTTTAATCGAATTTTGTTTTCAGCAACTTGAATCTTATGAAGTGTGAGACTTCAAAAGATTTCTCTTCTTTTATAAATTCTTTCTTCAAAAGAACTTTACAAAAAAAAAAATCTTTAAATAATTTAAAAAGAATTTGAAAGATTTCTTTAAAAGTATTTCGTTAAAAGAATTCATTTTTTGACTTTTGTTAATGCACTTAGTAACATATTCAAAAGTATTTCCTTCTTTTCGATTAACTTTAAACCAGTATCTCTTAGATACATACATGGCAGTAGTCGTAGTGAAATGGATAAGGACGCAGATTGACGATCTGAGCGTACCATATTTACTTGTGAATTTTTTGCAACCTTCATGTGGTCCACCCTGTAATAAAGGATCAGAAAAACCAATGCTAATAGCAGTATCAATCTGTTGCAAACCGTCGAATTGCCTTTCATTGAAAAGAAGAATCATTTTAAACACGTTTTTTGTACAAAGTCTGTCTAATGTTGCCCGTACTTAAATTATATTCCTAATGAAAAAATTATTCTGTTACGGACATTTTTTAAAAACTTCTTTGCAATTACATAGCATATTTTGTTATTGTGGCTGTTAGTATTGGTTATTATGGTCATTAACGCACTAATACTGTCCTAAAATAAATGAATCAGCCATTTACCTCATTTATAGTCAAATAAATATCATATTTATTTAATTACACTGGCCAACAAAAAATTGTCATAGTACCTAAGATGTATCAGCTGTTTTCTTAATTTGAGGGCGCTGATTCCAAAAATACTGTTACTTTTTTCTATCAGGTCTAGTTTTTCTGCTATAGCATACCCGCATCCGTAGGAAGTCGATAGCTACAACAAATCGGAGAAACAATATTTCTACCTAACCTTAAGACATATTCACGAAATCACACGAAAATATACATAATTAAAGCTTAAAGTCGTAAAAAAATGCTAAGCATAAACATCGTCATCCATAAAATTGACGTTTTACTGATTTCCCAGAATGGGGTTCCGGCATCATAGCGTTTGCTAGACCAACAGTAGTCTGCAAGCATGATGGCATCCCAACGACCTTGATATCAAACTTCTATGTCGCTGATGTCAAGATGGAAGCGTCCCTTGCTCGTCGCTCACATCACCTAGATTTGCTGGAAAATAGACAAGATGGCTGTGCAAAAAATGTAACGATTCTTATATTAGGTTGGTGTAAAAATGATGTTGTTTATCAGCTGTACATGCATCAGTAACGACATTATTTTTTGCACCAACCTAATATTTACACCCAACTTTTTTTGCACCTAATATTTACACCCAACTGATGGAGACTTATAAGTAATGTTTCAACAAGCTCTTTGCAGTTGGGCGCCTTTATTTTTTCCAAGAAGAATTTTACTACATTAGTACACTCCGTCCAGTCACTCAATTCTGCAGGGTTCATAAAATTACAGACATTTGGGTCATTCATTAAATTTCGAATTCAGAGTCTTTCAAAAATTTCAGATTTTAATTTTTCGCTTGTTAGGCTTGGGAATTTCGTGCAAATATATTAGAACTTTCACAAACTGTTTTATGATGCCGAGCTTTATGTGAAGAGGGGGAAACACGATTTTGGGACGCTCCAAAACGCCAGAACATTGAGATAGCCAGGAATCAGTTCACTGCGCACAGGCCAATCTTTTTTTTATCCAGTGCTCTGTTCTTGTCCTGTTATCCCACAAACACAAGAAGCAAGGAAATTTTGTGTAGCCACCTTGTAGCCCGAAGAGAAACCCAACCATTTTCTAATCGATACATATGATCTATTGGTGTTGTCTATATGAAATATTTTCCAGAATAATTTCGATTTCATTATGTTTTTCTTAGAGGGCCATTGAATGACTTAGAAGAAACTAATCCATATAAATTGTCATTGTGAAAAACTTATTCTATACATTTTTCGGAACCCTCTTTAAAATGGCGTCAATCTAACTTAAAATGGAGATAATGGGTTCAAAACAGGCAGGCAAAAACCTAATTGTAAGGTAACAAAAATATAAAATAGCAAATATCTCAACAACTTGATCTGATGGGGAAATTAATATGGCTTTCGGAATCAACACCCCCAAATTAGTCTGAATCAGCTTCGAAACTTTGAGCATAAACATGTGTTGGCCAGTGATCTATTTAGAGATTGCTTTACAATAGGTGTGTAATACAAGTAGTAAAACCTTGGCAGAACGTGGCGCCAGAGGGAGTGGAAGTGACGAAAGAGAGTATATTTCCGTCTTGCATGCCATTGGTGTAGAAAGAAGAGAAATTTCTATTATCTCCCGTGTATAAAATAAAGTATCTGGTGCGATTAGAACCCGAGTCCCGACCGAGTCCCAAATTAATAATCTGAGATTAGTTTACTTGAGTACAAAAACGACCAAGATGATGTGAGCAATGTAATTTGCACAGGTACATGCATTTAATTTTGGAAACACTTAAATTAATAACTTTGCGAATATATATATATATATATATATATATATATATATATATATATATATATATATATATATATATATATATATATATATATACTAGTAAAAGTACCCGTCATTGACTGGTTTCAAAAACCGCCTACAGAAAATGGACTCTGATTTATGAAAGTATGATAGGTTATGAAAAGGAAGGGTTGTAAAGAGATAGCTTCGAATTTGGGGGTATCAAATCCAAAGCAAAATATGATGAAAGTAAAAATAAAATAGATAAACCCCATAATTTATTATATCAAACCTGTTCACACTGAAACACTTATCACAATATTCTGTAGATCAATATTAAAAATCCTTGTTAAACTTTGTGACATATTTCCATTCTATGGAGGTCAGGCGCGAACGAACACCCCATGATTTTATTATACCATATTTCTTCAAATTGAAACATAATTATCAAAGTATGCTTACGCAGATACATATGAAAAGTCTTTATTAAAATTTTTGCCTATTTCCATTCTATGGAGGCCAGGCGCGAACGCAGACCCCATAATTTTATTATACCATCCCTATTTAAGTTAAAACATACTTATCAAAGTATTATTATGTACATAATTTTTAAATTTTTTATTTCCATACTTTGTGGACCAGGCGCGAACGCAGACTCCACAATTTTAATGAACCACCGTTCTGCCAGATCAAACATGCCCATTCCTGTGTCTCAATACATCTTCTATCATTATATGTAATCAGTTTTTTAAAATAGTCAACCATATAGGAGCCTATTCGTGACCACACACACACACACACACACACACACACACACACACACACACACACACACACACACACACACACACACAAACATTCAGCTTTATATTATATATGTATATATATATATGTATATATTATATATGTATATATATCATCAACGCTCTGATCCCCAGCTGGCATCAATTGTGATGGATGGCTCTCGTCTGGGTGAGGCCCCGTGTTTTGGCAAGCTTCTGGGTTTGACCTTTGCTCCTGATCTGAAATGGAACACGTACATCAAGTCTGTTGCCAAGGTCGCTGGAGAGATGGTGGGATCCTTCTACCGCTCCAGAAGATATCTCGCTGCTGATGCAATTCTCTATCTATATAAAAGCCAAGTACGTCCAAGGATGGAGTACTGTTGCCATATCTGGGCAGGAGCTGCCAAAAACAGCCTATCATGCCTTGGCAGAGTACAAAATGGACTTCGTGGTTTAGTGGGGGATGCCCTTTTCTCTACCCTGCAGCCCCTCTCCCACAGAAGAGACGTTGCGAGCCTATCCTTGTTTTATCGTTGTTTTCATGGCGGGTGCTCGTCTGAACTCCAATCCCTGGTCCCCCCTCGCCAATCTTTCACGAAAAATACCCGTCTAGCTGAATCCACTGTGAAAGATTTCCCCCGCTCTGTATCTGTGCCTAAATCAAAACGCGGATTCCATGAACAAAGCTTCTTTCTTAGAACTGCACGCCTGTGGAACTCTGTTCCGTCTGCCTGCTTCCCTCCGGACTACAACTTGGATGTCTTCAGGTTTAGTGTTGACAAATTCCTAATGAACCGCCCCCTTAAGTAAGCACTTCATCAAATCTCCACACTAACGTAATGTACTTGCAATAACCCTTATCCCTGAGTGGCTTCCGGGCCTTGATAAGTGATGATCACTGTGTAAAAAAAAATATATATATATAATCGATGGGCGAATGTTTATTTAATAGACATTTGATGAGACGTTTACGAGCACCGATCCATGGTCCAGCGGGTAGAATTGCTGAATATCCACGCGATGGTTGTAGGTTCAATCCACGGCTAGGAAAAGGTGCTAGCCTGGCCGCACTGGTGAGTTGTGATACAACGAAACAGTACTGTATGTGGATTAAATATTTTTACACTACACTTTATACAGTACGCTCTTCCTTTATCTTAGAATTCCATGAAGTTCCCCCAACAACATCAATAATTTTATTTATTTATTTCCTGATGATTCCCTCGCTAGACGTCACATCGCCATTATGTTACCTAGCACTTTCTCTACTCTTCTGATGAGAAGCATTAGGCATGGAAATACCTTGGTGTAAAGAGACCCCTTTCCCCCAACTAAATGTATGCATATCCTTATTAAATAAATAACTCATCCTATATTTTCCAATATATAGTATTTGTGAATTCATTTTCCACTCCTATTGTCTCCTATATAAGCTCCATTGAAATTTGTTGAGCTTTATATTATTCCGATAAGTTTTCTCTTATAGAATTGAATTTACCCTCTTCTTATATCTACCTTCGTTTATATATATATATATATATATATATATATATATATATATATATATATATATATAATAAATTGCACAGCCGAACAACGTCGCAGTGCACAAGAGCCATGACATTCAACGAACCGGAAGTCCAAGACTCGAGTTTCGCCCTCATTTGGGCTCATCAGTTAGACACATCCGAACTTAGGATTCGAAACCCGAGCCTCTTGCACGTGAGGCAACTACTCTAACAATATATATATATATATATATATATATATATATATATATATATATATATATATATATATATATATATATAAGGAGGTAGTCACCAACAATGTGTATTTTTTAACATTATTTTATTATTTCGTATCTTGGTTTTTCGTTGAGAATTATGTTTAAATCATTGTAATAATGTTTTTAAATCATTGAAATCGTTTTTAACGCGTTTCAGACGTTCTTTGAAGCGTCGTCCTCAGAAATTATTTTCAAATGTGTTGGAGATGTAAAAATAGCATTTTCGTAGTTCATTTGAAGTGCTTCCAAGGGGTGGAAGTGTGTAAGTGTCTACTATTCATTGGAATGTTCAATTTTTATTACTCTTTTATTGGGCTTGTCGAGGCCGCTGACCTCGGCTGTGGTCACTCCTGTGTTGTGTTTCTCTCTCTCACCCTCTCTTTCTGCTTGTGTTATTTTCTTTTCCTTTAGGGTAGTGTGTGTGTGTGTGTGTGTTTTCTTTTATTGGTTTGAGAATGTGTGTACTGTTTTATAGTATTATGAGGTTATTTGCTTCCCTAGGAAGGTGACTGTGATCCAAGGTCGTTACTAATGTGTATGTGTGAGGAGGGGGGACCAACTCTTCTGAAAAAAGGGTAGGGGTGCTTTCATTCTATTTTGATATTTATTTTTTTGATTCTTGGATTTTAGTATTGTGATTTTTCGTTTCAGTCTTTTCGGGTATTCTTTATATTATGTTTGTTAAGATAGAGGGGTGTATTTAAAAATATGTGTAGGGGATTTTTTAATGTTTCTATTTATTTGTCTCCCCAAGTGGGTATGGCCAGACCCAGGATCGATTCCTAGTGTGGGGAAGATCTTGTTCCCCAGAGGGGAGGGGCCAATTGGAGGGGTATAGGAATGGGAGGGGGATGATAGAAGGGATGATAATTGTCTCAGTCATGAGGGATTTCTCCTCCACTGACTGAGGAGGGAGCGAGGTGTTGGAACATATATTATATTATGGTTCTAGGTGTTTCCTAGTGTTGTTGGTTTCCAGGTTAAGTAGGGTTTGTATTGTTCAGTGTGTTGTATTAGAGATAGGGGTGTTATGTCTGTGTGTGGTTGTATGCGCGCGCATGTGTTTTAATGTGTCGGTTCTGATTTATGTGTGGGTGTGTATATGTATATGGATGTGCATGCGAGTGTGCCTTGCATTTCATGTGTTTGTGTGTTGATATTAGGCTCTGTTCAGTTCAGGAGTGATGAAGTTTTTTTCCTGTGTAAGTAAATAAAAATAATTGTTTGTTTTGAAGATTGGCATTATTTTGAAGCTGTTTCCACTGCATGCGTGTACGTGTTTTGAGACATAGAGGTGTCTGTTATCTGCAATTTTGATTTTGCTCTGATGTAAGGCCACTCTATTGCTGAAGTTTTTGGTGGCGCCTATGTAGGATTTGTTGCATGCTGTGCATCTTAGTGCATATACTACATTTCTGGAGGTGCAATTTAGATCCTTTTTTATTTTGAATGTTTGTGCTGGGTTTTTGAATGTGTATGTGTTACCTTCTATTATTATGTCACATACTCCACATAATAATAGAAGTTAACACATACATATCCAAAAACCCAGCACAAAAATTCTCTTTTAATCGACTTATATATTTTATTAAATTATATATTTATAATATATAATTCTCCCGTTTTTTTTTCTTTCCATTCCTCTTATTATTTTTATTCGTATTTTAGTCGATTAAACTTCTGAATATGGTCCATTTCTTCATTATATCAAAATTTTGCCATTCCAATAAAGTTATTTCGCATTTATTGAACCATTATAGCAAAAAAAAAAAATTATATATTCATTAAATCACATAATTAACCCGAGGAACAAGATCACTCCACTCAAATGTAAAATCGAGTTCCTTCGTTGTTGTATATCCAATCATGTTGCACCGAACTATTTCTCAAGATGCATTTCTAAGATTGAATGTAAAAATTCTTGGAACCACACTCTTGCCTTTCTTAAAGACAAACTAACCTTTTACTCCGATGTGCTTTTGAGCCCACAGAATAAATATTACTTGGCTTGGAAAACATTGTCACTTTTTGATAAATTACGATTTTCTAAGCTACTTTCAGTTTAAGATGCTAAGGGCCGTTACTCTAACAATCAAAAGTTTACGAATTTTTAAAACCTTTTCATTACAAATAAATGTGGCAAGCTTTAATTCTCTGAACAACGCATATCCAATCTATCAAAATTTAAATTGTCTGACGTTGACACATTTATGTTATCTAGGTGTCTTAAAATTTTGCGCCCCCACCCCGTCAGATTACCCAAGCTCTCAGTTAATTTGAGATTTTATTTTCTCCAATAAAAAGTCACAGTTCCAGCGATAATTTAAATCTATTTAAGTCTCGTTTGACTGAACTTGCCAATAAATTCAGTCAGTGTAATGCTTCTCGCCATTTTATTTGGCAAAGAAATGATTTTATTGACGCTAAGTCATCAAAAATGTAATCCTGACATTTACATTTCTCGCGCAAATAAAGGTGCAAGTGTGGTTATTCTCGACCACCATGAATATGTTGCTAAAATGCTTTCTATTTTAAACAACAATAGCAAATTTGTTTGTTTGGGTTCCCTGGATGACACTCTTTTCACTGAGACTCCGATGGCATAAACGTAAGTTTTTTCTAAGGAGGTATACAATACTATTCGACCGGTATGCTCACAGCGTCCCAGAATTTATGGATTGCCTAAGGTAAACAGGTTGATACTCATTTGAGACCAATCTTGTCGATGGTAGATTTGGCCCAACACAATCTGGCTAAATGGTTGGTTGTAATTCTTGAACCAGTCTGTTCTTTATTCAACATATTGTACTCCTGACTCTTCATTTCGCATCCGCTTTTAAGGAGTTTCCTTTCACCACTATTTCCTGTTACCTGGTCTCTTTCGAAATTATCAATTTATTCACTAATGTCCCTCTTTACGAGGTTATTAATATTTGTGTCGATTTTCTTTATAGAAGCCTCGGTCCCCTTCCTTTTTTCCTGAAACAGTGTTCTTTGAACTTATGGAACTTGCTACCAAGTCCGTTTTCTTCAACTTCAACCACATTATGTATCACCAGGTTGACGGCATATCGCGTGGCTCCCTCTTGGACCAACTTTAGCCACTTTAAAATGATATATAATATCATAAAAATATTTTTGTTGGTTTCTTGGAACGGTTGCTGTTTGATAAGTGCCAAGACCAGCCTTTTATATGCGTTACGGTGATGACACCTTTTCTTGTTTCGCTACGCATGACGAAGCCTTGTCTTCCTTTAAATTATTAAATTATTTACACCCCTCCCTCAAATATACGATGGAGGTGAAAAAAGATAAGCCCCTTCCTTTTCTAGACGTTTTAGTTTCTAAATGTGAGTCTTTCTTTATGACGTCCATTTATAGAAACGCCACTTTTACTGGACGTATCCTCAGTTGGGATTCTATTGCACCAACGACCAGGAAACTCAACCTCATTAGAAACTTAATTCATCGGGTTCTTGTAATTTGCTCTCCTTCTTCTATTGATTCTGAAATTGATGGCATTAAAAGGATTTTTTTTATCATTATGAATAGATATCCGCCTTCATTGGTTAACAAAATTATTAATAAGAAAATCGAATCTTTTCCTGACCCATCTAAACATGGTCCATCTAGACTTCCGTTAAACCGCAGGTTACCTTGGATTGAACCTGAAGGTCAGCGTATTGGGGATAAGATTTCCTCTATTATCGCTTCTAACTTTGGTGCTCTGCCCTCCGAATTCTTTTTCTAAAAAGTCCGCCTTTCGCAAGGATTTCTTGCTTATCTTACAGTCGAGTAATATTGTTTACCAATTTCAATGTCGGTGTGGCGCCGTCTATATAGGCAAGACTACCCAGTGTCTTCAGGTTCGAATCGCTCAGCATGTACCTCGTTTCATCCGGAATCATCAACCTATTTACGGGCTTTCAAATTGATGGAATCGGCTATTGGTCAACATCTAATGGATAAAAGGGCTTTGATTCTGCATTCTCTCTAGAGTGTAGTTCCACCTGTTTGTCCTCAAGGCGCTTGATATCATTTTTAGCCACCCACCCTATTTTTTACAAGCATAGTTCAGTAAAAAAATATTTAAATATGAATATACAATATATAACTATAATCATATTTATAACAATATTTACTGTTTTTAGTAGCGCCCCTGTGGATTCTGACGATTTTTTTTCAGGCCTTACTTAAAAATATTTTCTCTTCAATGAGGGAGCATTAGAAACTTGGTTTTAGTAGTACTTTTAGTAAGGCCACCTTAATTTTAAATAGTGCTTGCATTAGTGCTTATGAAGCTTCCTGAATTTTTTTTCACTCATCACTATAAAAATGTTTTCTCAAGACACTATAATTTAAAAATCACTTTTAATTTTGAACATTTTTCATCTTACTCTTTAAGGGCCAACGGGTAGACTATACTATTTTAAAACTAGCGTTAAATTAAGAAAACACCTTTTAAAAAGTCGTAAATAAATAAATAAAAAATAATGACGGGGGGGGGCAGACCGAACTTGTTTCAAACTGGAAAGTCGCAAAAAAAAAGAAAAGAAAACAAAATAATAATAATAATAATAATAATAATAATAATGATGATGATGATAGCAGAAGAGTGGGGGCTGAAAGAGCCAACGTAAAACGGGAGATCAATTTATTAGAACGTTATATGTGAAACTGATCTCTTTTACAAATCTTTAAATATGAATGTTTTTTTCAATTTTTTTTTAAATATGGAAGCTTAGTGTCCAATAATTAGCAAAAATAGTTGAAAAATAAAAAGACGAAAAGGAAAAAATTGTAAGGGATGTCGATTGTCCAGGTGCACCTACATATTAAAAAAAATTCTATATCCAAGTTGTGCGTGATTAAAACTAGAACTTGATTAAAAAAACTAAGTTTTTCGTGCCCAAAATTATTTATTAACGATTATTTTATTTGGAATTTTTTATTTTAAGTTGGAATTGTTTTCAAACAAAGCAAATATGTTTTTCTATTGTAAAAAAAAAACTACTTGATCAATTTACATATTTAAAAAAAATATTTAGTTTTTTAACGACCTAACCCAGCCTAGTTTACACCCTAAAAAGAAATAAAAATCTACTTTTTTTGGCTAATACATTTCAACGGCCTTTAAAGATACTATTAAAGAAGGGCCTTTTTTTAAATAATCAAAATTTAACATTTTAGCATGGAGGATCATTTTTCACTTTAAAGTAAAATGAAACCCCACTTCTTGGCGACGTAGCGAGACATATAATCGTTAGCATTTTTTTCAAGTTTGGTGGCGGTGGTGGGGGCAGAAAGGACACATGGGATGGGCGTGGAGTCATAAGTTCCCAACATTTTTAAAATATGTAGGAGCACTTCAAAACGTGTTTGTGTGTTGGGGAGGTGCATTTTTAAAGATTTGCTTTGAAAAGGTCTCACCGTTAAAAATTATTAAATCAGTTAATTATTATTTCCTGATATTTTAAAGGCTCTTAGTACACACACACACACACACACACACACACACACACACACACACACACACACACACACACACACACACACAACTAGGGTGAACCTGTACAAGGCACACTCCTTTCTTGTATTTTTTCTTTCCGTTTTTTTTTTCAATTTTTTCATCGGATTACACTCCTCTTATATACATTTCCATTCAATCTAAGGGCAATGATGTTAAGACCTTTATTATCCAATGTATTCCGTATTGTTTTCAATAGTCGTCATGTTTGTTTTTGTGCGCGCCTGCATCCATTCTTTGCGAGCGCGAAATTGCATATTGTTTTTACTGGTCGCCACCTTTGTTTTCTCGCGCACGTGCATTCAAATTTTGCGCGTTTATACATTAATTATATAAACTCATTTGCACTTTTATATATAAATTCTGTATATCATTATTCCATAGATAGCTATAACATATACTGTTCCAACTGATCACGGGTATTCTTGTAATATATTATTTTCCTGTTTGTCCGTTTGTTTGTTTTTTATTTCCCCCCTCTTGTTATTTTTATTTGTATTTTAGTCGATGAATCATCTGATTATGGCCGATTTCTTCTCCAATATATATATATATATATATATATATATATATATATATATATATATATATATATATATATATATATTATTTTGTAAGATATTAGGTAAAAAGATTTCAACAGCCATGATTCCTCAGGTGAGGAAGCATGGCCGCGGAAATCTTTTTTGCCAGAATACGATGTCCAACATGTCAAAAATATACCATTTGTTGTAAAAATCTAATGGATAAACACTTGAAGAAGTTGGTGGGGACAGGATAATTTTACGGAAACATAAATCGTAAAATTGAAACTCATTAATGAAACAGCTGTAATGGAAAAATCCAGGAAATAAAAAAAGTTATAAAACAGAAAACTTGAGTCTTTGAATTTTCAACAAAGCTATATATATATATATATATATATATATATATATATATATATATATATATATATATATATATATATATATATATATATATATGTATATATATATATAAGCTCTCACGTTCCAGAGTAACATTAAAATACAATATAGTCCTTTATGACTAAGTTCATCATTGTTGTGAGAGTGTTGTCAATATGCAGCATCTCCCGCTTGAAATATTATATTGATGTTATGAAAATGTTATATGAATGTTATGACAATGTTATATAAATGTTATTAGAATGTTATATAAATTTTATGAACATGTAAAATAAATGTTATGAAAATGTCATATGTTATATAATTGTCATGAAAATGTTATATGTTATATCAATGTAATGAAAATGTTATATAAATGTTATGAAAATGTTATATAAATATTATTAATATACTATATAAATGTTATGAAAATGTTATATAAATAGTACGAAAATGTATTATAAATGCTATGAAAATGTTATATTAATGTTATGAAAATGTTATATTAATGATATTAATATGTTATATAAATGTAAGGAAAATTTTCTATTAATGTTCTGAAAATGTTATACAAATGTTATTAAAATGTTGTATAAATATTATGAAAACTTTACATAAATGTTATGAAAATGTTATATAAATGTTATGAAAATGTTATATAAATGTTATGAAAATATTATATAAATGTTATGAAAATATTATGTAAATTTTAATAATACGTTTTATAAATGTTCCGAAAATATTATAGAAATGTTAGGAACATGCTTTATAAACGTTGTGAAAATCTTATATAAATGCTATGAAAATGTTATATAAATATTAGGAAAATGTTATATAAATGTTAGGAAAATGTTATGTACATGTTATTAATATGTTATATAAATGTAAGTAAAATGTTATATAAATATTATGAAAATGTTAGATAAATGTTATGAAAATGTAATATGAATTTAATGAAAATGTTATATAAATGTTATGAACATGTTATATAAATTTTATGAAAAAGTTATATAAATATTATTAAAATGTTATATAAATGTTATTAAAATGTTATATAAACGTTATACAAATGTTATATAAATGGTATTAATATGTTACATGAATATTATACTAATGTAATAAAATTCTATGTACATGTTATATTAATGTTATGAAAATATAATATAAATGTTAAAAAATGTTTTATAAATATTCTGAAAATGTCATACAAATATTATGAAAATGTTATATAAATGTTATGATTATGTTATATAAATATTATGAAAACGTTATATGAATTTTATGTAAATGTTATATTAATGTTATTAAAATGTAATATAAATGGTATGAAAATATTATTTAAATGTTATGAAAATGTTATATAAATATTTTTGAAATATAACATAAATTTTATGAAAATGTTATAAAATATTATGAAAATTTTATGAAAATGTTATATAAATGGTATACAAGTATCATATAACTGTTATGAATATTTTATAGAAATATTATGAAAATGTTATATAAATGTTATTAAAATGTTATAGTATTTACATTTCATATAAATATTAATAAAAATGTTATACAAAATTTATTAAAATGGGATATAAATGTTATTAAAATGTTATAGAACTTTCATGAAAATGTTATATAAATTTTATGAAAATGTTATATAAATCTTATTCAAATGTGATATAAATACTATTAACATGCTGCATAAATGTTATCAAAATACTATATAAATGTTATAAAATAATAACATAAATGTTATCCAAATGTTATATAAATATTATAAAAACGTTATATAAATGTTATGAAAATTATGTATATAAATGTTATGACAACATTATATGAATGAAGTGAAAATGTTATATGAATATAATGGAAATGTTATATAAACGTTATGATAATGTTATATAAATGTTATGAAAATATTATATAAATGTTAAGAAAATGTAATATAAATGTTATTTAAATCTTATATGAATGCTATGAACATGTTATATAAATGTTATAAAAATGTAAATAAAATGTTA
The DNA here is from genome assembly GCF_053919585.1 of Euprymna scolopes. Classification (NCBI taxonomy): domain Eukaryota; kingdom Metazoa; phylum Mollusca; class Cephalopoda; order Sepiida; family Sepiolidae; genus Euprymna; species Euprymna scolopes. Next base: position 130,092,258 of record NC_136490.1, on the reverse strand, counting down.
TGAAAATGTTATATAAAATTATGGAAATGCTTTATAAATGTTATTATAATGTTATTAACATGTTATATAAATGTTATGGACATTTAATTAAGCACTTCACGAAAATTTTATATAAATGTTATGAAAATGTTATATAAATGTTATGAAAATTTTATATAAATGTTATTAAAATGTCATATAAATATTATGAATATGTTATACAAATATAATAAAAATGTTATATGCATCTTATGAAAATGTTACATGAATGTTATGAAAATGTTATATAAATGTAATGAAAATGTTATATAAATGTAATGAAAATGTTATATGAGGGTTGTGAAAATGCAATATAAATGTTATGAAAATGTTATATGATCGTTATGAAACAATTATATGAATGCTATGAAAATGGTATATACTTATTATGAAAATATTGAATAAATGTTATAAAAATATTAGATAAATGTTATGAAAATGTTACATAAATGTCATTAAAATGTTATATAAATGTTATGAAAATGTTATATAAATATAATTTAAATGTTAGATAGGTGCTATGAAAATGTAATATAAATGTCATAATAGTGTTATAAAATTGTTATTAAAATGTTATATAAATGTTATTTATATGTTACACACATGTTATTAATATGTTATATATATGTTCCAACACTATTATATAAACGTTTTGTAAAAAGGTTATATAAATGTTATAAAAATGATATATAAATGTTAGGAAAATATAAATTTCATGAAAATGTGATATAAATATAATGAAAATATAATATAAATCTTATTAAAATGTTACATGAATGTTATGAAAATGTTATAGAAATAAATTTTATGAATGTTATGAAAATGTTATAGAAATAAATTTTATAAATGTTATGAAAATATTATATGAATGTCATAAAATGCTATATAAATGTTATGATAAGTTAATACAAATGTTATGAAAATGTTATATAAATGTGATAAAAATCTTATATATGTATTATGAAAATTTTATAGAAATGTTATTAAAATATTATTTAATAAAAATTTTATTAAAATATTATGAAAATGTTATATAAACTTAATGAAAATGTTATATAAATGTTATGAAAATGTTATATAATGATTATTAAAAATTTATATGCATGTTATAAAAATTTCATATATGGTAGAAAAATGTTATATAAATGTTATTAAAATGTTATACAAATTTTATAAAAATGTTATGAAAATGTTATACAAATATTATGTAAATGTAATATAAATGTTATGAAAATGTTATATACATGTAATTAAAATTTTTAATAGATGTTCTGAAAATGTTATATAAATGTTATGATAATGTTATATAAATGTTATGAAAATGTTATATAAATGTTATGAAAATGTTATATCGATGTTTTAAAAATGTTATACGAAAGTTATTAAAATATATTTTAAATGTTATGAAAATGTTATATAAATGTTATGCAAATGTTATATAAATGTAATGGAAATGTCATATAAATGTTATGGAAATGTTATATAAATGTTATTAAATGTGTTATATCAATGTTATTAAAATGCCATATAAATATAATGAAAATGTTATATAAATGTGATTAAAGTGTTACATAAATGTTATGAAAATGTTATATAATTTTTATGAAAATGTTATACAAATGTTATGAAATTATTATATAAATTTTATCAAAATTTTAAATACATGCTATTCAAATGTTATATAAATGTTCTAAAATTTCATATAAATATTATGAAAATGTTATATAATGTTATTAAAATGTTATTAAAATGTTATATAAATGTTATGAAAATGTTATACGAATGTTATTAAAATGTTATATGGATGTAAGGAAAATGCTATATAAATGTAATAAAAAAGGTATATAAATACTATTAAAATATTTTATAAATTTAATGAAAATGTTATATAAATGTTATGAAAATGTTATATAAATGTTATGAAAATGTTTTATAAATGTTCTGAAAATGTTATATAAATGGTATGAAAATGTTATATAAATGTTCTTGTAATATTTATATTGCATTTTCATAACAGTTTTATTAAATTTTCAAAATATTTATATAACATTTACATAAGATTTATATAATATTTTCATAACATTTATATTTCATTTTAATAACAGTAATTTAACATTGTCATAACATTTATATAACATTTTCATTACATTAATATAAAATTTACATAGATTCATATCATGTTATAAAATGTTATATAAATATTATGGAAATGCTTTATAAATGTTATTAAAATGTTATTAAAATGGTGTATAAATGTTATTAAAATGTTATATTAATATTATTTAAAGGTGAATAAATGTTATGTAAATGTAATAAAATATTTCATGAAAATGTTGTATAAATGTTTTAAATATGTTATATAAATGTTATGAAAATGTTATCTAAAAGTTATTAAACTGTTGCATAAATGTTTTTAAAATGATATATAATGTCATAAATATATTGTATAAATGTTATGAAAATGTTATAAAAATTATATAAATATTATGAACATGTTATATCAATGTTATAAAAAAATTATATAAATATTACGAACACGTAATATGAATGTTATTAAAATCTTATATAAATGCTATGAACATTTCATAAAAATGTTATGACACTAATATAAATATTATGAAATGTTATCTAAATATTATGGAAATGCTATATAAACGTTATTCAAATGTTATATACATGTTAGCAAATGTTAAATGAAATTTATTAAAAGGTGTATAAATGTTATGAAAATGTAATATAAATTTCATGAAAATGCTACATAAATGTTACGCAAATGTTATATAAATATAATTAAAATATTATGAAAAGACTATAAAAATGTTATATAAATGTTATTAAAATATCATATAAATATTATGAAAATGTTAAAAAAATATACTATAATGTTATATAGATATTATGAAAATGTTATATAAATGTTATGAAAATATTATATGAATGTTATGAACATGCTATATAAATGTAAGGAAAATGTTATATAAATATCAAGAAAATGTTACGTAAATGTTATGAAAATGTTATATACATGTTATTTAAATGTTATATGTTATTAAAATGTTATATACATATTATGAAAATATTATATTAATGTTATGAAAATGTTATATAAATGTTATGAAAATGTACTCTAAAAGTTATTAAAATGTTGCATGAATGTTTTTAAAATGATATATAATGTCATAAAAATATTATATAAATTTTATGAAAATGTTATATTAATATTATGAAAAATTATATAAATAATATGAAGATGTAATATAAATGTTATTAAAATGTTATATAAATGCTATGAATATTTTATAAAAATGTTATGAAAATGTAATACAAATGTTATGAAAATGTTATCTAAATGTTATGGAAATGTTATATAAATATAATTAAAATGTTAAAAAATGTTATGAAAATGTTATATAAATGTTATTAAAATGTCATATAAATATTATGAAAATGTTATAAAATATACTATAATGTCATAAAAATGCAATGAAAACGTTACATTAATGTTACAGAAATGTCATATACATGTTATTTTAATGTTATATGTTATTAAAATGTTATATAAATATTATGAAATCATTTTATTAATGTTATGAAAATGTTATATAAATGTTATAAATCTATTATATTAATGTTATGAAAATGTTATATAAATGCTATAAAAATGTAATATAAATGGTTTGAAAATGTTACATAAACTTAATGAAAATGTTGTATAAATGTTATGAAAATGTTACATAAATGTTATGAAGATGTTATATAAATGTTATGAAAATGTTATATAAATGTTATTAAAATGTGATATAAATGTTATTAAAATGTTATATATATGTTATTAAAATGTTATATAATGTTATTAAAATATTATATAAATGTTATGAAAATGTTATATGAATTTTATGAAAATGTTATATAAATTTTATCAAAATGTAATATAAATGTTATGAAAATATTATATAAATGTAATGAAAATGTTATATAAATGTTATGAAAATATTATATAAATGTTATTAAAATGTAATATAAACATCATGAAAATGTTATATAAATGTTATTAAAATGTTATATAAATTTTGTTAAAATCTGATATGAATGGTATGAAATATTATATAAATGTGATTAAAGTGTTATATAAATTTAGGAAAATATTGTATGAATGTTATGACAATGTTATATAAATTTTATATTACATTTTGAAAATGTAATATAAATTTCATGAAAATGCTATATAAATGTTATTAAAATGTTATATACATGTAAGGAAAATGTTATATTAATGTTATGAAAATGTTATATAAATGTTAGTAAAATGATATATAAATGTTATTTAAATGTTATGAAAATGTTATATAAATGCTAAGAAAATGTAATTTAAATGTTTTGAAAATGTTATATAAATGTGATGAAAATGTTATATAAAGATTATGAAAATGTTATATAAATGTTCGTAAAATGTTGTGTGAATGATTCATATCAAGGATTTATTTTTGCGTGTGGCTTTTAATCATCTGAGTGTATGTGTAATTAATTCCATCATCAATTTTTATAGGTGTCATGGCGTAGATTTATTATCGCCTAGCATTATCTGTAACATTAATTCAGAATGACGCTTTAATTTTATCAGTACACGTTATATTATTTCTCTCCGAATCATAAGACTCAAATATTAGACACTTAATCACGTCTTGAATAATTTAAAACTTCAAATACTTTATCCGCTACACTAGACAATGGGATATAATCTTCACAATCCTTTTTAGTTAGATTAAAACATTGCCAACGTGCATTTGAAAGTGAACTCGTTTAATTAAAAATATTTCTTGAGATAAAATATCATTTGGATTTCTTTTGGTGATATATTGTTAGCTTACTATAATTGTTCAATAGATTTGAATTTAGGTTACTTATGAAGATTAGGGACAATCCTATCATGGGAATATATTACGTAAACTGCAAAAAGGTGCTGGAACGCTTAGCTAATTAAATAGCAGCATCTGATAATTGACTGACGATATCTTTTGTTAATTACATTAAGTGAAAAGATAGAATAATACCATTCTCTCCTCATGTTAAGAATTGTTTCTAAATAATATTATTATTATTTCAACACGGTTCGTAAACTGCACAAGTACCTTTTTATTCATTGAAATTACCATACAATTAACATTACATTACATTACATTAAATTATAATTATGATTGTTTCTTTTATTTTTAACTGTTTGCTACCTGTTTAACATTGGATTTCGTTTACGATAAAGAAACACGAAGTTGTCGTTTTGCCAGCGTTTTAGCGTCCCCTCAAATAAAAAAAGAAAGAAAGAAAAGAAACACATTTACTTTCGGCACTTTCCGAGGTTTTACGTAACTGTCTAGAATATGCTGACGATATTCTGCAAAAGTATCGAAGTCTGTCAGCAAAAGTCGATTTTTTCCTTGTTGACCACGTAAAACAATCTTTTCTTAATCATATCTTGTCTTCGTAAAATGTGACCCTTTGGTACTGAAATTCTTCAATTGAATTCGCCATAGAATTCTAATAAAAAAATTTAGTGAAACCTTGATCATTATCTCCTGACAACTTTTCTGAACGTCTTGAACCATATTTCTGCTGTCGTTTGAATTTTTCTCGATGCTACTTTTAAAGTCTTTCAATATTTTCATACATTAACTGGATTGTTTTTAATATTTGTTCGAGTCTTTTCATATCTTGATATTTTCCTTGCTTTAAGAATTCCAAAGTAAAACTTATAAAGTACACCTTAAAAATAAAACAAATTTGGTGAACTTTTTGTGTCTTGTAAGTAAGTTTGTTAAAAGCGCATAGGTCAATACAAAATTCTTTGATTGACATTAATCATTAATCGTCAGCAAACAGCTAATCGAAACATCGTACTCGAAACACGGCTAAGCAATAAACTATATAACATTTAATCCCGCTCCTGTATTACGCATAACATGATGAACAGATTTACACCCCCTTTGAACTCAGATGATTATTGTTGTGCACTGTTTTATAGTCATTATAATCACGTAAAATCATAAGGATATAACATGTAAAAAATATATATTGAGAAACAACAAATTGAAATAAAAAATAGTTATGAAAAAATTCTAACTATACAAATCCATTTAAACAGTATAATTATTAAACTATTAGCAATCTTCGATAAGGAAATCGAGTTTAATAGAGTTCTCAAAGGTCAAATCGTTGAACTTTGCCCCCTTAACAGCCAAATATCTGGCCAAAAACCGATCACATAGATTTTCCCAAATCTCAGTACCCTGTATATCAAATTTCGAATCTGTAGACTTAAAATTGACAGAGTTATTGCGTAGGGAAATGTACACACACAGACAGACACACACACAGACAGATACACAGACACGTTCACTTATATATGCATATATATATATATATATATATATATATATATATATATATATATATATATATATATAGTCATCCACATAGGGTACTGTTTCGCCGTATCACAACTCATCAGTGCGGCTAGACAGGCAACTACCTCAAGCCAGGACCGAGACCCGACCGCCCGTACGCCAGTCAAGGGTTTGAACCATTACGCCAATCAGCAGCTGCTGTGTGGGCAGTGAATTAACGATGTTTTGACATCGTCCGAATACCTAAGCTCGATTTGTTTACACAAATAGCATCGCTTTATACGCCAATGGTATATATATATATATATATATATATATATATATATACACACACATAAATAAATATATATATATATATATATATATATATATATATATATATATATATATATATATATATATATATATATGTGTGTGTTCTTTCTTGTTTGTGCTCTGATTTTTGATACCGGAAACTCGAACTTTTATTTAAAATGTAAAGTATAGTAATGAAAATATTAGAGCATAATGCTTTGTTTTTTAAATATTCATGATAAAGTAAGTTCGTTTGTTTTTAATCCCAACCACATTTTAAAAAGATGTATATTTAAAAATATAAGAAACAATAAAAAAAGCAAAGAGTTCAACATTCATTGCTCTTAAATAAAAATAAACAGTGGAATGTCTTCATAGACCAAATAAAACCTTATTCGGAAATATTCTGTATGAAAATCTACCTGTTTCAAAAACTATAAAATCATTTTAATAAAAGAAAACTAATTATTATGACTAAATATAAATATATGTTTGCATTATTGGTTGTAAAATAACATGTCTCATTTCCGAATATAAACAGTTGTTTACTTAAAAAAAAAATATATATATGTTGTGAAATATCCTGCAATGAAGCAAATAAGACATCGCCTTTGTCAAGAAAACGCGAATAAATATGGAATAAATTTTGGAAACGATTTATCAACTTATTTAACTTTTAATTAGTTGAACAGATTGGGCTACAAAACTGCCTCATTCGCCATACTTTCCAGACCTCTCCCCTACTGACTACCACTTTTTCAGGCATATCGATAAGTTTCTACGTGAGAAACGCTCAAAAACCTAAGCGATATAAAAAAAAGCGGCTTCATCGCCACCAGAACGCAAGGTTTTTACTACGTTACTGACATAAATGCACTTGATTTGCGATGGCAAAATTATGTTAATTCTGAGGGTTAGCTTAAAAATAACTAATAATAGGTTCATATAGTTTTTGAATCATTGTTTAATGTGTATATAAAATAAATTAAAGATTATTTGAGGCAAATAAACGGTATGTTAAAAAAACCGTTTAGAGATACGGAAAATATGCCTAAACAGTTTTTGAAAAAAAAAAAAAAAAAAAAAAACATATCGTTTATTTTTTTAAGAGTCTTTTTTTATTTTTATTATTTTATTTTCATCTTTATTTAAACTCCACTCAAGAATATCGGATTTGACCTATTTTAGATTCCAACTATCATGATTTTATCAAAAATATTTAGCTTATTAGAATATTTATTTTGAACGATTGGATTTTACTTTATAAAGAAGAACGTATTTCTACGGATCTTTTCTACAGAGATTACACCATAAAAAAATGAGACGAAATAAATCTAAAATTCCCAAAGAATAATTGCCTATTACTCTGGATAATACATTGAACAGAATTTGTAATTTACCTTCAATTGGGCATTTCTTCAACCAATTTGGAATCTAATGACACCATCCAATACTATGCAAGGATTACTATTCTATTCGGATACCACAATCTCATATCCTTGTTTTTTTTGTTTTTTCAACCCTTATTTTCTTTCTCTATGTCCCTTAAAAAAATAATTTTTTAATTTAGTATAATGTAGCTATTTTTATTTGGCTGGGATTGTCTTATATAAAAATATTACCTCCGAAAAATATTTTATAAAGTTGATATCACAAATTTCAATAGCTTCTGATCTAATCTATCTCATTATTCTGATATATATATATATATATATATATATATATATATATATATATATATATATATATATGTATATATATGTATATATATATATAAATATATATATATATATATATATACTGGACTACACGTGACACGTTGGGTCAATATGTTATATTAGCTATAGAATTAATGTATGAGTGTGACACTTGTGACGTAAATAAAATAGTTTTTTTTTTATGAAATAACAGAAACATTTCCAGGAAAGTATATTAAAATGAAAAAAAGAATATACATAGATTTCTATGAGTCATCTGTTTATACTTGTTTATTAAAAAAAAACTTACAGCCATTGAATTATAAGTGGTTTGCCATACTTATAGGTAAATGTGCACTGAACAGATACCATAATACTTAAAGTTAAATTCAAATTTTGACATATCTGTTGATTTAAACGCGTAAAAAAAAACAATTGGGACGCTGAAAACTTACACAGTAAAACAATACGTTTTATTGGCGCATTGATTATTTATTTTAACGCAAATTAAAAAAATATATTTTCGGGTTATTTATGTTGGTAGTGTAGAAGAAAATGTATGAATGTTTTTAAGAAAGGTGTATTAAAAAATGGAGAATAAATTAAAAGAAGAGGAAGGCGATGGGTAAATATCCGTTGTAAAATGCTCTTATGGTTGTCAACGGGTTAAAGTAGATTTATTTGGTAGAAAATTGCATTGAAATAACTTAAACGTAATACGGAAATAAACGATGTAAAAAAAGCCGGAAGTAGTGACAATTGTTTATTTGGATGATTTAAACACAAAAAAAAAAAAAATGGGACGCTGAAAACGTACACAGTTTTATTGTCGCGTTGATTATTTAGTATGGTATATATCGTATATATGAAACAGCTCGATGATTATACGCATTATTTGTAATCACGTTTTGCGTTTGCTTCCCATACATTGAAGTTTTTTATTCAATGAATTTAAGATATTCGTTTTCTAAGGACGCTCGTTTGTTTGAACGAAACCGGTCCAGCGATTTTTGCTTATTTGTTTACGCTGTTATGGGTTTATGTTTTCGTAGGTATGCCCCACCGTAAGTCGTAAACCGGATATTGGGTTACAACACGGTCATTTGAGTTTTATAATTATATATATATATATATATATATATATATATATATATATATATATATATATATATATATATATATATATATTTATGGAGAGTAGACAACGCATTGTGGATGCGTTATCAGCAGCTCTCATTACTCTCGCTTCTCCTTATTTTTCAATCAATCCTCATTTCCAATGAGTGATGTTTCTGACAAAGGGTGAAGAAAAAGCTGCTTTCCAGGACGGCAGTACTTCGTGAACTGTAGTCTGAGATGTTGGAAATTTTCTGTTCCTATGTCTATCCTGGTGGCCATGTCACTAGTAAGAATGCTGGAGGTAAAAATTTTATCTGGGTTGACGCTATCCGCCTGATAGTCAGGGACCCGAACCTTGGATTAACCACTAAGGAGGCCGTCCTAACAGCAGGTGCAAAATACTGGGACTGCTGTATTGTTATCTGGTGAATGGACTCAGTAGTTTCTAGTGGGACCTCTCGATGCCATACTAGTGGGTAATTGTTACGGCTTTACCTTATCATGGGTACAAAAAATCCTCTGTTTGTCTCTTACTTTCCTTCTCTGTACTGCTCTAACTAAGTTTGTCAACCTGTTCCACAAATCCCAATCCTCAACATGAAATATCTCCAGAAAAATAACACGTGTAAACCTACAACCGCATCCTTCAACGTAGACCCCTACTACCATGTCTCCTTCTCCAACATCAGGGGTCGACGTTCCAAACTTCCAGAGGTTGAAACCCAATTACAGGAGACGAAACCAGACATATTCTTCCTAAGCGAAACTGGCATAAGGCCGACCACTTACCTTGACGAATTCATAATTAAGGGTTACTCTAACTTAACATCTAAATCTGACCACCAAGGTCGCCATGGACATGGAATATGTGCCGCCATTAAAGATGGCTTTCCGTGTGGTAGGGATATCTCGAGAGAAGACCCTAATTTACCTTATATGTGCTTCCGGGTTGCACTTGCTTACACCACTGCATTTATATTTGCTCTCTATCGCCCCCACAATAGCGGAGTTACTATCTTTAAGAGCATATCTGAAAAATTGACCTTATCTTGTCTGCTCACACTTTAGCTAATATCCACATTTGTGGTGACTTCAATGTCCACAATGTGGAATGGCTGACCCACTCTAACAAGACAGATGATGAGGGGAGGTTCTATCATGATTTTGCCATTGCCTATGACCTCACCCAGATTGTTCAAAAACACAACAGAGTGCCCGATACTTCCGGTCAGTATGCCACCCTTCTAGACCTTTTTCTCACAACTTCCCCTGATTTATGTTCAAGTTCCGTTCTGTCTTCTCTGGGATCTTCCGACCACTCGGTTGTATCAGTTAAGATAAAAACGAAATGCAATATGTCTTCAGATGTACCTCTCCACCGTACTGTATATCGATACTCTACGGCTGACTGGGATAGCTTCTGTACATTTATATCTGATCTACCCCTGCATTCCATGTTTAAAAAGGATGTGTCTTCCATCGTATTAGACCTGGTCGAATGGTTAATTGTAGGCATAGGCCATACCATCCAAAATATTCTAACAAAAACCTAATAGCCAGCCATGGTACTCCCCTGAATGTGCTGCTGCCATCGTGCACAGAAATCACTTTTTTTCCATTGATACCAACGTAATAGATGCACTGAGAGTAAAGCTGCCTTCAGGACTGCCAGCAACCACTGCAAAAGAGTAATAATAATGCAAGAGAGCTATATGCTCAGTCCGTTAAATCCAAAGTAGCTGAGCAGCGGCTTTGTTCCCACCAGTTTTGGCAAATAGCAAACAGGATCCTGAACAGAAGTGTGCGTTCTATCCCAACCATCATCAATGGACCTGAGGTCATCTCGTCAGCATCAGACAAGGCCAAAATATTTGCCAAGAACTTTGCAGCTAATTCTATCCCATGCGACGAAGGCCATCAACTCCCCGTATTTCCTCCTATAACGGACAACACGCTCTGCAACATACAAATATCTGTGCGTGAGGTCGCCAAGCTAATCAAGAACCTTGATTCCAGTAAAGCAACTGGCCCTGACGGCATTCCAATCATTGTACTGAAAAAGCTTCAACTAGAACTTGCCCCCATACTTACAAATGTGTTTAAGTGTTGCCTTAAAGAGAAGTGCTTCCCAACACTCTGGAAAACCTCACCAGTATACCCTGTATTTAAGAATTCAGGTGATAAGTCATCTCCCTCTCAGTACACACCAATAAGTCTCCTGTGTGCCACGAGTTAGCTGGAATCCATATTAAATAGAGAAGTAATCAACTACCTCAGCAGAAATAACCTTCTTAGCGACATGCAATATGGTTTCCGTTCTGCCAGATCTACAGCAGATGTGCTAACTGTTATATCTCATAATGTTGACATATCAAAGGCCTTCGATAAGATATGGTATAAAGGCCTACTTCACAAGATTTCCAGCTACGGAATAACTGGACATGTTTTCTCAATCATTAAATCATTTCTCTTCGATAGGCTCATAAGAGTAGTGGTTGATGGGCAGAAATCAGAGGCCCTCAATATTAATGCTGGAGTCCCTAAGGGGTCTATCCTAGGCCCAACTCTCTTCCTGATATACATCAATGATCTCCCAAAACACATAATTAAATCATTCGTTGACATCTATGCTGATGACACGACCATCTATGGCAACACATCAAAGGCCGTAAATGACAAAGTTCTCTCTGATTCTCTCTCCTCTGATCTTGAGCGCGTGGTACAGTGGGGGAGGAGTTGGTTGGTTACTCTTAATGCATCTAAAACCAAGCTCCTATCTTTACATCATATACGCTTTGATCCCCATCTGGCATCAGTTGAAATGATAGCTCTCGTCTATTGGGAAGCTCCATGTTTTGATAAGATTCTGGGCTTGACCTTTACCTCTGACCTGAAACGGAACACGTACATCAATTCAGTTGTCAAGGTCGCTGGAAAAATGGTAGGATCCTTCTACCGCTCCAGAAAATATTTCACCCCTTATGCAATTCTCTATCTGTATAAAAGCCAAATACGTCCAAGGATGGAGTACTGTTGTCACATCTGGACAGGAGCTGCTAAAAACAGCCTATCCTGCCTTGACAGAGTACAAAATAGACTTCGTGGCCTAGTGGGTGATGCCCTTTTCTCTTCCCTGCAACCTCTCTCTCACAGCAGAGACGTTGCGAGCCTGTCTTTGTTTTATCGTTACTATCATGGCAGGTGCTCGTCTGAGCTCCAATGTCTGGTCCCCCTCGCCAATTTTTCACGATAAACCCTCGCCAATTTTTCACGATAAACACCCGTCTAGCTGAATCCACTGTCAAAAATTTTCCCACTCCTTATCTGTGCGAAAATCAAAACGTAGATTCCATGAACAAAGCTGCCTGTTTCCCACCTGACTACAATCTGGATGTCTTCAAGTCAAATGTAAACAAATTCCTGATGAACCGCCCCCTGAAGTAAGGCACTTTATCAACACCTACTGTACACGCAATAATCCTTATCCACGAGTGGCTTCCGGGCCTTGATAAGTGATGACTACCCTGTAATATATATATATATATATATATAAACTTTGTCTGTGTGTGCCTGTGTATGTCTGTGTTTGTGAGTTCGTTACCTATAGACTCGAAAACAGCTGCGCTGATTTGTATCAAATTTCACTTGTGATGTTAGGTTGTATAAAAGTGTTAACTTTGATCAAAATTGGACCCCCGTTCTTTCATCGGATTTTTTCGATTATCCATTTTAGATATTTATCAGAGAAATTCTGCTACGAATCTTACATAAGAACACTCTTAGACACATTAAGTACCTTCGTGTTAAGTTTCCGAGTCAAATCACACGCACACAAAGTTTCAATTCTTATATATATATATATATATATATATATATATATATATATATATATATATATATATATATATATAATGGTTGTATAGCTGTAGTTTCCTAGATGTGTATCCACTGACACTCCTGTATTTATCAAAAAGGAAGATATAAGCCTGATGACACGATTTCTCTGAAAAGAGCCACAGAAGAAACATATATGCACATATGTAGCCAATAATGTTTGTATAAATAAATACAGTATTTTTAAACTAATAAAGTTTAATAATTTCTTATTACAAATCGACAAATATACTTTATTTGAAACATCTAGAAAAAAAAACGTCTCACTCAGAGACAAACGCAAAAGAAGTTATTCTTAATTGAATGTAACAAGTCTTCAAGAGTCTGGCGGCCATCTTCTGATGTCATAACAACCACGCACAGATACCAGTTGAATTTCTGTATACAACGCAGAAACAAAAATAATTTGCAAACCGTTTTAATTTGTTATGATAATCAAATATAATGAAGGCCGAAGGTGATTGGTTGCTTGAAAATAATGCCTTACAAAAAGATTTTTAGATAATGGACGGATTCATCCATCTGGTATTTCGATTTCTTTAATCTCTTACAATCGTTCATCAAAGTGAGTTTATAAATTCACACAAACATACATACACGTGCGCGCATATACTCATCTCTTCACGTAAACATAGATCTCGAAAAGGTGACTTGCAGTTTATCCACGAGAATATATTTAACTTCCTTAACAAAGCCAAAAATAAATTTTGGAACAAGATAACAAGAAAGGAAAAAAAATCCCTTCCCAATTGACTTTCTTTCTTATTTTTATTCTTAGCGTCGCTAATTAAATTTACTTGAAATATATTTTTGTCTATGCATCATTTTATGGCATTTGTGCTTTTGTTTCTTTATGTGACGTTTCCACAAATATCGACTCTGAAAAATAATGTTTTTGTTTTCTTTTTATGTCGATCTTTTCATTGTGTTCTCACATCGTGTTTCCTAGTTGTTGCTCGAATGTTTGCCGACTTTCTTAGTTTCAAAAGTTTTTCAGTGAGTACTGATAATTTGTATCATATTTGATTATTCGAACTACTGAACGTTCCAGCCGATGTGACCGACATTTTTCTCGTGTATCTTGTCGAACTCGGGCATCTTTCTGTCCATCTCGGGAATCTGTATAGAATGCTAAACGGAAGCCTTTATTTAATCCACGGATGAATTATTTAGGAATGTTTCATATTGTAATGGTGTCCGGGAACCAACACGTTGTAATCCTCAGTAACAAAGCAGAGAAAGACTAGAAAATAATTTCAACCCGCTTTTTTTATGTTGTTTTGTTGTACAACGACATATATTTCCTCATTCTATTGTTACCGCTGTGACGCCCCCCTCTCGAGATCGTGCTCTCGAACGTCATCCACGTATCTCACGCGATATCGAACGTTATTCCCGTCTCTAATATGATCTTTTTTTAAAGTTTTTTTTTTATCTACCGGTGATGTCACTTCACATGCATTTGTATACGTGCGTCCGCGTTATGTTACATTATTACTAGTTGTTTTGACTGAACTGACTAATTAAAAAAATGATTTGTAGCGAACCACATGAAGTTTGCCAACATTCATATGTAGAAATGATGGCGAGGAACCGACTAGATTTGAACTTGGCACACTCATATTGTCAGTTCGCGTTTGTATTCATTAATTCTGTTCATGGTTTCGTATTTCTTTGTGCTGAGCAGAAGATACATCTTTCAGGTCATGAATGCATGACTTAAGTCATCATAACAAAGCAATTTGGACAATATAAAAAATAATGAGCAACAATGAATTCATGAATGCCTCGAGAGATAGAGATAGATGGAGAGCCATAACCGTCAATACCTGTACCAGGCAGGACACCGCTTGAATGAATCGAATAATAGATAATACATTAACTTTTTATCTTAAATAAGAAAAGTATATAAGAAATTAACATGGATATGCATAAACTCGATGTATGTATGTGTGTGTGTGTGGTCTTCTGTTATTCTGGAGGTCAGAAGAAAACAGCGAGTCATGTAATTATGGATTCGAAACCATTTCCTTGGGTACACAAGTTTATTTTTTTTTGTCGAGGGTCAATTAAATTGCAAGGTATGTATGGGCAGAAGACAGCAATAGACACAACATGAGCTAACCTAGAAGCGATCACAGTCTAAAAGCTATCAATTCAAGAACTGGGTTCATTTGTTAAGCTTTTGCGTCCCGAAGCTTTTGTGGCTGCAAAAAATAAATCGAATTAACGCTACAGAGAGAAATTCGATTTTCAGGCTTCCAATTGGCCACTATTGCTTTTTTTTTATATATATACCGGGGAAAAATCATCAAGGATTATTCTGACGTGTCCCCAGTAAACGAAACACGTTTGTTTATTTTGTTGTTGAAAATAAGAAATGTGACAGTTTTCACGTGAAAAATCACCATTTGCTCAAAGCAAATAAAAGATCTCTGTAATAATCTTCGAATTTCATTTGTAGAAGGCATAAACCGATCTTTATCTGTTTCAGAATGATGTTACTACTTAAAAAACTAATCTAATTCATAAGACTCAACCATGTCTGTCTGTCTGTCTCTCTCCATTTTTTAAATTTTATCTCCACGTAAGGGTCGAAGAGCGGCGCGAGGCGGGTCAAATAATTGCCCTTTTTTTTGTGAACAGTTTTTATGAGTTTTTAGCCGGGGGAAAATAGCTGATAATTGGAACTTGCCAGACGTAATTCGGCTTAAAGACACATGCACAAATATAAGTTCATACGTTAAGTTAGGTTCATTTTTACTATTTCTTATCTGCCTGACGACAGTTCGAACGGTAACGACCAAGAGTGAAGCGCTAAATGTTTGATTTCGATTCTAGCTGATGGCATCCAAATCATTTTCGTTTTTACTTTTGAAATCACTAGTATATATTAGGTACAATATAGTAATGAATAGAAAATTGGCTCTAGAATAAGAAATATGGAATGTGCATAAACATATTTTAGCACCCGGCTTGTAAAATATATTATTTGGATTATTCGTTCAGATCGATGTATCCTGTTGAACTCTGGAATTTTTTTCGAACTCAGCATTTTTTCTGTCGAACTCGGGAATCTTCACGGAATTTCGAACAGACACCTTGATTTAATCCACGGAGGTAGCGTGATTTTGTTCCATCAGCTATGACCAGATAAAAGTTTTAAACAATTCGCTATTGTACTATAGTATCGCCCACACTGAGGATTGAACCTTACCCCCCCTCCCAGAAGAGTGTAGCTTATAACTGAATTTTACACACATGGATGCATATATACATATATATATATATATATATATATATATATATATATATATATATATATATATATGTGTGTGTGTGTGTGTGTGTGTGTGTATACACGATGCTTGTTCCCAAAGGGAAGTCTCTTTTTTAATTCAAAAAGTTGAAGAGCTACGAGAAGGGGAGTGGTGTGGTACCATTAAAACGAGTGATCTTTGCTTATGTTATTTTTTTATTTTTCTACATGAACACCAACATTTTAAATACAATCATCCCATGAATTCAATGACGTTTCCCAGTTCCTATTTACAATGCCTCCCCACGGGACAGAGTTAGACACCAGGATCGTTTTTTAACGCGGAGAAAAGGAACAAAAATTAAAAATTGTCTCAAGAACAGGTACTACACTGTGATCTGGGACCAAAGGCAGGTTTGTTTTTGACGCGGCCCATGACATGTTGCTTTCTTAGCCTTTCATACTGTCGATATCTTCAACATTCCGATGAAACTTTTAGGTCATGAAGGCATGGGTATATTCATGATAAAAAGCTATTTGACAGCCCTAAGATCTATTCGATCAGAATAAAAATAAGAGGTTTTTCTTTTGGGACGTTCCGTATATATATATATATATATATATATATATATATATATATACATACATGTATATATTATAGACACATAATTATTCCAGGTTAAAAAAATGATAATTAAATTATATATATATATATATATATATCTTATATATATATATATCTTATATATATATATATATATATATATATATATATATATATATATATATATATATATATGTGTGTGTGTGTGTGTACACATCATTTGCCATTGTTATTTAGCAATGTCGACTAAGAAGATGTGTGGCTGGAAACTCCACAGCTCTTGACACAAAAATTTCACACGCAGGCATCCATTCGTTGGTATCCATAGTCTGTCAAAGATTGAAGGAGCCCTGTTTTAATAATATATATATATATATATATATATATATATATATACATATATATATATATACACACACACACACACACATATATATATGTATATATATGTGTATATATGTACATATATATATACACATACTTACTTAATACCTAGCTCTACCTATGTATTGAGCAATCGAAGTAAATACTTAAAGTTTAAGCATAAAATAATACTTTCGTATATTAATTTATGTGATTAAATGAAGTAGTTATGCATACACACACATATACATATATATATATATACATATACATACACATGTACATATACATATATATAAGAATATCTATATACATATATATATTATACATATATATATGCATATATACATATATATATATATACATCTATCTCTCCCTCTCTCTCCTTCCTTCTCTCTCTCTCTCTTTCTCTCTCTCTCTCTCTCTCTCTCTCTCTCTCTCTATATATATATATATATATATATATATATATATATATATATATATATATATTCCAGGTTAGCAACTTTTTCTGTCGCTCTATGAGAGTCGGTTAGCTATTGTTATAACAAATTGGACCGAAACATGATTTTAATCGTATAGGCACATTAAAATAATGTTTATTTGAATATAAAACGGTATATATATATATATATATATATATATATATATATATATATATATATATATATATATATATTGAATGGCTCGTGTTGCCGAGTTCGAATCTGTCGACTGGTGTTAATTGTGACACCCCCCACTGAAGATTCCTGAAAGGATGAAACCCTAGTGTCAGTAGGTATTTAATTATTATAGTAAAAAACAATTATGACAGCCCCTTTAAGAGACTCGTTTCTTATCATTGAGCACTTTCAGTTGAATTAAGTTGATCAATTAAGATCTTATGCATAGATCATCGTATAACGATTAGATCACTGTTCTGACGTAAAGCACATTTAAAATTAAAATGATTAAATTCAACGTTATTTCACGCGGTTTATGCTAGCCTATTGGATACGGTCGTTGCTAATCGAGCCAGAGATGGCTCGTGTTGCCAAGTTCGAATCTGTCGACTGGTGTAAATCGTGACACTCTGCACTGAAGATTGCCGAAAGGATGAAACACTAGTGTCTATAGGTATTTAATTATTATAGTAAAAAATAATTATATATATATACATATATATATATATATATATATAATGCTCATATTATAACTATAATGAATAAAAAGATTGAGATATACACTCACGAGGAAAAAATGGTCAAGAGTGTAAGAAGGAAGAAATCGATTTTTCTATGAATTTTTGTTAATTTTAACTGAAAATTTCTATTTTGCAGATCATTATTATTATTATAGAATATAATAATAAGTCGAAAAATTAATCCTAAAAATGGTAAGACCGGATCTTGGCGAGGATATAAAAACCGAATTGCAGGATTAAGGCAATCCAAAATGACTTACAAGCAGATTTTTGATATTTTAAGAAAATGTCACAGGTTCGAAGTCGAACGCTTGGTAAAAGGGAAATCTGGATCAGGTCACTCTAGAGCATCCACTTTGAAGGACGACCACAGTCTTAAATTAACTGTTTTGAAGGACCGAAAGAAAACTTATGTTGACCATAGCAAAGAATTAAAACAGGGGCTGGAAATTCCCTTTCTAGATATACAATATCTAGACGAATGAAAGAAATAGGATTTTCCCCTAAAAGGCGTGCAAAGAAGCCATTTTTATCTAAGAAGAACATCAATCAGAGATTTTTCTCGTGTTATGGCAAGAAAGATACAGACTGGTTCAGGAATATTTTCCGGTTAGATAGAATCAAGATTTTGTGTCGTTAGTGATGCTCCCGATGCTCCTGAACGGTGTAATCGAAGAACTTGAGCATGATTTTCGCAAAGTTGCATAAAAACGACAGTTTAACACGGGAATGGGGGATAATGTTATGAGGAACATTTACTGCAGCAGGAGTTGGGGAACGTATTAGATGTGAGAAGTCAATCAATGCAAAGGAATACATTTGAATATTAGAAACAGGACTATTACTAAGTATCCAGAAGCTGGGAATATCCCAGAACATTATTTTTCAACATGATTATGCCCCCTGCACTCACTGCTAAAGTCACAAAAATGTGTTTCTGATAATTCAATTGATGTGATAGTTTGGTCAGGTCAAAGCCCCGATTTAAACCCAATCGATAATATATATTATTCCTTAAATGGAATTCATTTTTGAGATGAGCATTATATATATTAATTTATTTTTTATTTCGGGCTATTATTCTCATCTTTATTAGTTGTTGTTTTCATCTTTATTGGTTGTTGTTTTTCACGACGTTTCGACACACTATTCCTCTGGCCTTTGTCAGGTGGTAACCGTGACGGATAGGAACTTCGAATCTCCTGATTACATTCTCAGCAATCACTGCTATCCGTAGTTGTCGTCTCACCACGTTTTGGCCAAGTAAACCTCGGGCACGCTTTGGGTAGGATTGAAACCGCTATCTTCAGACAATGTCTATCTGGAACTGTAGAGATTCAACGTCTCTACCAACTGCGCCACGGGCCCCGAAGAGCGATCAGGGTTTCAATCCTACCCCAAAATATAAATTAGTATACCAATCGATAATATTTGATCCATAATATCTCGTGCATTGGCCGGAAGAACTTTTGAGAACTGACAAACTGTAGAAAGCTGTGTAAGAAGCTGTGTAAAGCGAATGGAATAGCAGTTCCTCTTCACAGTGTTTCACTTTGGTTGAGAGAATATCTAAAAGGATCGATCTTATGAAGAAATCAAAAGGAAATGCGATTCCATCCTAAGCATTTATTAAAGTAAATGTCTTGTTCTGTGTTATTAGTCTCGTTTAAGTTTCCTTGTTCAATTGTTCTTTGTTTAATATAGCTTTTAGTGCAATAAAATGTATAAATTTGTTTTGTCCATTTTTTTTGTTCACGAGTGTATATATCTGTCCGTATGTATGTTTTTGTGTATGTCTGTGTGTTCGCGTTTATCTTGTTCAAAATCCAAATAACACTGCTCAATAACACATTTTTTGTCTGTTTCTCTAGTTGATTTAGGACAAATCTGATGCGCTGAATCCAAAAAATCACATTGGTTTTCTTCAATCAGATCAAGTATGTCTTTTTTACATTTTTGTTCACATGTGCGCATGTGTGGAGCATTTTTTAAGTAGTTAGTGCGTGTGAGGAGTAAAATGCCATTTTCTGATCGGAAATAATTATTTTAATAAAAAATTCAGGTCCGATAGTTCTGCGTTATTATGTTGAAAAGGAGTAAGTTTGAAGTTATAAAATCTCGAAATCTTCCGAAAATTGGTGCTCAGCAGACAAGAAGGACATACATGTGCGGGAGGAATTGGTGTCTTGCATTAACGACCCTCTGGTGGAAAAACACAAGCCCCCCCCCAACCGCAGTACATCAAGTTCACCTTAATCAAGCAGTTAAAGACTCTAGACAAGGATGGTGACTGCTTCACTTACTAGTGCCAGGCTTTTCCCGGATTAACCATGAAAAGTTGATTAAAGATTAACCATGGAAAAGTTGAAAGCTTGCATTTTTTACGGTTTTCATATCCGGCAGGTCATCAAATATCCACAGTTCGAAATCTTAATGAACGAAGTGAAACTAGAAGCGTGGAATGGAATTTCTTCTGGCATCGAAGAACTTTCTTTTCAATAATAAGGCCAGAAACTTCACAGAATCTGCCAACAACATTCTGCCTGCTTTCAGAAACCTGAACTGCAACATGGGCGTCATGATGCACTATCTATTTTTATATATTTTTAAATTCCATTTTCACCCCAAACAAGGCACAGTGTCACTTTGATGTAGGGGGTTACTATCGAGGACACAAGTTTCAGGAATACTATGTAGGGAATTGAGCAGCGACATGTCTGTTCACATTATACTTGAACTTCTGCATGTCAGTACAATTGGGAAAGCAGGAACCCGGAAGGGAGTTCCAAAATCTAGCAATGCTGGGGAATAAACTATTAGAGTAGAAGACTTTCTTATATCTAGGGATCTCTACTGTGTAGGGGTGGGATTTTGCTGCTTGTCGGGTTTGTCGGGAATATTTACGTCAAAGGGGTACAAGGGCTTGTAGTTCGTCGGAGAATTCACCATTAAAATACTTGTAGAACAGGCATGGGTTAGTTCTTTCGCCAAAATTCTTGAAAACTGGTACCACAGAAGCAGTTTTCTAGCAGTCAGGAAAGCAACCTTCATTAAGGCATTTGTTTGGATAGGACTGGAGAAATCTCAGCGGATGGACCATTTTCCCCCTAAACCTGGGTTATATGAGTGATAAGCAGGGAGAGAGATTTCATCAGACTCTGAAAGAGATGTAGACCAGGTCATGATGACTGACTCCTGTTGCAATCTGAAAGGAGATCTCCCTGCCGCCGAGCATTCCAGGAGTCCGAAGAAACGGAAGTTCATGCCCTGAAGTTTGAAAAATGAGGAAGCAACATGCAATTTACGTGTACTTACCTTTTTAGTTTACAAGAATCGATGTTCCTATCAGGTAATCCATATATGTTGTTGAGAAAACTTTTTCTCTTAAAATCATATTTAGGATGATATGTGTTGACAAAGATCAACTAATAATGCCACAAAAATATAAACTATTTTGTCACAAGAGTTGAGTTTTTCAAATTAACTTGAACTGATGGAGAGAAACCGATGCCATTTTCTGATTCAGCAGTGCAAATATACCCTAAATCAGTCGTAGAATCTTGACAACCTTCAAAACGTAAAAGATTGGTGCCCAGTGTAATTTTACTAGTGATGCACTTATAATTTGGTTGACAGATGGGATATAATTATGGAAAAAAAAGGTCGTTATTGTTATGATTAAAGGTTTGCAAAAGAATACGGGTTTTCATTTCTAAGATGGAGTTTTAAATAAGTTAAAAATTTTGCACTGACTTAACAACAGATCCGCGTTTATAAAACCAGAAAATATTTACAAAATACGTTTTATCGTAGTACATCCCGAACAACGCCGGTTTTGAACTGCTAGTATTATATTATCTCCTAAAATATGTTTTCATTCATTAATTTTGTTTAGACTTCTAATAATGGAATTGTCCTTCGACGCTTGGATGATTCGAAATTGACCTTTCATGTGAAAGCAATTAACATCGCAGAACAAAACTAGAATTCTGATGTTTCCTATTTTGCCGACCAATCAGTTCATTTCTGCGACTCTTTATAATATTTCGACAGCGATTATCCGTTCTTTATCTTTTATGCTAATAGCAGGAGTACCCGAGATTGAATAAAAAACACTACTATATCCTTTTTCACCATATTACCTGATTTCTTATTGCCCCTCCCCTCCCGTTTCGCATGACCTTTACCAAGAGAAGAATGTAAACCATAGGTTTACTTTTGGCAGCCTCGTAACTTCCGCTTTCTGTATTTAGTTCTCACATTTCATGAACGATATTTTTGACATAGGGGGAATAATTGCTGTTTTATCGGTCGAAATCTATCAATTTAAAACTGCTCATTAGCTAGTTTTTGAGCTTCAGTAATTTTAGTCATTTACATCAAGTGGCTTCTTGCCTTGTTTTGAGCGATTTCCATGAAACAAATATTCAGAAGCTGGAGAGTAGGAAAATTTTCTGTATTAATATCATTTAACATCTGGCATACGCATTTGAAGTCTTAAAGGTGTCCTTTACTTTACAACGTACTTGGACAGGCACATAGATATTCAGCATATTAATAGGGAACATGGAGGTTCGGGATCACCTCCATTATTTTCTCCGTTGAATTTTATACGTATATAAATTTTGCCACAATAGAATGTATTTAAAGTTTAAAGCCTCTAGTTCCTTTAGTGGTTACTTAGGGATTTGGGACCACTATCATTGCCTGGCCAGAAAATCTTAAAGGCATGATTTAAATTAAATTTTTTTCAATGTTGTAAGGAGCTTCTACACTAATAAGTTACCATAGATATTCGACACCACTTTTATTGTCTTCCCCCGACAAAATTTACTCACCTTTTCTTCTATACTAGCGGGGCTAGCCGGCGTTGCTCGGTACCGTATAAACAATGAGAAAATTGAATTAACCTGTCTTAGAATTCTCTCTCTCTCTCTCTCTCTCTCTCTCTCTCTATCTCTCTTTTCGTCTTACAAAAATAAATTCTTGAAACTAAAACATTGATTACCTGTTTACATGGTCTTTTGGCTAAGATCAAAGTGTTGTATATGTTCTTAGAATTCCAGCGGTCTCATCTTTCATAGAAACAAACGTTACTCGAAAAACAAATACAATCACTCTTATTAGTTTACATTTTAAAACACAGTTCCTGTCTAGACATCTCTCTCCCTCTCTCTCTCTATCTGTTGTTGTGTGTGTGTGTCTCTCTATCTATCTATCTCTCCCTCTCTATCTGTCTGTCTCTCTTCGTCTTCCTTACTCTAAAGAGTGATAAAAAAAAGAATATGAAGTAATGCTAAAAACATCGATCGTTCTCTCTCTCTCTCTCTTTCTCTCTATCTCTCTCTATCTGTTGTTGTTGTTGTGTGTGTGTGTCTCTCTCTATATCCCTCTCCCTCTCTATCTGTCTGTCTCTCTTCGTCTTCCTTACTCTAAAGAGTGATAAAAAAGAATATGAAGTAATGCTAAAAACATCGATCGTTAATGATTTTTTTATTTTTTGTTTTACTTCACATTTTTTATGATTCAGCGTGTAGCGTTTATTAAATTACGTATTTCGTTTCCTGTCTAGACATCTCTCTCTATCTGTCTGTCTGTCTCTCTCTTTCTCTCTCTCTCTCTGTTTGCGTTTGTGTATGTCTCTCTCTCTCACTTCGTCTTCCTTACTCTAAAGAGTGTTACTAAAAAAGAACATGGCGTCTGGCTGTTTTTTTTTGTAAAAACTTCGATTGTTAATATTTTTTGTAAGCGTATTTTTTTTTTACTTCACATTTATGGCTTCTTAGTTTTCGTTTAACTATCGTATCTAACTATTTTTAACGTGCTAATAACTTTGGTAACGTTGTCATAGCGTAGAAGTTCATAGTTTAGCTTGTGTGAGGGTTAAAACATTTTTTACCGATAACAACAATGTTTTTAAATTCAGACTGCCATTACAGCTTGCTGACGTCAAGATCACGTGACATGACTCAGAGGGTTTTAAATACAAGTTGACCAAAAATAAACGGCCGCATGTACACTTTATGTAGAAGAGTTGGCGCCCGTATTTTTTTGGGCAGTTATAAATCGATTAAAAAATATGTAATGTTTAACATTAAAATGTCACTTTTTTGGGCCCACCTGCAGAAAATCGATCAGTTGACGCACTTCTGATGGTCCTTTTGGGCCAATTTTTCGATATTTGTCGTCTGGAGGGTGGGGCTTTCATATGAGACCAAGTGTGTGAATTTTTGTTCCGTCGGTCAAAAGTTTTTAGCAGACATACAAACATACATACATACATTTTCGCTTTTATATATATAGAAGACACGCACCCAAATCCATTACCTTGCACACACACACACACACACACACACACACACACACACACACACACACACACACACACACACACACACGCACACGCAGAGTTTAGAAGCTTGAAGATATAGTAACAGACTAAGAGACCGACAGACATATATCTATCTATCTATCTATCTATCTATCTATCTATCTATCTATCTATCTATACTCCTATAAATTCGTTTTTCTTTTGTATTTTCTATTAGTATTAATTTGCTTTCCCACCAAAGCAAAATGTGACACGAGGTCGTTTTTAAAGTGGGGTTAAACCAGCTCCCCGAAAAAAAGGGAAAAGGAACACTCTGGTTAGGTCCCAAAATAATAATTGTCCCAGTATAGAGGGTTTCCCCTCCATTGACTGGGGCAAATTACCTTAAGTGCAGCATCTGCAGAACAGATACTACGCTTTGATCCCGACCCGAAGGCCAAGAACAACAGGGTATTTATTTGCTCCCCCACCGGGCAAATTAGGCACAAGGCCGATTTTTAATGTGAGGAGTGAAGGGGAAATCGGGACCATCTCTCCGGGGAGTAGGGGAGCTGGATAGTGAAAATTGGTATGAAGAGTTTCCCCTATATTGACCAAGGTCTGATATGTGGGGTTGCCCCCACATATGGTCTTTGCCTGCAGTATCTGCCGGACAGATACTACACTTTGATCCCGGTCCGAAAGCTAAGAACAACAGAAAAAAGGCAAGCCTCTTTTCTATTTATTTAAAAAGAAAATACATTTTTTTTATATATGGGTTGTGGAATTGTATTCACTAGCAAAAATTTTCCCATATCTCAGTACCCTGTATATCAAATTTCGAGTCTGTAGACTGAAAATTGACAGAGTTATTGCGTAGGGAAATGTACACAGACAGACACACAGACAAACAGACAGACACTTTCACTTATAGCATTTAGTATTTGGTATCTAAGTAAGAAGACTTAACACCATCTAAATTCGGTTATCCAACGAGAACCAATATGTCAGTTTGATTATACTATATCTTTATTACAATTTATTGTATTGAAATATATGTCGACAAAATCTGGGATAAAAAGGCGCTTAAAACCTACTTTTCATACATCTACTTCAACTTGCTTCCAAATTGCATTTTCACTTATACACTTAGAAAACCGCTCCAGACAAGGCATGAAGTCACTGTATGCAAAAAGCTGAAAGCAAATACTACTTCAAGGTAAAAAAATTGTCAACCATAAATGTTAGATGGAATAGATTGTCCGCGCAATTTTTACCTCTTTGTCAGAAACATTGCTCTTAAAATGTGAAGAAAAAAGGTGAAAATATGGGAAGCGGGGTTAGATCGTTGGCAAAAGTAAACCCCGAATTCACTTTTAGTCTCCTTTATTTTTTCACTTAGTTTTTTTTTTTTGTTTCTTTTTCAGTCTCATGCATGTAGTTCACAAAATCAGAGCCTCACAATTGTCTAACGTGCATAAAGTAGTATTCGTTGATAACAGTTATTCATTAACCTGCCGTTGCAGGTGTTTACCCACGACACCATTAGTAACAAGGCTGAGCTGTTATATACGAAGTCGGAGAAGGTTTGTCTCCGAACACACAGAAACAACATTGTAACTTTCACTGCATTGATTGCGATTCACTTTTTTTTGCTTTTCACATTCAGCGACAGAGAGCGTTGGACCTGGTGCCAACTACTGGATTTTCACCAACGCCTCATTAGTCGGTTATCTCTGATACTACGCCCGTTGCCATCGCCCTTATCATGGTGAGGAAGGTTTGAACTTTAGGGGGTGATGTGATCAACAGACGGATAGAAAGCTTAAGATACTAGATGAAAGCACTGGCTGTAAAATATGCATTTCATGGATAATAATAAATAATAAAAAACAGAAGACAATTATTCGACGCATGTTGCATTACGGTACAATGGATTGAATGGCAAGATTTTCTCTCATCTACAAATTAAACACGTTTTTAATTAGCTCCTAAGCTGATTAATTAAGCATCTTTATTCCACACACTTCAACTTGACGGAACACGAGTTTGTTCAAAATGAAATCGAAGATTTCTAATTGGCTAATTGTCTGATTCTTCCGATTGATTGAATAGATAAAACACAAGAGATCGATTGACAAGCCCGTTTACAAGTAACAATTTAGCTACTCGTCATCTCCATAAACCAACGAGAAAGGATAAAAGTGATATAGGCTTTTAAGCAGGAATGCTGTTCTTCTCAATCGAACTCCTCAAACAAAATCACACTGAACGACCTTTACTCATGAGAAAGTTGAGCACTGGGTTACACAATTGTTTGTTATTCATCAAATTACTACTAAAATTTTTAAACTAAATTTCTTATTAAAATGGGTTGTCTCCCTTCAGTTAAACATTCCCAAGAGACAAATAATATTAGAGAATCGATTTCTCATTGTAAATCATGACCCAATAATTATTCGATCTTTTTTTTTATTATTAAAATGAGCTGTTTCCCTTAAAGATGTCAAGAATTAGACATTCCCAAGGGAGACAAATAACGTTGATGAACTAATTTCCACTGGAAATCATGATCCAGTTATTATACGATTTGTTAGTATCTGTCTCTTAACCTCCTGCAGGAGTTATTCACCTCCTCTTCTGGAAGTTAGACACAAGTCAAGTTTAGCAAACCCAGCCCACTAGAAGACGTGTACCCTAGTCTACAGGCCCTGTCGGTGGGGCATTAGAATACGCCGACTGCCCCTCTGCAGAGGATAAAAGTCCCTAAATGGGGCTCCTGGATATGACCTGAAACTATATCCAGTGGTGAAGCCCCAGCTTGTGGGCTTTGGGGACTGTGCAGCCACCCTTTAATTACCATTGCTCCCAGGTCCACTCTGACCCGGAGTGGTAGTACCTGTTAGGGTCCCAACTATGGGTTAAATAGAAACCGACGTGAAAACAACAAATATATTCTATTAAAAATATTTTTCTTCAAAATCTTTGGATTCGGCATTAAATAACCCGAAAAGGGTTGATATGCCGTAAAATCAAAACAACCAACCAACCTAGTCTACAAAATATGCATGAGCAGACCCGACGACTGTAATCGATATAGACGCCCCAAGCGACTAGCAATAAATTAACCCCTTCTAGGTCTGAACAGAATTAAAAAGCAAAAAATGTCGTGAAACTGATTATCGAACCCCTACAAGTAATATGATTCGATTTCTCTCGCTTTTATTTGCATACTAGCGGGGTGGGTTGGTATAGGGTCGCCTGGCTTTGCTATGTCGTAAAATACGCTTAATATAAACAACGTCTTTTTATAAAATCATTTGGCTCTGACGAGACTATGCAATCAAAGTTGTCGTGTGTCTTTACTTTATTCTTCAGTCCCCTTCTCCATGAGGAAAGAGGTAAACAAAAGTCGTTTTTTAAAGTTAGCAAATTCAGTCCCCAGAAAAGGGCATTTGGATTTATGTGTCTATATGTTCGTATGTCTCTGGGTGTGAGAGTTCACTCCGTATGGACTCCGAAACAGCTAGGCCATTATTTTTGTTTTGGAGGTTTTACATAAACGTATTTCATGTCTAAGATTGTTCTTAAATAGAATTTGTATTGGAATGCATCTGATAAATATCGAACATCAATAATCGAAAACATTCGACTGAACAAGGGAGTCCGATTTTGATCAAAATTAACAACCTTATGCACTTATATCACAAATACATTTGAGAGGTTTTATCATGGCACAAACAGAAGGTCTGGTCTATAACATCAATAGTAAAGTCTTTGATAAAACAGAGGCGCATTCGAAATTAATGATTCTGTTTAGACCGCAATTGTCTCATGGTACTTTACTTTTGCATTTTAAATTTTAACTAAAGTCATAATTAAAAGAAAAAATATAACATCAACAGTAGAGTCTTTGCAGTGCAATGTAGACTATAATGTATTGTAGATTGAGTCACTGTCGGAGAAGCATGTGGAGCTTCGTTCCGGTGTACCGCGGAGAATCTCTAACTAGAGCAAAATCGATTTGATTGAAGAAAATGAGCGATTTCACGGATGTCGATAACAATAAAAGTATTGAAAAGTATTGTGAGACATTCGTTGACCTTCATTGAATCTCGGGCAACGCCGGGTCTCCCTGTTAGTGTATATATATATATATATATATATATATATATATATATATATATATATATATATATATATATTGTTGAAAATTCAAAGACTTAAATTTTCTTTTTTATAACCTTCGTTTATTTCCTGGATTTTTCCATTACAGCTGTTTCATTAATGAGTTGGAAATTTTACGATTTATGTTTCCGTAAAAATATCCTGTCACCACCAACTTCTTCAGATGTTTATCCATTAGATTTTTACAACAAATGGTATATTTTTAACATGCTGGACATCGTACTCGGGTAAAAAGATTTCCACAGCCATGCTTTCTCATTTCCTCCATCTTTTGGTGTTATGCAAAGATAGTTTTCCGTTTTAACCCGCACTTTCGTATTTTTATTTTTTATTTATCAATTATTTATTTTTGTTTTAATTTTCCCTGCTTTTCCTATTTGTTTTTTTTCCCCAATTATCATATAATTTTATATAATTTTATTCCTATATTTATTCGTGTTTATTTTAATATTGTTTTGTTTTTGCTTAGTGTTTAAATTCGTATTATATTACCCGATACAGGGGATGTCACTCTCGTGGTATATTTTTTTTTATCTAGGATTATATATATATATATATATATATATATATATATATATATATAATTTTTATTTCCTTTATGTAAATATAGTCATATCTTGCTACGATTTTAAGATCGTTTAGATCATTATAATGATCGAAACGGTCTGCACATCTTAGCAAGGTATGACTATATTTACAAAAAGAAAATAAAAAATTATAATGTGCTCTCTTTGATTGAGCACTATCAACGACCCTTGTTGGATTTCAATGATTCGAATTTTTTGATGCATGCGATCACATCTGTGTTACCCTTAATGCTATACAACACAATTCCAGAATGGAAGTCTCGCCCGAGTGCCCTCGTTTCAACATGCTCAACGAAGAAACGCTTTAGTATACTTTCTTCGAATATGTGGACACCAGTGATTCTGTTTGCATGGCAACAAGATGACGGCTCGTGTCGATTCCGGACATCCTCTACTGCTAAACGTATCCAACTTAACCGACAAGGTGGGGCCAGCGTTATTTGTTTATGTCAAATATCCAACCTTTAATTAATATTTCAATAATTCAATAATGTTCAATTGGGCTGCTTATTCATTATCTAATATATCTATCTATCTATCTATCTATCCATCTATCTATCTCTCTCTCTCTATATATATATAAATAGATAGATAACCTACTAGCCTGTCTCTGTCTGTTTGTCTGTCTGTCTGCTCGCATTTGCCAAAGTGCATGTCCACCGAGACGCAATATCGCAGAGTGGTGTGTGGGATCAAAATTGAAAAAAAGTGGAACATGGAAGGCGTAAATCGATTTCATAATCATGAAACTGGCAATGTCGGTAAACATGAGTGTGTATGTGCCCGCTCACGAGTCTATACGTAAACTCGTGGGTGTGAATAAAATACTTTTCTACGCATGCGTAACTATATATATATATATATATATATATATATATATATATATATATATATATGAGTAGGTAGTAGTTTGCTTGAAGCATTGTTGGTAAAGAAATATATATATATATATTTTTTTTTTTAAAGCCAAAAACAATGCGGAGGAAGACCGGAAAAGATGAAGTAAAAAAAAGAAAAACAAACAGATGTGTCTAACCTTTATTTGACTACCATTCTTCACTTCAATGTATAATTATTTATTACCAAGTTGTTGGTATGTCCGGTGTATGTAAAGTCCGTGGGTGGTGTGGAACTTTGATTAATTTCGAGAGAAAGGTACCTCTCTTTTTCAAAATAGAAGACAAAAGTGGATTCAAGATGGCGGAGAGAGCGTGGCAGTCCTGCAGAAATGTTTTATTTTACTTATATATTTAT
Source organism: Euprymna scolopes (assembly GCF_053919585.1). Taxonomy (NCBI): domain Eukaryota; kingdom Metazoa; phylum Mollusca; class Cephalopoda; order Sepiida; family Sepiolidae; genus Euprymna; species Euprymna scolopes. The sequence continues at coordinate 130,061,090 of NC_136490.1, read as the reverse complement.
TATATTATTTCTGTTGTAAGCTTTGGTTATATATTTATATATATGTATTTTTTTATATTTTATTTTATATAATATTGAATAATTTATTATTATTGTTGTTGCTGCTTTTTTTCTCGTTTATCTAGTGCTGTTGTTGAAGTTTTTATTTATTTATTTATTTATTTATTTATTGTGTTCTGTTTTTAGTTGGTTTTTTTAATGTTTTTATTTTGTTTTACCTTTTATGTATCTGTATTCGTGTGTTGAGAAGGTGATAATACTCAGTTATAATATGATAGTTATGATCCTCTGTCTATGTTACGTGTATAAGCGCTTATTTATATATTTTTTTTTATTGAAATATGTGGTGCCGACTAGATTCTGGTCGAAGGGAGATAATTCTGTTTAATTTAGTGCAAGGGGGATAATTCTATCGGACTTAATTTTATTTATTTATTTTTTTTTATTAGGGTTACATATATATTGCATATATATTTTATTTTATTGTTTTATGTTCTATCTAACAACAACAAGATACAACACAAAACAATAAAATATATATGTAACCCTAATAAAAAAATAAATAAATAATTAAGTCCGAGGAGGCATCTGTCTGTCAAGTTGAGGTCTGCCATTTTGGAAGATCGGCGCATTACTATTCGCCAAATAGCCCAAGATGTCAAGATTAGTACAGGGTCTGTGGAAACTATCATTCATGATCCTTTGCACATGCATAAGGTGTCTGCTAGATGGATTCCCAAGTTGCTCACACCATCCCAAAAGCGAGAACGCGTCGAGTGCTCGAGGATGAATTTGGAGATGTGCCAAGAAGATTAGTCAAAGTTTTTCAAAAGACTGATTGCACAGGATTAAACCTGGGTCCATCACTATGATCCAAAGACCAAACCTCAATCAATGCAGTGGAAGCACTTGGACTCACCACCTCCAAAGAAGGCAAGGGTGCAGCCCTCCGCTGGCAAGGTCATGCTCACAGTCTTCTGGGACCAGGACGGAGTAGTGATGACAGATTTCTTGACAAAGGGTACCACAATTATAGGAGCCTATTATGCTTTACTTTTGAGGAAATTAAGGGAAGCTATCAAAATCAAGAGGCGGGGCAAGATCAGCAAAGGTACCCTCCTTCTGCAGGACAACGCTCCGGTCCACAACTCGCATGTCGCCAGATCAGGAGCACGGGCGTATGGTTATGAAATTCTCTCACCCTCCTTACTCTCCTTACCTTGCACCCTCTGACTTTCACCTCTTCCCAGCCATGAAGTTGTATTTGAAAGTAAAGCGTTTCCCAGATGATGCAACCTTGATTTCTGAACTCACGTCGTGTTTGGAGGACCAACCTTGGGTGTTCCACAAAAACGGTCACCAGAGGTGCATCAAACGATAGGAAAAATGCATAACTCTGGGTGGTTCCTATGTAGAGAAAGACTTATAACTGTGCCAAGTTTCGTTGCTCTTCTGCTATGGGAAGTGAGTCATGGGCATTACTTATTGCACGCTCCTCGTATATATATATATATATATATATATATATATGCATGTTCAAGTCATTTCATTTTTAACTTTTTGTTATCCGTCTGAGGATAGCTTAAGCGGTAATGGTTAAGGCTGGAGCGTTAAATGTTTTGGGTTCGATTCTAGCTGATGGCACTTTAATCATATTTCTTTTTTACTTCTCAAATCACGACTATAATATAACATAATAATGAATAGCGAACTGGCTCTATAATAATAAATACGAAATCTGCATAAATTAAAATACCATATTTAAGCGTATTTAACGACCGGGCAACACCGGACGCCCTGCTAGTATTTAATGATTAGTTATTCTACTATGTTTACATACCAAAATGGTGAACACGGACGACGTGCGCGAAATTAGTTATTTATCGGAAATATCTCACTAAAATTGTGTCCTGAAACGGCTGGCAAACAGTGTGATAATAGCACTGAAGCGACCCCCCCCCACGAGTTTACATATTGACTCGTGCGCGGGCACATACCCACTTATGTTTACCTACACTGCCAGCTTCATGATTATGATTATAATTTTTATATTAACGAAAATCGAAAAAATCTGATCCTAAAAATAGTTTTTTTCTTATAAATAAAAAAGGATATTTGCTGAGGAATGTTTATACGTTACACCGGCAAGGGAAATTATAAAATCTTAACAAATGATTTCTTCTGAAAAAACAAAAACAAAAAAAAAAGAACATAATTATTGACACTTGGAGATATAGCTCAGTAGTAGAGCACTTGACTACGGATCGAATGATCCTCCTTTTCATGCTCAGGTTTATCTCACAATTTAATCTTAATTTTTTTATTAATGAGTTCAATTTACGATAAATAAAGAAGTACGATTTAAAATCGCCGCAAATCAATTTTTCCTTTGCATATTTTAAAACCAAACATAAATCAGAAGTGAATGATATAAAAAAACTGCTTAAGACTATGAAAATACTAAATGATATTATAAAACTGCTTAAAAACTAGAAAAATACTGAAGGATATTAGAACACTGCTTTAAAACTACGAAAATATTGAATGATATTAGAAAACTGCTTAAAAACTATGAAAATATTGAATGATATTAGAAAACTGCTTTAAAACTACGAAAATATTGAATGATATTAGAAAACTGCTTAAAAACTATAAAAATACTGAATGATATTAGAAAACTGCTTTAAAACTACGAAAATATTGAATGATATTAGAAAACTGCTTAAAAACTATGAAAATATTGAATGATATTAGAAAACTGCTTTAAAACTACGAAAATATTGAATGATATTAGAAAACTGCTTTAAAACTACGAAAATATTGAATGATATTAGAAAACTGCTTAAAAACTATGAAAAGACTAAATGATATAAAAAAAACTACTTACAACCTACGAGAATACTGCATGACATTAGAAAACTGTTAACAATAGGATGAATTTCAATACAATTAAAAATATGGATTCTTTAGTCGCTTATGTATGTCCAAATGTATTATCTGGATTATTTGAATTACTCTTCTCATCTAGGTGTTTTTTTTTCACAATCTAATCTTCGACCTTCTTCATGAGTATCTTGGCGAACATAGAAATCTTTGCTGGACTCAAGAATCTCTATTAAATTTCGAAATTAACTCCTTATTTAATCCACTGCATATTTTTCCCGCTCTGTGGCGTAATGGACAAATTGCTAAATATTACTTAGTTCTAAGTAGTAATCTTCGTGAGGTTGAAGGGTCACCCCCAGTAAAATGATACTAAGAATATAATTAATCAACCATTACTTAAGACTTTTGTCCAGTTGTGTCTGACGGAAGGAAAACAAACTACCGTCGCGGATTAAATAATGGACTCAGTTCGAAATTCCGTAAAGATTATCGAGTTCCAAAGTGATAAAAAACTGTATTAATTTGATTATTTGAAGAACTGTTTTCAGCTTGGACGATGTAACTTTCGACTTTTTTTTCGGGAGCTTCTTGTCGAATACGAAAATATATGTCGAACTCGAACCTGTTATTTAATCTAATGGGATATATTTTCCTCGCTTTTCTATGGATAAATTGTTACGTTTTAATCAGTTCTAAGTGGTGATCTGCTCGAGGTTGAAGGCGCAATCCCCAGTACAAATGATACTAAAAATAAATTAAATCAAACTTGACTTAAGACTTCTACCCGGTCTTGTCTGACCGAATAAGAACAAACTACCGCGGATTAAATAATAGGCGAAGTTCGACATTCTGTATACATTTCGAGTTAAACATTAACATTACAGATTTAGACAAGACGAAGAAGGTTGTAGGTTAGATCGACCGAGACGTTGTGAGAATAGGATTTAAGACGAGAACGGTCGTCCGAATAATACGAACTAGCAGAACCCTGGAAAATTCCACAGTAGTTAAAACTTTTTAAAAAACACATTATAAAGAAAATGAATATAAAATTTAAAAGATAAACAAATAACGATGGATTTAAAACAATTTGCTAGCAAATTATTTTATTAACCTTTTAAAGCTAAAAAAATTGATTTAGATTTTTTCAATGAAAATCCAACACAAAATACATTGTTTTGTTTTATGAATAATTTTTATATACATTATAAAGGAATAGATGTCAATTGGCTTGCACTTTTTAAATTTAAAAAAAGAATCTATAATAAAAAATATTCAGTCTCCATGACTATTTTTTAATTATAAAATAAAATAACCAATTTTAAACCGTTTTTTTTTGTAAATATTTGGAGAGGAAATTGTTTTTATGATGTTTAACTGATAAAGAACGACTATAAAGGGAGGTAATTCGTTTCTCATTAATTAATGTTTGCGATGATGATAATGATGGTTTTTGTGACACTGGACGTACGGACAAGTAAATTAATATTTAGATAATGCAAATGATTAATCATAATCTAAAAAAATCCGAAACACAATGATGATACTGGATCAGTAGGGAAAACACTTAAATCATACAAGTTCATAAGCAATTAGCATTTATCGAGGGATTGTCGAAGCAATTTCCCTTTTATACCTTCTCCTCTTTAATCGTTAATTTTGCTATCACGTGAACTTATGAGCACTGCTTACGGATACACAAGCGGTCCAATTCTCTTCAATCAGTTGATCTATAAGGATGTTTTTAAACTAATCACGAAGAATGATAACGAGCTCGAGCGACGTCTAAAACGGCAACATATCATAATGATCAACTAGGAATCGAGTTTAGTCAGGACAAGTTCAAAAACGCGACGTTTAACTAAGGAAAAACAAAAATAAGTTCGGTAATTTTCCAGAGTAGCTAACAAAGCAAAAAGGCGCCAAAAATAAAAACGCAATAAACATATGTTACCAAAGGCAAGCTAAGTTAATCTTCTATCTACCTGGATATATATTTTGTGTGCTTTAACTCCTTTTAAAGTTTGTTGAGTTGGAACAAAAAACAAAATAGTGATCTTAGTCGAGCCACGAAAAAAAAAAAAAAATCGAAAATTAAACAAAATAATAATAGAAATATATTCAGTAAATGTGAGGCGCCATCATCATCATCATCATCATGTCGTCGTCGTCGTCGTCGTCGTCGGTCCAGCTGTTTTAATAGCGACGCCGACTACAGCTCTGCAAATTGTAGAGTCATAGTTTCCCGTTGCTTTCTGTCTAGATTCGGGAGTGTATTTCCCCCAGTGAATCAAACGAACCCCCAGATACCAGCCTGGAAATTTCTACGGTACATACAGCGCCTAACCTTTCCAAGTGGTTACCCATCTGGTACTGGCCAGGCTCATCATGCTTAACTTCGGTGATCTGGCGAGAACCGGTGTGTCAACGTGATTGTGTGTCATCACTACTCCGTCCTGGTCCCAGAAGACTGTGAGCATGACCTTGCCAGCGGAGAGCTGCACCCTTGCCTTCTTTGGAGGTGGTGAGTCCAAGTGCTTCCACTGCATTGACTGAGGTTTTGTCTCTGGATCATAGTGATGGACCCAGGTTTCATCCTGTGTAATCAGTCTTTTGAAAAACTTTGACTCATCTTCTTGGCACATCTCCAAATTCATCTTCGAGGACTCAACGCGTTCTCGCTTCTGGAATGGTGTGAACAACTTGGGAATCCATCTGGCAGACACCTTATGCATATGCAAAGGGTCATGAATAATAGTTTCCACAGACCCTGTACTAATCTTGACATCTTGGGCTATTTGGCGAATAGTAATGCGCCGATCTTCCAGAATGGCAGCCTCAACTTGACAGACATATGCCTCATCAATGGCAGAAGGGGGGCGACCAGGTCTGGGAGCTGTTTCCACAGACTTCTGGCCATGTTTGAATTCACGATGCCAGCGTTTTACAAGGTCATACAATGGGGCATTATCACCATAAGTTTCTTTCATTTCATCAAAAATCTCCTTTTAAATACTAAGTCTCCTTTTAAATACAAAAACCGGATCACTGCTCGACATTCAACAGGTTCTATTTCACACCTGACTCAGTTCAAACACTTGTAAAACAGAAACCACCATTAGTTGAGAGCTGTAATTTGCCACATAACCCGTAAAGATATAAATCATTGGATATGCAAAATTTCAGCTAGATCAGACAACTAGAAGTGGGTCAGGGGCATTACTTATTGCACGCCCCTCGTATATATATACCAGGGAACGGCGGAAGTCAACAGAAGTTTCTTGAGCTCTTCTGGAGGGCCAGATTTCCTCGAGTTTAGAGGGAATCCGGGTGAACTAGATGATTGGGTAATTCTCTTTTGAAAAAAAAAAAGACACTGTATTGCCTTACGAACACAGAGGTGACCTTACTAGCATAGGAACACACGACAGAGTCAGCGTCAAGGTTTATTGGTCAGCAGATAACCGATCACACCCAGTTGTTGACTTATAAATAAAAATACAGTAAAAATGCAATACATCTATCTTATAAAAGAGCTCTTGTAATGTATTTTCCAAGAATATAGTGTTCTTTGAATTAAAATATTTTGACAGCCCAGTTACATCCCACCCACCTTGGTCTTATTTTGGTAAGTTAGTATCTATGTCCTACTGCCTATTAAAATGACATTAAATTATCGGTAAATCAATTTTCTATCAAAAGCGTATCGATTTATTAGTCAAATCTATTTCAACCAATCATTCTTTACTCTGTCTTCTTGCCAGTTTTTCATCGATTGATGTCAGTTACATAAATACTAGTGAAATCAACAAGCTGAAGTACGGATACAAAAGTACACCTGCAGAACCCTCCTCCACACACACACACACATAACACACACACGCACACACACACACACACACACATATATATATATATATATATATATATGAAAAATATTTGCAGATAAAAATTTTAATCATGAATTAAACATAAAAACTGTACTTACATGCAAAATTTCAAGTGTAATGTGAATAGAAATCTTGCTGCTCGACTCCCTACATAGTATCCTACAACTACTGGCCCCATATTATGTCCATATTAGATAAGGTAATTGAAGGAAGAATATAAGCATGTGTAATATAGTACACATTGAAGTGGAATAAATTTAAATATAGTCTATAATATAAATCTCACCTGTCTGTTTAAATGCATGTATGTATATATGTATGTATGTATGTGTGTTTGTATGTCTGCCTAAAACTTTCGACAGAGACGGTGCATTTACACGGGATCGGTATCGTTATGAAGCTTGATCCTTCGGACGACAAATCGAAAAATTGGCTAAAGCATTTATTTCTTCACCCTTAACTGGGCACTTTTCCACAGAGAGGGCTCGATTTTTTCGCCGATATTTTCGAAAGTCATTCTCTCTTTTCGATTGATTAGCCTTAATTTAAACATTCGTTTCTCTCTGTTTGCGGATGGGCGCAACAGCAAAGACGTCACGTTTGTGTTCACGTGTTTTTCTTCCTTCGCGGTATCGGTTCGAGCTTGCCCGCCTGCCTACATACTTCCACTTTTTTTGCTCAACACACATCTCCAAACTCCCGGGCAATGCTGGACACCCAGTTTAGTATTATATAAATAAAAATAATTATTATCCGTTCGAATTAGGCTTGAAAATATGCGATTTTAAAAGCTATCTTTGTGAAGCCAATCAGGGCTTTACTAAGTTGTCCCCCTTAGCTTACGAATTAGGAAAAAAGTTTTTTCTCTTGGCTTACGAATTAGTTAGGATAAAAACAATTTCGGTTAAGACCGGAAAAAATTAAATTTGATGAATTAATTTTGTTCATAGGTGACGCGATAAATTGTTTACATATATTATAATTATTATTAACAGAATTGTAGAAGTATATAACTGTCCTTCTTGCTTCTATTTTTTTTTCTTTCCCTTTTTACTATTCTGTTTCTTTGGCGTCCAAAGTAATTAACGAACAATTTTTTTACATTTAACCATTTGAAATTTAAGGTTTAAAAACGATATTTGCACGAGATCTTGTAATGCATGTGTATATTTCCACGTCCGATTATTAATATATGAGATGGATAGGCTGAAGAGAGCGTGATATGGGGAGGTAAAACGGTTCCCTATTATCAGGTTTAAAACCGACAGTACCGATGTCTTATATATATATATATATCTATATATATATATATATATATATATATCTATATATATATATCTATATATATATATATATATATATATACTTCATTTACTTATATAAAATTAATATACAAAAGTATAAATTTATGCTTAACTTTAAGTATTCACTTCAAAAGTTCTCAATACGTAGGTAGAGCTAGTTAGTAATTTATAAAATATATATGGCGATTAAGCTACACTGAATATTCCGCGTTTCATTCACTCTATGATTCTTCAGGCTAATGCGCCTATATATATATATATATATATATATATATATATATATATATATATATATGTGTGTGTGTGTGTGTGTGTGTGTGTGTGTGTGTGTGTGTGTGTGTGTGTTAGGACGATTAATCGAAATCAGAAGCGGGGATCTAAAAATCGAAACTTTTGGGGGTGTTTGAATCGGTATCGGAAAAATCTGTATCTATTTTCCGATGCCCACCCCCTCCAACCCGCGCCAAAACAAGAAAAAGGTTATTTTGATCGTTTTTTTTGTTTTATTTTTTAATTTAAAACTTAATTTTCCACTGATATTAATGATGGATATTAATTAATTTTAAACTACCAGGAAAACTAAAATTTAAAAGTATATTTTTACGTTTGCGAAAATATATGCCCATATTGCATGGGTTTTGCGGTAATCCGATTTTCACCCCAATAAAAATTAACTATAGATTTAGATTTAGAAATTGAAAAGAATCGGAATCGGAATTGGTAACTGTATCAGAATCAGAAATGTAAGAGAGGATCGGTAATTGGAATCAGGTAAATATTGGAATCGCCTCAACACTAATGTTTTAACATTGTAATTTTGTAAGCCCATCTACGCAGCAGCTAAATAGTGTAACGGTGAGAAGTATTTACTGTCGCATAGATGGTCGAGTTTCAATCGCTGACTTGAGGTAGTTGCTGATCTAACCTCACTAATAACTTGCGAAACAGTCATGTGTGTGGATGACTATGTATATATATATTTATATAGATTTTTTTATTTTATTTAAATTTTTTTTAACGATAAATACGGTTAAGGAGCGTCTTCGCCTCGAAGCTCATTTTATTTGGATGTAGATAAATAGTACTTTTTATGTATTTTTTTAATTATTTTTTTAATTAAAGAAAACAGTACTGTTTCGTTGTATCACAACTCATCAGTGCGGCTAGACTAGCACCTTTCCCTAGCTGGATTTCCTGAATTGCACATACAATCACCTGTTGATAGTCGACAGTTCTAACCACTGAATCATGGGTCTGTACTCGTATACGATCTTATCAAATGTCCATTAAATAAACATTCGCGCATCGCTTTTACAGTGCCCGAGCTGCTAGTTTATTTACAAACAAATTAATGTAAATGTATCTCACCCGTTGCTTATTTGGCTGAATAGGCAAATAATAGGTAAATAAGCAGTGGGTGAGATAAATTTATGACAGTGCTCAACCCAAAGAGGAGGGTTTAATAGAAAGTCATCCACATACAGCATTATTTCGTTGTATCACAACTCATCAGTGCGGCTAGACTTGTGATGTGCATCCAGGAGACAAGCGCCCGCGTGTTTTTGTGTTGTGTGGGTGCGTAAGAGAGACGGACGAAAAGGAAAAACTTACCTCGGGGCCGGCTCGGCGTCGCCGACCGAAAATAGAGAAAGAAAGATCAAGATGGCGGCTGCCGTCTTTTGTAAAGGATGATATCTCGCAAAGTCACATGAATTCTCGCAATATGCAAATTTAGCCGGCCTGCAACGGCCATAAAATCGGGTGATTGAAAGACGTTGGGAGAGCGATGATTGACTTGGTCGGGAATCGTGTTGCTGTTGCTTCTCGTACCGTGTGGCACTGTTCTGAGTAACCGATTGTAGGGTCCGTTCTGAGTAACCGTTCGCGTCCATCTAGGTACCTTGCTAGTTGGATTCCGTGCAGAACCGGTGTTTACTGGTTATTGAATTGCTTTACGTTGCTGCAACATTATGCATTTACAGAGGGCGCAGTAATTTTAAAGGACTTTCCTTACACATTTTCTACAAGCTATTTCGACTATTTGCCATCTAGGACTATGACCGAGTCGAAATTCAGCTTAAAGCTCATACCCGAGTTTGACGGGTCAACGTCCATTGTCGACTGGGTTGAAAGGGTCGAGCTGACGTGCGACCTTTGTGAGGTAAAAAGGGTACACACTGTGATTCCCCTGAGATTGGCTGGGGGCGCCTTGAGTGTGTATCAGCAATTCAGCGCTTCTTGATCCTCAGCAGGGCTTCATTATCATCAGTAAAAAGTAGATGTGTTGAACAATGAGCGAGTCTTAGAATGCATGTATAAAGTCAGCTTTATCAATCAGTTTCATCAGTACTTAGCGATATTAACGCTCGTCTGAAAATGTGCTTATCAAATAAAATGAAGGACAAAATACTTTTGTCTGTAAAAACAATCGCTTTATTTACAATTGATTCGTGTGACGCATGGATATTAGGGATGCGGCGCACCACCGAGGCTTAACGTGCAACGTTGGCCGTCATAGCTCTTTCATAACTCTCTCTCTCTCTCTGATAACTCAAAATTATTTGTTTTTATTATGAATTCGTCCTATTCTTCCTTTGTTCCGCATTTGACGTCTTTTTTCGTGACCGGTCAGAATCTGGGATGCAATTACATTAAAGACCGTTCTTTTGTTTCGCTTGCTATTTTCTGGGTAAACTTAGCATCGCCCAGATTTTCTTTTGTTGCTTCAATTTCCAAACTTGTTCCCCATGGCGTCGCCTGATGCCATTATTTAACAGTAGAATCCAATTCTTAATAGTATTTTCCATGTCATTTATTAGTGTGTGTGTGTGTGTGTGAATGTGCGTATATGTGTGTATTTGTACATTTCTTATTGACAAGGAAAATTTGAATTTTCGAAAACTCTTGATGTTATTTATTTGAAAAAAAAACAAAAACAAAAAAAAAAAAAACAAAACACACATTGTTATAATTTTCTATAAATATGCTCTTATGAAACATTTAAATGCTAATGATTCAAATTGACAAATCCGCACCATAAGGTATGATCGGATTGCTCTCTATTATACCAAGAAGTCTATTTAACCTCGCAAAATGACGAGGTAAATTGTAATTTCGAAAGTTCAGATAAAAATAAATTGTTATGATTTTCACTTTTTCACTTTGTCTTTCTCTCTCTCTCTCTCTCTACACACACACACACACACACACACACACACACACACACACACACACACACACACACACATATATATATATATATTACAAAGGAGTCAGCACTTATCAAGGCTCAAAGGCCATTCGACGTTAAAGATTAATGAGTACTAGGTGGTTACTGAAACAACAGGGTAACGATCATTCTTAGTGATGGAAATGAGATAGAATTTGATTACTTAAGCGTTGATACTTTGAGTTTCGGACTTCTGTCGATCAAAGATTACTTACTACCGTGTTTGAAAATATGGTTACGTGGCAGTTTTAGTCATTTAGAACTGCTTTAAAGCTTCACCACTCACTCATTTTTTGACTAAATTTCAAACAATTACTGCAGTTTATCACCTTCTTAGATATATTGTGAAAAAAAATCAATTCTCGTTCATTAAAACAAAAGTTATGATGTTCAAGATCATAAAAATATGTAAGGAGGTGAGCGACGCTTTTTATGACTTTTATTATTATTTTTTAAAATTCAATTTATAACATTATATAATCAATTCTTAATGCTGCATTATTTTAAGTTATAAATTTATTATATTTTTTACTAGAATATCTTGTCTTTTTCTTTTCCAGTTTTACCAACTAGTCCTTAACATTTCCATGCTACTTAAACATATTACTTTTCATGCTCGCATTTTTCTATTGTAATATAATATGTTAATGTTGCGAAGATTATTTCCGGCCTTATGAGAAAATTTGAGAGGTAGTTGAGTCTGAGGCAAAGTTTTTGGCAAAGAGTTTGGTTTTGTCAGATGCTGACAATATTACCTAAGGCCCGTTGATGATGGTCACGATAGCAGCCGCGCATTTATTTAGGACTTTGGTAATTGTTAAAACTTAAAGGAACCAATCGTCTGTTCTACTTTGGACTTGATGGTCTGGGCATATGAGTCTCTTGTATTTTCTATTATCTTTTTGCAATAGTTGCCGGCAGTTCTAAAGGCGTGTTTGGTTTCAAAACGTCTATTACGTTGAAAGCAATTAAAATAGTGTTTTTTTTATGTGCAATAGCGGCAGCATATTCAGGGTTCTATCATAGTTGACTGTTCGGTTTCTGTTGGAATTTCTTGAAGAATATGTACCTGTCTATGTCGATGGATCAGTTCCTTAAGGATGAGATTACATCTTCAGTCTCTAGAAAATAAAATCGAGCGTTACGCCCTGAGCTACTATAGAAACAGTAAGGAGCTCATGTTGCACCGAACTTTATGTGCCCAGCATCCTAGATGATATCCAAGGTAAATTTATTGATGTAAGGAACGGATCTTAAGCTCATGATCGAGTCTAGGTGAAATTTGTGACTCATTTCTGGTGCGCTATCTAAAATACATACTCCAAAGTCAGCATGATAGTTTTACATGTAAGTGTTCCATTTGCATCTGTCTACTTGTATGAGGAAGGATTTTCGACTCTTATCAATATAGAAACAAAGATTGGATGTTGGAGATGACATGAGATTGGCCCTAACAAACAATCGGACACAAATTTCGCAACTTTTGGCTGAAATGCAATATCAGACATATCACTAGCTCGGTTGGATAGCTTTCCAAACATATGATAATATTATTTTAAGAAATATGTTCTTTTTGTGAATTCAGGCGTGGATGATATTCAGGCGTGGGCGACATCAAGACTGCTACAATGAGGAAATAAATGTTGTTGTTATAAGGAAAATGAGTTGAAGTTATTTTCTATTCTTTTTCTGCTTTGTAATAGAAAACTACGAAGTGTTGGTGGACGGATAATGTTACAGATGTGCATTAATTTGGTAGTACGGTCGTAAAGTACGCTTAAATATATTTTTCGTATATATTATTATAGAATTAATGTTCCATCGATTTTTATATATTATAAAGTTGCAATTAAAAAAAAAAAGATCCATATGACTTAGATGCATCAGCTTGAATCGAAACCGAAACCAAAAATCCTGATATATATATATATATATATATATATATATATATATATATATATATATATATATATAATGGATTACTGAAGTCCCATCAGCTATAATCGAAACTGAAACCAAAACTTATGAATAATTCTTGGTAAACATCATTTATTACAAAGAAATAGAATTCCAAGCGTGACGCACACACACAAAAATAACATGCACGCTATCCTATTAATATATCGATTCGTTTAAATTATTTTTATTTAATAATTAATTTCTATTTTTATTTCATTTATTAAAAGTAGAAAAGTGCGATGAATTTAAGTACTATACTAGTAGGGGCACCCGGCGTTGCCCGGTCGTAAAATACGCTAAAATATGATAGTTTAATTTATGTAGATTTACGTATTTATTATTATAGAGTCAATTCTCTTTCGATTATTTCAGATAATATTGTACCCAATATGAAGCCATGATTACAAAATTAATATATATATATATATATATATATATATA